>NC_134359.1:123073964-123393964 GCF_048569485.1 Anomaloglossus baeobatrachus | reverse complement strand
TGTATCTTCCACCTCTCCCACGGCTATTTGGCATTGTGAACATGGAGTTCCACTGCCCCATTATGTCTACCATGTTTTTCTAAACATACTAGTGCATATTCTCCACCTCTCCCATGGCTATTGGTTACTGATGCAAATTTATCTTAAAACACTCTATGCCCCCCTTGATTTATTGGTAGTTGTTTTTAACTTGTGATTTCTTGCTGTATTGTGTGTGTTTTTTCACCAATAAAAATTTCTATTATTTGCACAGATACTCGTTTGTTCTCCTCCTTCTTGCCTGGAAATGAATATTAGCACAGGCCCCCTATGTAAACTTCCTGTGGCTTTCTCTCTCTCAAGGGGGGGCAATCACTGTTTCAACACAGGGCTCTGCAGGTATGAATTTCTTTTTCCCTTAATAATAAAGACCTTCATTTAGAAACTGCATTTTGTGTTTCCTTGTGCTATCATTGTCTAATATTTAAATTTGTTTGGTGATCTGAAACATTTAATCTGACAAACATGCAAAAGAATAAGAAATCAGGAAGGGGCAAACACTTTTTCACACCATTGACTGTATTGACATGTGCTAGTATTATATTATGAATTGAGCATAGTTTTGTTAGTATATAAACTTGTTATAATTTCTTATTGTAACAAAGTGTTGTGAGTCTTCATGTGCATAGAATACACCAAAGGAAGGTAATAATGGAGAAAATATACCTTTGGCAATATATCCTTGTGCATGAATAATTATAGGAAGTATAAGGAATTTATTCCTCCTTTTACAATTGTGAGCTAAGGCCCAGACTGTTTGTGATTTGTTTTTCTATGTTTATGTGGATATATTGAGAACTAAGATAGGTAGAGGGTTGCGGACAGGTAGCATACGTACACAGTAAAGTGTTGTATTATACTGTGCACCTAGGCCTTGAAGCTCAGGCAATTAAACTTAAAGGGGTGGTTCACCCATATTTTTTATTGTCTAGTTCGATATTATATTGAGAAACAATGTTTCTCTCAAATACCTTGTGTTGGCAACAGTGCCTGTGAGAGGCGCTATTGCAGACCGCAGTTCCCGCTCCAGTGACGTCACCGTCAAGTGCCGCACACGTCACATCCGTGCGGCCAGCTGCATTCTTCCAGACTCACTGACCTATGGGCGGTGTTTCACCACTGTCACAGCCCATCTGCTCCCTGCTCCCTCCTCCCTCACAGCACAGAGCGTCGTGTCTCTTGCTTGCAGCATTCTGCTGTGAGGGAGGAGGGCGCAGATGGGCTGTGACCGCAATGAAACACCGCACACAGCTCAGTGAGTCTGGAAGAATGCAGCCGGCTGCACGGATGTGACGTGTGCGGCACATGACAGTGATGTCACTGGAGCGGGAACAGCGGTCTGCAATAGCGCCTCTCACATGCACTATTACCAAGGTATTTGAGAGAAACATTGTTTCTCATTATAATATCGAACTAGACAATAAAAAAATATGGGTGAACCACCCTTTTAACATAGAATTAAATTAAAATCAAAGAACCTATTTGTCAATGTATTTTGTGTCCTAAGGGTATTAATGTACTGCCCCAGGGCTCGGTCGGCTGCCGAGCCGCTCGGATCCGTGCTCATCGGTGGGTGGCTCAAGCTGTCCATGGACCCGGGTGTCACGTCGCTCTGAAAGGGGGTTGGCGCTACACGTAGGTACTTCGGTGGGGAGGTCCACGGCCGGAGCCGCTGTGGTTTGAAGGGGATTTAAGTTTGTGACGCCACCCACGGGTTGTGGTGAATGGATGGACACCACCACTGCCGTTGACTAGGCTCCCGGGGATGGTGTTGCGCAGCTTGGTGTTGACCCCCTCCGTGGGTAGGGGGGTGATGGTCCCGGGGGCGAAAGGGAGGTGCTGAGGCGAGGGGATGAATGCGTGCTGGGGTGTTGGTGCAGTGCGGCGCGGTGTGCAGCCCGAAGGCACTGGTGTACTCACTATGATAAACATGCTTGAGTCTCTGGTAAACCAAACAAGATGGTGAACGGTGCCCGCAGCCGGCTGCAGTTTTTCCCCTTAACAGGTTGGTGGTTTCCGCCTTTCTCCTGCACCACTCTTGTGTAAAAATCACGACTCCTATGCCTGAGCAATGGTAGTCCGCTCCCCGGCTTGCTATGTGTTGGGAGAGCACTCTTTGCCCGCAGACGCTGGCCCCTCGCGTCTCTATGCCTGGGCGGTGGCTTTACCCCTTTGGTTGGGCTGTTGTCTTCAGTCGGGTCTTATGTGGGAAAGGTCCTAAAGTCCAGTCCTCAATCAGTTGATTTGACTCGGCCCGGTTGTTTCTGGGCCTCGTACAGGGTCTGAGTACCCCTCCTGGTGCTCCGGTTTCCAATCGATTCCCCAGTTCGGTACCGGCGGGCCACTATCCGTCCCCAGTCCCTACGGTTCCACCAGCTGTAAACCCAGCTCCTGCAGGCGGCCACCACCGTCTGCCTCCTTGCCAGAGGTGACTGGGCTCCAACCCAGACACATGGTGTAGACTTTGGCAGGCGTGAGCACAGGTCTGCCTTTGAACTTGACTCCACTCCACTCCACTGTCAAGACTAATCTAGACTACAGTTTTTCCCACCTCTGGGCCTGTGAACTCCTCGGTGGGCAGGGCCAACTGCCTGGCTCCGCCCCCCTGGTGTGAACATCAAACCCGGAGGGAGGTGACAAAGGTTTTGTAGTTTGGCTGCTGTCACCTTACTAAGGGGGGGGGACTACTTGGGACGACCTGGCTAGTCCAGGGCGTCAGTTAACATTTCTTTCAATTTGCTTTGTAAGCAGGTTTTGGGGTGATCAACACAGTCATTGTTCTCTAGGGACAAAGAGAACAACATCGAAATGGGTCCTGGAAGAGTCAGTATGTATTTATCAACCCTGAAACACTGAATTAAACCCAGTCCATTCACTCCAGTACCTCCAACTAGCCCCTAATCTATAGAATTGCTGTGGTCTGCCCTATTGGAGCAAGTATGTAACCATGATACTCTGTGTATAGACACAGATCAGTCTTTCATAAAACAAACAAACGACTCCACATGCTTGATAAACTAGTTTGTGTGTATAAGGAATCATTGGGTACAGATTCCCCAAAATTTCCAGTGTCAGTGCTGTGTAATCAATTTGCAGAGAGTTTGTGTCTTAGAGACACAACTGGCAGAGAATGATCAATGTAATATTGATAGAGAGAAGCAGATTTAAATGTTTGAATCACAATTGCTGGAGATGAAAAATACATTGTCTTGATATTAAGAAAGAGCTGACTAAGTTCAAGATTAGAATGTGACAATTAATCAGATGAATGCCAAACTTGCTACTAGTTCTAAACTGATAACTAGTATGCAAGGTATCAACAATGATTTTCAAACATGTTGCTTGCCAGCCTTCTCATTGTCTCAGAAACCAAGGCCAGATTATAAATCAATTTTGCCCTGTTAAGGTCAAAAAGGGGATATATGGAATATGTGATGGAATCAAATATTTCAAATTTGATTCCACCTATGAATGTAAAGAAAAGCATTTGTTTTCTAAAATTAATAAAGAATGCAAAAGAAAGATTGTTAAAACTATATCCCTAGTAATGGAAGTTTTTAAAAGATAAAAACATAATAAATCACACACTGTTAGAGGCCCAAAATCAAGCATGGAATGTGTTACATGCTATGCTTGTAATGGCTTAGTTCATATTGCCAGCTTCTGAAAATGGTCAAGTACAAAAATAGAGAGGAATTATGTCTCTGTTAAATGTGTTAAACTTCATATGTTAGGACAAAACGTAAGGAATTGCAAGTCTAGCAGTATTGTAAAGAAGAATAGACATTTACGTAGACAGAATAGCCATGAAGGTGTTTTTTCTCAGATTGTATCCCACTCCCAACATTTGCAGAAAGGTCAATGTTACGGGGGGACCGGCAGATTAGGACCAGGGGGTATATATCCCAAGCGCCAGTCGGGGCCCACCGTGCTCCAGATGGCAATGGAGCTGCTGGCACCCAGTGGGTTAGGCGGAGACTATAGAGCTGATGACTCAGAGATAACCCAAGAGACCTGGGAACCAGTCACTTGTGTAGAGACACATCAGACCGGACGACAACCCAGTTAGCCTTTCGGTGGAATTAGCGCAACCCTGACCACGTGTGCAGGGAACACGTCAGGCCGGATGGTGACCAGGTAGCGTTGACCGAGAAGACCGCTGTGACAGCGCCCTGTCAGCCACGTGTGTCAGACACGACAGGCCGAGCGGTCTTTCGATTAGCGTTTCTGGTCACTACGCGAATGGCCACGTGTGTAGAGGAGACGTCAGGCCAAGGGATCACACCAGTAGCATTGACTTGGAAGCCAAGGAGGATAATAGGTTCACACACCCAATCCTGGAACACCCTGTTAATTCCACAGGGGTCCTGGGGTATGCTGTCCGTGCGCGTAGGAGGCACAACCGGACAGGTGACGCAGCAGGTATGCTGTCCGTGTGCGTAGGAGGCACAACCGGACATGAGACGCAGCAGGTATGCTGTCCGTGTGCGTAGGAGGCACAACTGGACAGGTGACGCAGCAGCCGCAGCCCAGTTAACGCCACTGGACTGCTATAGCACAACAGGAACGGTAGCAAGGAAGCACGGCGCCTGACCCTCATGTGCTGAGCCATGAATCTTGGCGTGACAGGCACCGTTCGCCTAGCCCTACCTACCGCTTCCAACAAAGCTTATGCCACCATGAACTCTAAGTGAACACTGCGCACCTCCATGTTGTCTCCAGCCCCTTTTATAACCTGGGTCTCCCCAAACCCAGGGTGGAACCACCAAGGTCCAATAGCAGAGTGCCATATCATCAGCGACGTCACCAGCAGCCTATCCGGAAACCGCCACGTCATTGATGACATCTTGGCAGCCATGCCCCAAACACTTCACCAGTCATCGTCTGACGACCAATGGTGAGGTGCCAGATCATAGGGGCGGGCCTCTGCGAGCCAGTCCGGAGTGGCCACATCATCAGGACACCTGACACCCTCTGCCCAATCAGGGCCTGCCACCTCACGGACATGCTCAGTGGGGTCCTTACCGGACCTAGCCACTAATGCACTAAGTGCCTGAGCATGCTCAGTAGCCTGAACAAAAGTCTCGGAAATCAGACTATCTGCCTGAGTATGCTCAGTAGGCACAACACAGGACTTAAGCCTGCTTTACATATTACGATTTCGCATACGATATCGTATGCGATCGTAACTGCCCCCATCGTATGTGCGGCACGTTCAATTTGTTGAATGTGCCGCACAAACGATTAACCCCGTCACACGTACTTACCCGTCCATACGACCTCGATGTGGGCGGCGAACGTCCACTTCCTGGAGTGGGAGGGACGTTCGGCGTCACATCGACGTCACGCGGCAGCTGGCCAATAGAAGCGGAGGGGCGGAGATGAGCGGGACGTAAACATCCCGCCCACCTCCTTCCTTCCGCATTGCTGGCCGGGAGCCACAGGACGCAGGTAAGATCTGTTCATCGTTCCCAGGGTGTCACACACTGCGATGTGTGCTACCTCGGGTACGATGAACAATCTGACGTTCAATTTTTAGGAATTGAACGACGTGCATGCGATGAACATTTTAACATTCAATCACACGTACCTGTCACACACTACAATGTACCTTACGATGCCGGATGTGCGTCACTTACGACGTGACCCCGCCGACACATCGTATGATATATTGTAGCATGTAAAGCGGGCTTTAGACACAGCACGAAGTCCAAGTACCTGTGCAAAGAGGCTGTTAGGATTAATTGTGGGAGCATGCTCAATAGCTTGAACTGAGGACTTAAGCGGGCTTTACACGCTACGACATTTCTAGCAATTGCTAGCGATATTGTATGCAAAAGCACCCGCCCCCGTCGTGCATGCGATATCGTGTGATCGCAGCCGCAGCGAACATTATCGCTATGGCAGCGTCACACGCACTTACCTGGTCGGCGGCGTCGCTGTGACTGCCGAACAATCCCTCCCTCAAGGGGGAGGCGCGTTCGGCGTCACGGAGACATCACCGCGACGTCACTAAGTGGCCGGCCAATCAAAGCGGAGGGGTGGAGGTGAGCGGGATGTAACATCCCGCCCACCTCCTTCATTCCTCATTGCGGGCGGGACACAGGTAAGGTGAGGTTCCTCGCTCCTGCAGTGTCACACACAGCGATGTGTGCTGCCGCAGGAATGAGGAACAAGATCTATAAACAACCATTAACAATTTTTGGTTTTAGGACGACCTCTCCATGGTGAACCATTTTCACCACTTTGGAGGACGTTTAAGGTCGCTGGTAAGTGTTACACGCTGCAATATCGTTAATGATGCCGGATGTGCGTCACCAACGACATGACCCCGACGATAAAACATTAACGATATCGTAGCGTGTAAAGTCCCCTTAAGTCTCAGAAATGACACAATCAGGCTGAGCATGCTCACTAGGCAAAACACTGGGTTTAGACTTTGGCTGGGGTAAATCGGCGCATGCATGCGCACTAGCCGCCTCTCCACACTTAGACATGGTGGAAGGAGCAGCCAACTGGACGACCCGAGGCACGGCCAAGAATGGCAGCCGGCGCCTGGGCGCAACAGGAACCGCAGCAGGCTGCTTGCGGCTATGATGGCGCCGGTTCGTAACAGTCAGTCAAGATGACCATGTGACAAACAGGGAGGAATAGTGATTTGAACTTACCATTTGTAATGCCTTGAATTTCAGCAGGACTGTACTATTTCTTTATGTATACGGTGTTATGTGTATACGATTGTTTGTCTTATTAGTTTGATTGCTCTTTTATGTAAACAGTTGTTTTGCATTTAGTTTATTTTACTTTTGTTTAGTAGGTTATAGAGCTCTTTTGTAACTTAATCAATTGTAAGGTTATGGGGCTCAGACAGGTTAAGAAAAGTTCAATCTGAGTTTGTTATGTGAGTGCAATTTCAACAGGAGTTAATGGTCATGTCACACACAACGACAGTGACGATGACGTCGCTGATAAGTCATAATTTTCTGTGACGTAGCAGCGATGTCGTCGTCGCTGTCGTTGTGTGTGACATCCAGCAACAACCTGGCCCCTGCTGTGAGGTCGCCGGTTGTTGCTGAATGTCCTGGACCATTTTTTGGACGTTGCTCTTCCACTATGAAGCACACATCGCTGTGTGTGACAGCGAGAGAGCGACGAACTGAATGTGCAGCGAGCAGGGAGACGGCTTCTGCGGACGCTGTTAACCAAGGTAAATATCAGTTAACCAAGAAAACGCTGCTTGGTTACCCGATATTGACCTTGGTTACCAGCGTCCGCCGCTCTCAGGCTGCCAGTGCCAGCTCCCTGCTCCCTGCACATGTAGCCAGAGTACACATCAGGTAAATAAGCAAAGTGGTTTGCTTATTAACCCGATGTGTACTCTGGCTACGAGTGCAGGGAGCCAGCGCTAAGCTAAGTTGGTTACCCAATATTTACCTTAGGTACAAAGTGCAGCAACGCTTCCACGCGTCGCTGCTGGCTGGGGGCTGGTCACTGGTCGCTGGTGAGATCTGCCTGTTTGACAGCTCCCCAGCAACAATGTAACGACGCAGCAGCGATCCTGAAAAGGTCAGGTCGTCGTGATCGCTGCTGTGTCGCTAAGTGTGACCCTAGCTTAAATCTTAGTTTGTTGGTTGTTTTCATTATTTTCTATTAGACCCCACTGTGAAGTGAATGAGCCTGTATTCTTTTATAAAACTCCAGTTTTGTTCTATAGTGTACAGGAGTTACACGAATTGCAAGAATAAGGATGAGTGGCAGAACAGGAAATGTAAATTGCTTTGCCCCCTGTAAGTTAAGTAAATGCGAGGGTGGTATGTTAACTCTTTTGTATTGCAAGGGACAGAAGGATGTGTATATTAGGAAATTATTTTTCTTCTTTTTCTGTATATGGAAGTTTGGATAAAGTGTGTTGTTATGTGAGCTAAGACAGTAAGAAAGGCATGAATAGTAGTGATGGGCTGACCCGGACTGTAAAAGTCCGGATCGTGCAGGTTCAAAGTACCCGAGTGTCAGGCTCAGCGTTCTCAGGGAACTCCGGTTAATGATCTATGAGACCCTGTCATTACTAATCTGTAAGTGAGAAGAAATAAACACAAACACCCAAAAACTCCTTCATTTGAAATAAATACAAAAAACTACCTTTTTGTCCCCCCTTTTCTCTTTCCTTTCCTCTCTCTTCTTTATGTTTTTTTCCTTTTCCCTTTTTTTCTTTTTTTCCTTTTCTCCCTCTTCCTTCCTTCTTTTCTTCTCTCTCTTTCTCTTCCCCTCCCCCAACCCCCCTCTTTTTTCCCCTTCTCTTCTTTCTCTTTCTTTTCTTTACTTCCTATTTATTTATTTTCTTCTCCCTTCCCTTTTTTTCCCTTTCCCAATTTAGAGATAATTTATTTACTTTTTGATTATCCTTTTTTGGACCTTGCTTTATTTACTGTCCATTTAAGTACAACCAATCACAGCTCCCAGTGGGCGGGTCTATATTATGCAGTAAAATAAATAAATAATTTAAAAAAAAGACGTGCTGTCCCCCCCCAATTTGGATACCAGCCAGGGTAAAGCCACACGGCTGAAGGCTGGTATTCTCAGGATGGGGAGCTCCACGTTATGGGGAGCCCCCCAGTCTAATAATATCAGCCAGCAGCCGCCTAGAATTGCCGCATCCATTAGATGCGACAGGCCCGGGACTCTACCCGGCTTATCCCGAATTGCCCTGGTGTGGTTTCAATTGAGGTAATAAGGAGTTAATGGCAGCAGCCCATAGCTGCCATTAAGTGCTAGGTTAATCATGGCAGGCGTCTCCCCGAGATACCTTACACAATTAACCTGTAAGTTAAAGAAAATAAACAAACACATCCAAAAAATGCTTTATTTGGAATAAAAGACAAAAAAACACACCCTCTTTGACCACTTTATTAACCCCCAAATACCCATCCAGGTCCGGCGTAATCCACACGACGTCCCACGATGCTCTCAGCTCTGCTACAAGAAGCTGACAGGAGCGGTCACAGACCAGTCCGCTCTCTGTCAGCTCCACGCAGCAACTGAAATGAGCTGCACGATCAGCGATGACATCAGTCAGGTTACCCGCCGCCACCACTGAATCCTCCAACTGTGACAGCAAGTCGCCCGAGTGACTGAGGTGAGCTGCGCGATCAGCGATGACGTCACAGGTGAGTTGCGGTCTTGGGTGGAGGACTCCAGCTGGCCGCGGGTAACCTGAATAACGGCAGCGCTGATCACGCTGCTCACTTCAGGGGATTAGCGGTCACCGGTGAGTCCTTCAAGGGTGACCACTAATTAGGACACGACACAGACATAGCCGCGGTATGACAATGAAGTTGGGTGAAGTTCATCCGAGTTCATTCTCATTGCGCGACTGTCTGCTATCAGCGGGCATGTAGCAGAGCTCAATGCCGTGGGACCGCACTGCAAAAAATGCATCCAAAACGCATGCAAAATGCATGCAAAACATATGCAATTTTATTTGACAAACGCAGTGTTTACAGTTCTGAGGGTACTTTCTTTTCTACACTGCTCAGAACGCAACGTGCGCACAAACCCATAGTCTACAATTTCTTTCACTATTACTGCCCGAATCACTCTTAAAATCTGGTTCCATCAAGCTATCAGATCATCCCTTCCTAATTTTATGTCTTTCAGCAAATTTATCAAGATCTACCGCATTTTATGATTTGTGGCATGTTGACAACCTATCTGCAAAACAATACACATCTTACATGCCTCAACAAGTTCCTGTCTGGTCTTCTTCCTCCTGTTTTATAAGATTTGCTGCAGTAGTTTCTTCTCTGGGTACTTTAAGGAGTTAAGGCTACAATTTGCATTCAAATCTATTTGTTCACTGCTCAAAGATAGGGATATTTTCCTTCCAGGTTATCCTTGTTACTGAGCTTAGTTTGTACATTGATGTTATTCTTTTGTTAATATTTTGGACTAGGCTTGGTTCTTGTCAGTCTATTGTCTTCTAATCTTACCTTTTTTATTTATCATTCTCATTCTCTATGTACACTGGATATGTTTTGTCACTTTAATAAATTGTGTATATCTCAGATTTTGTTTTAGTCATATTTAGTCAATTCCAAAAATTGTGATTGTGTAATACAATAGAACATTGAATAAAATAGGACATTGAATAAATTGTAAAGAAAGCAATAATGCAATGTTTTGGAAATTTCTTATAGTCATATTATATTCACAACAGAATATGGATCATATATCAGAAGATGAAAGTTAGATATTTATCTATTTGATCTGGAAAAAATGACTTATTCAGAAATTGATGACAGCAACAAGTTACAAAAAAATGTGAACAGAGTTAACAAAAAGCTGGCAAGATAAGTTCTATTAATGAGAAAGATCTGACTGGTCAATCTAAAACTAAGTCACATGACTGTATAAAAAGAACATGGAAGAAGATCCAAAACGTTTCACCCAAGTCATACAGGTTAAGGGCAATGGTACCAAATACTAATGAAATGTATGTAAACTTTTGACTTTGCAGAAAGTAATACAAATACCTTAAACATTCTCCCTGTCTCTCATTATTATGGTATTTGGCAAATATAAATAATTTTGGTTCCTAATTGACCTAAAACAGGAAAGGTTTATTCTGATTTCATGTCAGATAGTGAGAAAAACATGTATATGTGTCTTTTTAGATAGTGTACTGTCAGCATTGGACTGGCTACCAGAGGAACTGCCAGTAATACCAGTCCTGGCCGCGGTTACCTGTACTGAACTCCGGAGATCTCAGCTGGAGTTAGAGAGTAAACCCCAAGGACAGAGGAACCCTGTGGGGTGAACATCCAAAGCTCACAGCACTTTGCACGCAGGGGTGCAGATCCCCAGAACAGACACAGACTTTAAGCCCTATGTTAACTCTGCCAGGCGGGTGGGTTTCCAGGACTCATCTGCCACCCTTTAACATCCGAGGCATCAGCAGCAAAGCGGGACCGAGACACATACCCTTAAATAGTTCAAGCAGCCTGTGGCAGGACCTAAACACCAGGAGACCTCCAAGTGCTCCACGCCAGGGAGGACCCACATACACAGGAGTGCACAGGTGGAGAGTGGCACCAAGTTGGCAGGCACAGCCATCAGGACAAGGGCGCACCTGGAATCAAGTACGTCTCAGGGCATCAAACCACTGAGTAAACACCATCAAATTGCTCTCCTTGTCTGGACTGCTTCATTGCCGCGCGCCTCCACGCTAAGCCTTCACCTACCCCTGGGGAAAAGCCCTGCTCGCAGAGGGCTCCACCATCCACGCTGCTCTCATCCATCATCCCCAGTGGGAACCTGCAGCGGCGGCCCTATCATCCCTGGCCGCAAACCGCGAGTGGCGTAGTCGGTCTTTTAATTTATTTTTATTATTATTTTCCATTTAAAAACTGTTTGACGGTGCCCTCAGGTGCAGGACCACTCGAGCCACGGACCGCCTGGATACATAAACGTCTGGTTTCAGCTGTATATAGTTTTAACTTCATTGGGACAGTGTTTAACTATCTGCTCCACTGTAGTCCACAGTGGAGTTAAAAGTGCACAGTATATAGTATATACACTATAGTTCAAAATTAGAGGACAACACACAATTTCCTAAATGTTAAGGCCATTGTATAGTCCTATGTGATTATATCCTAACATGAGTAAGATCGCAGTATTCAAACCTTATTTCATAGATTGAATTTATTCCAAAGTACATAATAAAAATGTAAATGAGATAAATGAAATAGAATACTGATCAAAATTGACAACACTTTCAGATACCTGCAAGTTATTGGAGTTAATCTAGCACCTGGTGCTAATTTCCTTAATTATCTGACAAACCCTATGTAACTGGCAGCTTAACGTTCCAGTTTGTACTGACTTTGCAAAAATGGTGTGCCATTCCAAAGTGACTGAAACTCTCTGGCAGCAAGTTGTTCAGATGAAGGCTAAAGTGGTGACCCTATCAGCCATATCAAGAGTAGTTGGTCGTTCCAAGTCTGTGATTTTGAGAATATTGCATCTTTACAACTTCACAAACTCTTTCAAGTCCCCCAAGAAGGCTGATCACCCTCGTAAGACAAATGTAAGAGATGACAGGATAACGCGGAGAATCTCCATGGGTAATCGTTTCAACACTGCAGCTGGAATTGCTCTCCATTTCAGCACTGAAAAAGGTAAGGATCTGTCTCGTCATACAGCGTATTGACGTTTAAGAGCATTTGGACTGAAAACCGACTCTGCAGTGATTAAACCGCTCATTAGCAGAAAGAATCAAAATGCTAGACTACCCTTTGGTGAGGAACATGTTGTGTGGATGGAGAGAAGAGATCCATAGTTCATTTTAGTGATGAACGCAAGCTTAATTTATTTGGCTCTGATGGGAAACATTATGTTCATCGACAAACTGGGGAAAGACTGAACGCAAAGTGTGTTAAGAAGTCAGTGACAGGTGGTGGAGTAAGTGTCATGGTTTAGGAAAATGTTTTCTGCAGCAGTGTAGCGCCCAGTCCCAGTCCTAGCGTGGTATCTCCGCACGTCGCCACTCAAGGCTCCGGCAGGTTCGCCTTCCCTTTCACCTGCCCGGTCCAAGCATGGTATTCCCACACGCTCCCGCTCCCATGCTCCGGCGGGTGTGTCATCCCTCTCACTTGCCTGGCGGCTCCACTTCCTCCTCTCCTGCCCCGGGGGATCTGCCATGGCCTCCTTCTACTTCCAGGCAGTCCTGCTGTGAGCGCCAGTAGGGTGCGCGCGTGGTCAAGCCTCTTTTTTTAAAGGACCGGAGTCTCATTACCTGGAAGCTATCCCGAGGTCACCGGTTACCTCTAAGGTATTTAAGACTGCTTCCTCTTTCATGAGGCCCCTGAGCAATGTTGCCTATTAGTGCATTGCTAGTTCTTAGGTACCTGTATGCTTCTGTGTCTAATCCTGCTATAGTGTCCTAGTACCAGTCTTGTGTGCCTAATCTCTGTCTCATCTTAGTGCCTGCTCTCTACCACCATCTCCATGCTGCCAAGTCTGAGCCACCTCCTCTGTGTTGCCACATCTGAGCCACCACCTTCATGCTGCCTCGTCAGAGCCATTTCCTTCATGCTGCCAAATCCAAGCTACCATCATCGTGCTGTCACATCTGAATACACCAGCACCAGACATTAAGGGACTTTACCCGTCCATAGAGCCGATCACTGCTGGTTCCTGGCAGTCGTACATTTAGGCCCCCAGTTGCTGCAACAGACAGCTCCTGTATAGGGGTTCGCTACTGGTTAGCTCCTTCTCGGGCAGTCCGGCAGTGGTGGACATATTGCCGGAGCAGCTGGTACAGTGGTACAGCGGCCCAGAGGTTCAGGGGCCCTTGCTGGGTGGTTAGTAATGAGGGCAATCTGACCTGTTGTCCAGAGTTCCAGACTCCGGGAGGCCCTGGTCAGATTGCCCTCATCACACGCAGTGTTCCAGGCAGGGAGCAATCCTGCAGCTCTGCACAGTATAGACAGCAGAACACAGGAATCCATCATCTGTTCCCTGCCCAGCACTTTCTCTGTGACACACGCACGTGCGCCCTGATGTTGACAGTATGGCGTGCACGCGTTTGTCATTTGAAAAGTTCCTGGCAGGAGAAAAAGCAGCATAGCTGGGGTCCATACAAGAGAAACAGTGGCAGGGGCCCGTACAAGTGAAACAGCAACGGGGCCCTTACAAGAGAAACAGCGGCAGGGCCTGTACAAGAGAAACAGCGGCGTAAAAGAAGAAGAAGGTCTGCGGGGGGCCCTTATGAAGAGGCCTGAGGAGGAGACAATAAGGAGGGAGAGGTGAGTGGTGACTAGTAACCTGAGGAGGGGACAATGTGGGGGGTAAGTGATGATTACTAATATTGGGGCTGTAATGATGTAGTATATTACAGGTGTAGTATATGGGGATGTAGTGATGTAGTATATTACAGGTGTAGTATATGGGGATGTAGTGATATAGTATATTACAGGTGTAGTATATGAAGATGTAGTGATGTAGTATATTACAGGTGTAATATACTGGGGGTGTAGTGATGTAGTTTATTACAGGTGTAGTATATGGTGGTGTAGTGATGTTTAGTACAGGTGTAGTATATGGTGGTGTAGTGATGTAGTTTATTACAGGTGTCATATTTGGGAATGTAGGGATTTAATATATTACAGGTGTAGAATATGGGGGTGTAGTGGTGTAGTTTATTACAGGTGGAGTATATGGTGATGTACTGTAGTGATGTAGTATATTACAGGTGTAGAATATGGGGGTGTAGTGGTGTAGTTTATTACAGGTGGAGTATATGGTGATGTACTGTAGTGATGTAGTATATTACAGGTGTGGTATATGGGAATGTAGTGATGTAGTATATTGCAAGTGTAGTATATGGGGGTGTAGTGGTAGAGCATATAGGGGTGTAGTGATATAGTTTAGCACAGGTATAGTATATGGGGATGTATTATATTACAGGTGTAGTGTATGGTGATGTAGTGATGTAGTATATTACAGGTGTAGTATATGGTGGGGTGTAGTGATGTAGTATATTACAGGCGTAGAATATGGAGGTGTAGTGGTGTAATATATGGGGGGTGTAGTGATGTAGTTTATTACAGGTGGAGTATATGGTGATGTACTGTAGTGATGTAGTATAATACAGGTGTAGTATATGGGGATGTAGTGATGTAGTATATTGCAAGTGTAGTATATGGGGGTGTAGTGGTACAGTATATAGGGGTGTAGTTATATAGTTTATCACAGGTATAGTATAGGGGATGTATTATATTACAGGTGTAGTATATGGGGGGTCTAGTGATGTAGTATATTACAGGTGTAGAATATGGGGATGTAGTATATGACAGGTGTAGTATATGGGGGTGTAGTGATGTAGTATATTACAGGTGTAATATACTGAAGGTGTAGTGATGTAGTTTATTACAGGTGTAGTGATGTAGTTTATTACAAGTGTCATATATGGGGATGTAGGGATTTAATTTATTACAGGTGTAGTATATGGGGGTGTAGTAATGTAGTATATTACAGGTGTAGAATATGGGGGTATAGTGGTGTAATATATGGGGGGTGTAGTGATGTAGTTTATTACAGGTGGAGTATATGGTGATGTACTGTAGTGATGTAGTATATTACAGGTGTGGTATTTGGGGATGAGTGATGTTGTATATTGCAAGTGTAGTATATGGGGGTGTAGTGGTATAGTATATAGGCGTGTAGTGATATAGTTTATCACAGGTATAGTATATGGGGATGTATTATATTACAGGTGTAGTGTATGGGGGGGGTGTAGTGATGTAGTATATTACAGGTGTAGTATATGGGGATGTAGTATATTACAGGTATAGTATATGGGGATGTTGTATATTACAGGTGTAGTATATGGGGGTGTAGTGATGTAGTATATTACAGGTGTAGTATATGGTGGTGTAGTGATGTAGTTTATTACAGGTGTCATATATGGGGATGTAGGGATTTAATATATTTCAGGTGTAGTATATGGGGGTGTAGTGATGTAGTATATTACAGGTGTAGAATATGGGGGTGTAGTAGTGTAATATATGGGGGGTGAAGTGAATTGATGTAGTTTATTACAGGTGGAGTATATGGTGATGTACTGTAGTGATGTAGTATATTACAGGTGTAGTAAATGGGGATGTAGTGATGTAGTATATTGCAAGTGTAGTATATGGGGGTGTAGTGGTACAGTATATAGGGGTGTAGTGATATAGTTTATCACAGGTATAGTATATGGGGATGTATTATATTACAGGTGTAGTGTATGGGGGGGTCTACTGATGTAATATATTACAGGTGTAGTATATGGGGATATAGTATATTACAGGTGTAGTATATGGGGGTGTAGTGATGTAGTATATTACAGGTGTAATATACTGAAGGTGTAGTGATGTAGTTTATTACATGTGTAGTATATGGTGGTGTAGTGATGTAGTTTATTGCAGGTGTCATATATGGGGATGTAGGGATTTAATTTATTACAGGTGTAGTATATGGGGGTGTAGTGATGTAGTATATTACAGGTGTAGAATATGGGGGTATAGTGGTGTAATATATGGGGGGTGTAGTGATGTAGTTTATTACAGGTGGAGTATATGGTGATGTACTGTAGTGATGTAGTATATTACATGTGTGGTATATGGGGATGTAGTGATGTAGTATATTGCAAGTGTAGTATATGGGGGTGTAGTGGTATAGTATATAGGGGTGTAGTGATATAGTTTATCACAGGTATAGTATATAAGGATATATTATATTACAGGTGTAGTCTATGGTGATGTAGTGATGTAGAATATTACAGGTGTAGTATATGGTGGGTTGTGCAGCTCCCCCATGCTCCCTGTATACTGCTGGCAGCTCCCCCGGGTATGCACTGATTTAAAAAAAAAATGTTTTTACCGCTTTCCTCATTCCCCCGCTGCTGTCCTCACGTGTCCTCGTTCCCCACTGCTCCATCCTCATCTCTCCTCCGCTCCCCAGCAGCTGCTGTTGGCATCCTCCCGCCCTGCGCTCTGTGATCTGAGCACAGCGGACGCACAGGAGTGACGTCACCGCGCAGGCAAAGAGGGAGAATGAAGGAGCGTGGAGCTGCACATGCGACTCAACGCTTCTTCATTGTTGCTGTGTATGATGAGGGGGAAGGGGGGCCCGATGTCAGCGGCGGAGGTGTGACGCCCTGGACCCCAGGGGTCACATGTCACAACATCACCACATACACCCCCCCCACACTAGAAAGGTACCATCAGTCAACCACAATGACCTGATTGCCTCCCTCAGTGTTAGACAGGCACACCAGGTCAGGCGGAAAGACACGCCCCCCCGAGGAGTCTGCTGGCCTGAGGCAGGAAAACACAAACAGTTGAGTCCAATGCAGAGTTCAGTGCAGGACAGTGGAGAGTTGGTCCAGAACAGTCAGGCTGGCAGACGGCAGTGGTCGCCTGCAGGAGACCGGGAACACGACCAGCGGAACCGTAAGGGACCGGGACAGGGTAGTGGCCCACCGGAACCGAACCGGGGAGCTAACAGGATACCAGAGCACCAGGCAGGGTACTCAGACCCCGAACTAGGCTATATGCCACCATCATAGTCAAATTAACTGATTGCGGTCTGGACCTCAGGGGTTCATTCCCACCAAAGTCCCATTTGACGGCAACAGCCCAACCCGTCCTGATAGTAGCCACCGCCAAAGGCCAGAGATCCAAGGGCCAGCGCCTGCGGGCAAAGGAGCTCCTCCGACATATACACGCCGGGGAGCGGACTACCAGTGCTTAGGCAAAGTAGTCAAACTACAACATAAGTGCAGGAGAAAGGTGGACATTGCCAACCCGACTAGGAAGCTGCAGCCAGCTGCAGGCCCCGTTCATACCTTCGTTTGGTTTACCAGTGACTCTGTGTGGTTTAATCGTGAGTACACCAGTGCCATCAGGCACCGCACCGCACTGCACCGCAACCCTGCGCCCTGCACCCCGGCCCTCGCACAACCGGGCCCCGGGACCAACATCCTCTACCGACGGAGGGGTCAACACCTAGCTGCGCCACTACACCGCTCCCGGGAGTCCCCGTACCTTCATCGCAGCGGTGGTGTCCACCATCACCACAACCCGTGGGTGGCGTCACGAACAATCACCCCAAAACTAACTACCCGCATCCCCCGTGTGCAACGCTAACCCCCCTTGCAGAGCGACGTGACCCCCGGGTCCATGAGAGGCTCAAGCCACCACCCGTAGAACGCGAGCACGGATCCGAGCGGCTCGGCGGCCGCAGCCGAGGCCACCGGGCGGTACACATTGACTATTCTGGCGCTGTGAACAGGATAGAACCAGTCTACTTACCCGTAGAAGTGCGCCTTGTGGTTCCAGTCAGCGGCATCCCGCTGAAAAATCTGAAGATCCGCCATCTTGGGCGCGAAAGTTTCCTGCTCGAGTCGTCTTCCCCGAGCAGTGGAGGCGCGAAAGTGAAGCCCCGCCCCCAAAGAGAGAAGTGCTGTAGAAAAACCAAGGGGGGATGGGAAGAAGATGTCTACCCCTGCCGGAGACGGCAGAGAGGCGTCAGCTGCAGGAGCGGCGTCGCCCAAAGAGGGGAACGTGGCGGCCCTCGCTCCGGTCGCAAGAGCAGGGGAGGCCGCAGGTCCAGCGTTTGCCCAGGTAATGCCGATCTCCCTGCCGTACGTGCCCGGTGCTACTTGGCTACCCCAGCACAATTGGAAGCCGGATGCCTTACAGGTGTTCCGGAAAAAGATATACCCAATTCTTGACCTGTATGCCATGACTGGAAGACAGCGGGCGATGGTGGTACTCAGGCAGCTAACCGGTGCAGCCGAGCAGGGGACAGAGACCTGGACCGATGCGGACCGGGCCTCAGTAGTCACTATTTTTGAGAAACTCCAGACCGCCTTTGAGACCCGGACCGAGGCTGAGTTGCGGATGCAGTTCTACCAATGTCGGCAGCGGCCCGCAGACAGTATCAGAGACTATGCCCCGCGCTTGCAGACGGCCCTGCTGACCCTGAGGCGGGTGGACACCATCAGCGACGCCGACAGCAACAAGATGTTGGTGGAGCAGTTTCTACAGGGACTGGGGTCTGCTGAAGATCGCAAACAGCTGCGGTTATGGACTCTGGAGCATGCTGACTTAGACTTTACGGTACTAAAGGAGCGAGCCATCAAGGCCCTGCAAACATCAACTGGTGGCGCTCCTGACGCGGCCCCTTGGCCGGCTGAAACCGCTCCCGTCTCAGTGGCGCCCCCTCCCTTGGCTCGACCGGCCCCTGCTACTGCCGTCGGGACATTAGAAGCGCTGGCCTCGCAGGTCCAGCATATGAATGAAGATCTTACCCGGATCCTCGCCGCACTCCAGCTGCCGATGAGAGTCAAGCCCCAAGAGAAGATTCAGCTCGCCGACAGCCCGGAGGACGTCCCGTGGATGCAGCAGAGGAAGAACACCGACCTGCGGTATAGGCCACCTGTGTGCTACAGGTGCAACAAGCCCGGCCATTACTCTAGGCGATGTCCGTTAAACGAGCAACCCCTGAGGCCAAGGGCCAATCCTCAGGAGTAGACCCAGTAGACTGAAGAGACTGGTTTGTGGGAGGCCGCCCCATCATCCCCCTGGCGGTGGACGACGTCCCGACTATGGCCCTGCTGGACACTGGATCGCAGGTAACCACTATGCCTTAAGGCTACTTTACACACTGCGATATCGGTCCCGATATCGCTAGTGTGGGTACCCGCCCCCATCTGTTGCGCGACACGGGCATATCGCTGCCCGTATCGCACAACATCGCCCACAGCCGTCACACATACTTACCTGTCCGGCGACGTCGCTGTGACCGGCGAACCGCCTCCTTTCTAAGGGGGCGGTCCATGCGGCGTCACAGCGACGTTACTGAAACGTCACTGAACCGCCGCCCAATAGCAGCGGAGGGGCGGAGATGAGCGGGACGTAACATCCCGCCCACCTCCTTCCTTCCGCATAGCGGTCGGGAGGCAGGTAAGGGGAGCTTCCTCGTTCCTGCGGCGTCACACGCAGCGATGTGTGCTGCCGCAGGAACGAGGAACAACCTCGTTACTGCTGCAGTAACGAGATTTGAGAATGGACCCCCGTGTCGCCGATTAGCGATTTTGCACGTTTTTGCAACGATGCAAAATCGCTTATCGATGTCACACGCAACGGCATCGCTAATGCGGCCGGATGTGCGTCACGAATTCCGTGACCCCAACGACTCCGCATTAGCGATGTCGTAGCGTGTAAAGCCCGCTTTATTCATTGTACCAACGATATTGGGCCGATAGTGAATTCGTCCCTCCCGATGATAACATGACCGTTATTGCGGCCAATGGGCTCCCCATGACCCAAGTGGGGCTCAGGGAAGTAACCCTGAGAGTGGGACGGAAGCAGCTGAAACACCAAGGGATGATTGTGGTGCTGAATGAGTCCAATGACCGTAACCCAAATGTGGTCCTCGGGACCAATGTGATTGAGCACTGTATGGGGGAGGTGTTGAGCTTGCTCCGAATCCGGAGAAGGTTGCTGACATCCATAGCTGGCCACAACCGACCACGGTGAGAGAAGTCAGGCAGTTCCTGGGCCTGGTGGGATACTACCGCCGTTTCATCAAGGGGTACACAAAGATGGCCGCGCCCATGCAAGACCTCCTCGTGGGACAGACCAAGAATGGGAGAGCCCCTGGCCCCCCGTTTGTCTGGAATGAGAAACATGAGGAATCCTTCCACCAGTTGAAGTCAGCCCTGACGGGCGAAGAAATCCTGACCTACCCGGACTTCGGTCTCCCGTTCGTTCTCTATACCGATGCCAGTAATGTTGGCCTGGGCACGGTCCTGTCCCAGGTGCAGGATGAGAAGGAAAGGGTGATCGCCTACGCTAGCAGAAAGCTTCGGCCGACGTAACGGAACCCCGAAAACTACAGTTCCTTCAAGCTTGAGTTCTTAGCCCTTGTGTGGGTCATAACTGAAAGGTTCAAGCATTACCTCGCAGCGGCGAAGTTTACTGCCTACATGGACAAGAATCCATTGACACATCTAGACACGGCCAAGCTGGGTGCCCTGGAGCAGCGGTGGATGGCTCGACTGTCCAACTACAGGGCCGGCTGCAGGAACACCAATGCAGATGCGCTGTCCCGAATGCCGCACCTACCTGCTGACGGGGTAGAGAACAATGACCTTGAAGAAATTGAGCTACCCGCCTTCCATCGGCCCCGAGATGAGAAGCCCTGCGTTAACCAACAGCAGGTGAACCTTGACCCGCTGCCCGGTCAGGGGTGGCAGGAAGCCCAGGATCAGGAACCTGCGGTCCAGCTGGTTAAAGCCATGATCGCGCAGGGCTCCTCCCGGTTGGATCCTGCGGCCCCCTCAGAAGCCCAACGGTTGTGAAAGGAGAGAAACCGGCTTCACCTGCATCAGGGGAAGCTGTGCCGGGAAATGATCAATCCAAAGACCCATGAGAAAGTTCGCCAGGTGGTGGTCCCTCAAGCCAGTGTGCCCAGGGTCCTGAAGGCCAACCACGATGGTGCAGGACACTTCGGTTGGAAGAAGCTGGAGATGTTGTTGAGAGAGGGGTTCTACTGGAGTGGGATGCGGGAGTCTGTGGAGGCCTGGTGTCGAGAATGTGGCCCCTTCACCCTGAGAAGGCGAGATCAGGCCAGCCTGAAGGCCCCCCTTCAGCCGATCATCACCCACCAGCCATTGGAGTTGGTTGCCCTGGACCACATCAAGCTCACGCCCAGCCGAAGCGGGTACACCTATGCCCTGACCATCGTGGACCATTACTCCAGGTTCATGGTGGTTGTCCCAGTTAAAGATCTGACGGGCTATACCACAGCTAGAGCCTTCCAGGCCTACTTCTGTCGACCACACGGCTACCCGGAAAGGGTGCTCACAGACCAGGGCTCGGCCTTTGAAGCGGAGGTGTTCCAGGAGTTCTGTCACTTGTATGGGTGTAAGAAGATCCAGCCTACGCCATACCATGCCCAGACTAATGGGATGTGTGAGAAAAGGAATCACCTGGTCCTGAACCTCCTCAAGACGCTACCACTAGAGGAAATGAACCTGTGGCCTGAGAAGTTGCCTGACCTGGTGGATATGTACCATAACATCCCCTGCAGTTCCACCAAGTGTACGCCGGCATATCTAATGAGAGCCCGACCGGGACGGCTGCCCGTAAACCTGGAGATGGATATAGAAGCACCCGAAGCCCTCTCATCCACCAACTGCTGGGACGCCAAGCGACAGATGCAGTATCGACAGATCCAAGAATATGTGGAAAGGAATCTGCGCCAGAGCCGAGAAAAACAGGAGCAGCACTTCAACAGGCGGGCTCCGGCTGCCCCCTTTGCACCCGGGGATGTGGTACTAAAACGCAAGAGAAGGACACACAAGCTCAATGATCAGTGGGAGAGGACCCCATATGTCGTGCAACCCACTGGATGGGAGAATGAGAAGACTTATTTGATCAGTCGTGACCAGGGGAAGACCACGGCTACCATTTCTAGAGACCACCTGAAGAATGCCCAGATCCCCTAAGGCTGGTAGATGGAACTCCGGCTTCCGTGCCGAGCGGGGAAAAGAAGAAGGAGGTGATTCATACTGTAATGGGCGACTTAAGAGCAGACTGGCCTATGCAGAATGGCGGGGTGATTGTTCCTGTGATAACGTTCCCACAACCCGTGGAAGAAAGAGAGGCGGAGACATCCACCAGCGAGCCAGCCAAACCAGTGCCCAGGGATGCACCTATACTACGCCCCCGCGTAGGTCTCTGTCTGCCATACCTGACACAAGGGAAGAGGGGCCAATTATCCCCTCTGTCCCACTACCTCCCACTGATGACACTGGGTCCAGAAGGTCCACACGACCTAACCTAGGTAGGCCCTTGCTTAGGTACAGGGAAACTGCTATTTAGGGGTGCGATGTATTGATTGTGTAAATATCTTAATGAATGAGCATTAATCACCCGAGGCTTTCACCTGATTCACAAGTGACAATCCCCGTTGGGACCAACAAGTTTATTTTGTGGTAGCCCGTTGGCTGCTGAAGTGCCCGTCCCCATTGGGACTGATGTTGTCACTATTTCCCCCAAAGACAAGGCTGAGAACATGCAAGCCACCCAAAAACTATTGGGTTTGTAAATAGTCCCCCAACTGCCCCTTCCCACAACTGCCAGTCTCCGGAGAGGCTGGTTGGAGGAAGGACCGGTGACCATCCTCCAGGTCAGGGGTCCCCTTGGACGTGGGGCCTCTGAAGAACTGCCGGGTGCGTAGCACCGTACCCGTTCCCGCTTGGGTGGCCTGGGCCAGTTCCTGTTTTCCGGACTGGGGAAAAGGGGTGCTGCTTGTTTCTTAGGGGCAGCATCAAGGTTCAGGTTGCTTAGGTGGGAAAGCAGAAGGACCCGTTAATGTTATTAAAAATGTTTTCCCGTTTGCAACGGTTCAAGTGATGTGCCTCCCGTAAGGGAAGAAATGAAAATGCTTTTTGAATGTTTACCTGTTATTTATCTTTTTGCAGTTAACAACAAAATAAACCGGTGTGGACGGGCAGCCCGCGGACGGTCTGCATTAAACCAAGGGAGAATGTGACGCCCTGGACCCCAGGGGTCACAGGTCACAACATCACCACATACACCCCCCCCACACTAGAAAGGTACCATCAGTCAACCACAAAGACCTGATTGCCTCCCTCAGTGTTAGACAGGCACACCAGGTGGGCGAAGTCAGGCGGAAAGACACGCCCCCCGAGGAGTCTGCTGGCCTGAGGCAGGAAAACACAAACAGTTGAGTCCAGTGCAAAGTTCAGTGCAGGACAGTGGAGAGTTGGTCCAGAACAGTCAGGCAGGCAGACGGCAGTGGCCGCCTGCAGGAGACCGGGAACACAACCAGCGGAACCGTAAGGGACCGGGACAGGGAAGTGGCCCACCGGAACCGAACCAGGGAGCTAACAGGATACCGGAGCACCACGCAGGGTACTCAGACCCCGAACTAGGCTATATGCCACCACCATAGTTGAATTAACTGATTGCGGTCTGGACCTCAGGGGTTCATTTCCACCAAAGTCCCGTTTGACGGCAACAGCCCAACCCATCCTGATAGTAGCCACGGCTAGAGTTGAGCGCGGTTCTAGGTTCGTGGTTCTCCAGTTCGCGGCTCGAGTGATTTTGGGGCCTGTTCTAGATCGAACTAGAACTCGAGCTTTTTTGCAAAAGCTCGATAGTTCTAGATACGTTCGAGAACGGTTCTAGCAGCAAAAAAACAGCTAATTCCCAGCTGGCTTTCCGCTGTAATAGTGTAAGTCACTCTGTGACTGACACTATTATGAAATTTCAGTGTATAGTGTGCGGGAACAGCGCCTTCAGATCACTGCTGTATGGATAATGGCGATCGCCAGATTTTTTTTTTTTTCCTTGTCTTCCTTCCCTAAGCGCGCGCTTGTAGTGGGGAGGGCCAGCATGTCAGCCAATCCCAGACACACACACAGCTAAGTGGACTTTTAGCCAGAGAAGCAACGGCATGTGTGATAGGATGTCCATGTCACATGTCCCTGCATTATAAAAACGAGTATCTGCCCGTCCGGACGCCATTATCTCTTCTGCGTCCTTGGTGTCAGACATCACTGGCGCAGCTCCGTCCTGAGTCCTATCGCCGATACTGCTGTATGTGCTCCATACACAGCGCTGGAACGCTTACGGATAGCACTTTCTATCAGTCCTTTTAAGGGCTCGTACCGGCAGGGTCAGAGCCATAGGTGACAGGTCCTGAAAACAGAGACAGCGTCTGTGTAGCTAAGGTCAGGGATTTCCTCGCTGCATTTCCCCATTAGGAGGGAATAGAAAGGCAGGCTTCCATTCCTCTACCCAGAGCCCCACAACCCTGGCACTGTACCCTCCTGTCCTCTGCACACTCCAACTCATTATAACTAAGCCATTATACTAGCAAACACTGAGTGTACCTAGTGTCATCCTAAATGTGGCTATTGGACTTCTGTATAGTCCCAGTAGTGCACAGATATTTGCAGCACGTCTGCCTGCATTGCACACTCAAACTCATTATAACTAATCCATTATACTAGCAAACACTGAGTGTACCTAGTGGCATCCTAAACGTGGCTGTTGGACTTCTGTATAGTCCCACTAGTGCACAGATATTTGCAGCACCTCTGCCTGCATTGCACACTCCAACTGATAGCTACTAAGCCATTATACTAGCAAACACTGAGTGTACCTAGTGGCATCCTAAACATGGCTGTTGGACTTCTGTATAGTCTTAGTAGTGCACAGATATTTGCAGCACGTCTGCCTGCATTGCACACTCCAACTCATTATAACTAAGCCATTATACTAGCAAACACTGAGTGTACCTAGTGTCATCCTAAACGTGGCTATTGGACTTCTGTATAGTCCCACTAGTGCACAGATATTTGCAGCACGTCTGCCTGCATTGCACACTCCAACTGATAGTTACTAAGCCATTATACTAGCAAATACTGAGTGTACCTAGTGTCATCCTAAACGTGGCTATTGGACTTCTGTATAGTCCCACTAGTGCACAGATATTTGCAGCACCTCTGCCTGCATTGCACACTCCAACTCATTATAACTAAGCCATTATACTAGCAATTTATGCTGCCAGTTTAAGGGCCGTAGTTGCATTATCAGGGATATTTATTCTTTATTATTCTGCTGTTAATAAAGCTAGACCACCGCTGCAATCTACACCACCTCTCAATTTTTACTACCACATTTTCAGTGCACAATCTTGTCGCAATCAACATGAGTGGCAAAATGACAGATGCTGGTGGAAAGGGGAAGAGGCGTGCTGGAAAAGGAAAAAAAGGGTTTGTCCGTGGGGAAGGTGGCAAAGCTCCATTATCATCTGCTGAAGATAGACCATCTACCAGCAAAAGTAAGATGTCTACTACTTACCGTGGACAATCCGATGTGCTCCCTTTTTTATGGACACGAAGAACAGGAACAAAGGTAGATGATGGCCAAAAAAGGAAAATGCTTGAATGGATCTCAAGTGGTCCAACAAGTGCCCTCTCAGCCACTTCAAGTACCGCATCCAAAAAACACCAGTCCTCTGAGTTGTCATCCCAATCAAACTTGCTTTCTCCCAGCTCTGAAGTCTCCATCAGCCCTGCACAGTATGGTGGAACTGAGATGGCTGAGTCTGCAGAGCTGTTCAGTCACACTATAGCCTGGGAATCAGAGGTCTGCTCCCAAGCTACAGTGAGTACATACCAGGAAATGGTCTGCAGTGATGTCCAGAACCTTTGTGACTCTGATTCAGGCCGTGAGAACCAAGTTTCTGAGCATAATGTTGACCCTTTGTCACAAACTGTAACACCTGTGGTTATAGACAATGAGGAACATACTGATGAAGATGAGACGCAGATACCCGATTGGGATGATAACTTAAATATTCGGTCAGGGCAAGAAGAGGCTCGGTCTGAGGGGGAGGGGAGTGCAAACACAACAATTGATGATGAAGTTCTAGATCCCACCTACTGTCAACCCCCAGTCAGGCACTCGAGGAGGTCAACAGAGGCGGTGGAGGAGGATGCAACCGACGACGAAGTTACCTTGCGCCTTCCTGGACAGAGTCGGAGCACTGGTAGCACGTCTACAACTGCATCCTCAGCCACCACTCTGCCTCTGAGCACTAGTCGGGGGGGCTCAGCAGGTCGCATGCCCTCTAAGCCTTGCCTAGCCTGGTCCTTTTTTGACATAGAAAAAGATCGCCCAAATTATGTGATGTGTAAAATTTGTCGTGAGTCTGTTAGTAGAGGTCAAAACCTCAGCAGTTTGACAACTTCTTCCATGAATCGTCACATGAATAAATATAGGTCCCGGTGGGAAGCTCACTGTGCTGCAATGCAGCCTAGCGGAGCAAACCATCCACGGCCTGCCCCTTCCAGTGCATCCGCGCGCTCTTCATCTTCTAGGACTGTGGGGACAGCTGTCACACCTGGTTTTCCACGCACAACTTCCACCACTGTAACCGCAACAGGCACTTTGCTTGGTAGGTCGTCAGTTGGTTTGGAAGGGGAAACAAGTGAGTGTGTACAGCTCTCTCAGACATCGATAGCACCAACGTTGGATGAAGGCAACATCATGTCTCCGCCTGCACTTTCCTCACAAACCTGCATTTTTCCTGGGACACCCTACTCAACACCGTCTACACACAGCAGCCAGATCTCTGTCCCTCAGATGTGGTCAAATAAAAGGCCATTTCCTGCGACCCATGACAAAGCTAAGAGGTTGACTGTATCCCTCTGTAAGCTCTTGGCTACCAAAATGCTGCCTTTCCGCCTAGTGGACACACAGGATTTTCGAGACCTCATGTCTGTCGCTGTGCCCCAGTACCAGATGCCTAGTCGCCACTACTTCTCTAAGAAAGGTGTGCCCGCGCTACACCAGCATGTCGCACACAACATCACCACTTCCTTGAGAAACTCTGTGTGTGAACGGGTGCATTTCACCACCGATACTTGGACCAGTAAGCATGGACAGGGACGTTACATGTCGCTGACTGGGCACTGGGTAACTATGGTGATAGATGGTGAAGGGTCTGCTGCACAAGTCTTGCCGTCGCCACGACTTGTGTGTCAATCCTCTGTCTGTCCAAGTTCCGCCACTGCTTCTGCCTCCTCCACCTCATCTGGGTCCTCCACCTCCGCCCCAAGCCTGCCTGGTCAGGCCACCAGCGTTCTCACTGCGCAGAAGGAATCACGCACCCCTCATTACTATGCTGGCAGCAGAGCGCAACGGCATCAGGCGGTCTTTAGCTTGACATGTCTTGGGAATAGGAGTCACACAGCTGAGGAGTTGTGGTCAGCTCTGCGGTCAGAGTTTAATAAATGGTTGTCTCCACTCAACCTGCAGCCTGGTAAGGCTGTGTGCGACAATGCTGCAAACCTGGGTGCGGCCCTTCGCCTGGGCAAGGTGACACATGTGCCTTGTATGGCTCACGTGTTGAACCTTGTCGTCCAGCAATTCTTAACACACTATCCCGGCCTAGATGGCCTTCTGACCAGGGCACGAAAACTGTCTGCTCACTTCCGCCGTTCAACCGCCGCAGCTGAGCGACTTGCATCTCTCCAGAAGTCTTTCGGCCTGCCGGTTCATCGCCTGAAATGCGATGTGGCGACATGCTGGAATTCGACTCTCCACATGTTACAGCGACTGTGGCAGCACCGCCGAGCCCTGGTGCAATACGTCATGACGTATAGCCTGGGCCAACGAGATGCAGAGGTGGGGCAGATCACCCTGATGGAGTGGTCTCAGATCAAGGACCTATGCACCCTTCTGCACAGTTTCGACATGGCGACGAATATGTTTAGCGCTGACAATGCCATTATCAGCATGACAATTCCAATCATTTACATGCTGGAGCACACGCTAAACACTATTCGGAGTAAGGGGGTGGGACAACAGGAAGGGGAGGAACTACAGGAGGATTCATATGCGCAAGGGACAACAACATCACCAAGGTCCAGACGTTCATCATCACCAACGCAGCAGGCATGGGACCATGGGGGACAGGGATCAACAAGGGCGCATAGTAGCAGGCGAAAAGTTGAGGAAGGTGCAGGAGAACATGAAGAAATGGAGGACGAACTGTCCATGGACATGGAAGACTCAGCAGATGAGGGAGACCTTGGTCAAATTTCAGTTGAAAGAGGTTGGGGGGAGATGTCAGAGGAAGAAAGAACGGTTAGCACCTCTATGCCACAAACACAGCGTGGACTTGGTCCGCATGGCTGCGCAAGACACATGAGTGCCTTCTTGTTGCACTACCTCCAACATGACCCGCGTATTGTCAAAATTAGAAGTGATGATGACTACTGGATTGCCACACTATTAGATCCCCGGTACAAGTCCAAATTTTGTGACATAATTCCAGCCATAGAAAGGGACGCACGTATGCAGGAGTATCAGCAGAAGCTGTTACTCGATCTTATCTCGGCTTTTCCACCAAACAACCGTGCAGGTGCAGGGAGTGATTCTCCCAGTTGTAACTTGACAAACATGGGACGGTCTCGTCATCTTCAACAGTCTACCCGTACCAGTAGGACTGTATCTGGTGCTGGTAACAGCAATTTTATGGAATCTTTTCATATTTTTTTTAGACCCTCCTTTGCAAGGCCACCAGAGACAACAAGTCTGACACATAGTCAACGGCTGGAGAGGATGATACAGGAGTATCTCCAAATGAACATCGATGCCCTGACTTTGCAAATGGAGCCTTGCTCCTTTTGGGCTTCAAATCTAGAAAAATGGCCAGAGCTCTCCAGTTACGCCTTGGAGATTTTGTCGTGTCCAGCTGCCAGCGTTGTCTCTGAACGTGTCTTCAGTGCTGCTGGGTGTGTGCTGACAGATAAGCGCACGCGTCTGTCCAGTGACAATGTGGACAGACTAACGTTCATCAAAATGAACAAGTCATGAATCCACCAGGAATTTACTACCCCTGTGTCATCCTGGGGAGAGTAAATGCTTGTGGATTTGGAATGTGCTTGATGCAAATCAAAACATCCTGTTTACAACTAGGGCACAAGTGCTGCCACTGATAAGATGTCTGTGTGGCCCAATTTTTTGAAAAAAGGGAGACTCCGCTTGGAGTAACCCTTGCGTGCTGTGTTTTTTAAAAATGATCCAAGATGAACAGAGCTGGGATCAGGAAAGACCTTGCTATCTACCCCGGTGTCATCCTGGGGACGGTTAAGAATAGCGTATTTTTGAATGTGCTTGATGCAAATCAAAACATCCTGTTTGCAACAAGGGCACAAGTGCTGCCACTGATAAGGTGTCTGTGTGGCCCAATTTTTTGAAAAAAGGGAGACTCCGCTTGGAGTAACCCTTGCTTACTGTGTTTTTTTAAAAGGAGCCAAGATGAACAAGTCATGGTTCAGCTAAGACTTTATTTATCTACCTACCCCGGTGTCATGCTGGGGACGGTTAATTATGGCGTATTTTTTAATGTGCTTGATGCAAATCTAGCTGTGAAGTGTAAAACTAGGGCACAACTGCTGCCACTGAATGGGTGGGTGTGTGTGGGGCCCATTTTTTGGAAAAAAAGGGAGACTCCGCTTGGAGTAACCCTTGCTTGCTGTGTTTTTAAAAAGGAGCCAAGATGAACAGAGCTGGGATCAGGAAAGACTTTATCTACCTACCCCGGTGTCATGCTGGGGACGGTTAATTATGGCGTATTTTTGAATGTGCTTGATGCAAATCTAGCTGTGAAGTGTACAACTGGGGCACAACTGCTGCCACTGAATGGGTGGGTGTGTGTGGGGCCCAATTTTTGGAAAAAAAGGGAGACTCCGCTTGGAGTAACCCTTGCTTGCTGTGTTTTTTAAAAATGATCCAAGATGAACAGAGCTGGTATCAGGAAATACTTTGCTACCTACCCCGGTGTCATCCTGGGGACGGTTAAGAATAGCGTATTTTTAAATGTGCTTGATGCAAATCTAGCTGTGAAGTGTACAACTAGGGCAAAAGTGCTGCCACTGAATGGGTGGGTGTGTGTGGGGCCCAATTTTTGGAAAAAAAAGGGAGACTCCGCTTGGAGTAACCCTTGCTTGCTGTGTTTTTTAAAAATGATCCAAGATGAACAGAGCTGGTATCAGGAAATACTTTGCTACCTACCCCGGTGTCATCCTGGGGACGGTTAAGAATAGCGTATTTTTGAATGTGCGTGATGCAAATCTAGCTGTGAAGTGTACAACTAGGGCAAAAGTGCTGCCACTGAATGGGTGGGTGTGTGTGGGGCCCAATTTTTGGAAAAAAAGGGAGACTCCGCTTGGAGTCACCCTTGCTTGCTGTGTTTTTTAAAAATGATCCAAGATGAACAGAGCTGGTATCAGGAAATACTTTGCTACCTACCCCGGTGTCATCCTGGGGACGGTTAAGAATAGCGTAGTTTTGAATGTGCTTGATGCAAATCAAAACATCCTGTTTGCAACTAGGGCACAAGTGCTGCCACTGATAAGGTGTCTGTGTGGCCCAATTTTTGGAAAAAAAGGGAGACTCCGCTTGGAGTAACCCTTGCTTGCTGTGTTTTTTAAAAATGATCCAAGATGAACAGAGCTGGTATCAGGAAATACTTTGCTACCTACCCCGGTGTCATCCTGGGGACGGTTAAGAATAGCGTATTTTTGAATGTGCTTGATGCAAATCTAGCTGTGAAGTGTACAACTGGGGCACAACTGCTGCCACTGAATGGGTGGGTGGGTGTGGGGCCCAATTTTTTGAAAAAAAGGGAGACTCCGCTTGGAGTAACCCTTGCTTGCTGTGTTTTTTAAAAATGATCCAAGATGAACAGAGCTGGGATCAGGAAAGACTTTGCTACCTACCCCGGTGTCATCCTGGGGATGGTTAAGTATGGCGTATTTTTGAATGTGCTTGATGCAAATCAAAACATCCTGTTTGCAACTAGGGCACAAGTGCTGCCACTGATAAGGTGTCTGTGTGGCCCAATTTTTGGAAAAAAGGGAGACTCCGCTTGGAGTCACCTTGCGGTGTTTTACATGATTTTAGAAGGTCATGCCATGCCTATATCTGTGTCTCATCCTCTTTTTCCTCGTAACGCTGTTTTGTTTTCACATGAGAATTTGTCCTTGTCACTTTCCCATGTGTTTGTGTTGTGTTGTGAGTTGTTTGTCACCTTTTGGACACCTTTGAGGGTGTTTTCTAGGTGTTTTTATGTGTTTGTGATTGCCTGCCATTGTTTCCTATGCAGTTCGAGTTCGGTTCGTCGAACGTTCGACAAACCGAACTCGAACGGGACCTCCGTTCGGCGAACCGACCTCGAGCCGAACCGCGACCGGTTCGCTCATCTCTAGCCACGGCCAAAGGCCAGAGATCCAAGGGCCAGCGCCTGCGGGCAGAGGATCTCCTCCGACATCTACATGCCGGGGAGCGGACTACCAGTGCTTAGGCACAGTAGTCAAACTACAACATAGGTGCAGGAGAAAGGTGGACATTGCCAACCCGACTAGTAAGCTGCAGCCGGCTGCGGGCCCCGTTCATACCTTCATTTGGTTTACCAGTGACCCTGTGTGGTTTAATCGTGAGTACACCAGTGCCATTAGGCACCGCACCACACTGCACCGCAACCCTGCACCCTGCACCCCGGCACTCGCACAACCGGGCCCCCTGGACCAACATCCTCTACCCACAGAGGGGTCAACACCTAGCTGCGCCACTACACCGCTCCCGGGAGTCCCCGTACCTACACCGCAGCGGTGGTGTCCACCATCACCACAACCCGTGGGTGGCGTCACGAACAATCACCCCAAAACCAACTACCCGCATCCCCCGTGTGCAACGCTAACCCCCCTTGCAGAGCGATGTGACCCCCGGGTCCGTGAGAGGCTCGAGCCACCACCCGTAGAACGCGAGCACGGATCCGAGCGGCTCAGCGGCCGCAGTCGAGGCCGCGGGGCGGTACACATTGACTATTCTGGCGCTGTGAACAGGATATAACCAGTCTACTTACCCGTAGAAGTGCGCCCTGTGGTTCCAGTCAGCGGCATCCCGCTGAAAAATCTGAAGATCCGCCATCTTGGGCGCGAAAGTTTCCCGCTCGAGTCGTCTTCCCCGAGCAGTGGAGGCGCGAAAGTGAAGCCCCGCCCCCAAAGAGAGAAGTGCTGTAGAAAAACCAAGGAGGTCGGGAAGAAGATGTCTACCCCTGCCGGAGACGGCGGAGAGGCGTCAGCTGCAGGAGTGGCGACGCCCGAAGAGGGGAACGTGGCAGCCCTCGCTCCGGTCGCAAGAGCAGGGGAGGCCGCAGGTCCAGCGGTTGCCCAGGTAATGCCAATCTCCCTGCCGTACGTGCCCGGTGCTACTTGGCTACCCCAGTACGATGGGAAGCCGGACGCCTTACAGGTGTTCCGGAAAAAGATAAACCCAATTCTTGACCTGTATGCCATGACTGGAAGACAGCGGGCGATGGTGGTACTCAGGCAGCTGACCGATGCAGCCGAGCAGGGGACAGAGACCTGGACCGCCACCAGTTGATGTTTGCAGGGCCTTGATGGCTCGCTCCTTTAGTACCGTAAAGTCTAAGTCAGCATGCTCCAGAGTCCATAACCGCAGCTGTTTGCGATCTTCAGCAGACCCCAGTCACTGTAGAAATTGCTCCACCAACATCTTGTTGCTGTCGGCGTCGCTGATGGTGTCCACCCGCCTCAGGGTCCGCAGGGCCGTTTGCAAGCGCGGGGCATAGTCTCTGATACTGTCTGCGGGCCGCTGCCGACATTGGTAGAACTGCATCCGCAACTCAGCCTCGGTCCGGGTCTCAAAGGCGGTCTGGAGTTTCTCAAAAATAGTGAGATGGGACTCAGGCTTCCGTGCCGAGCGGGGAAAAGAAGAAGGAGGTGATTCATACTGTAATGGGCGACTTAAGAGCAGACTGGCCTATGCAGAATGGCGTGGTGATTGTTCCTGTGATAACGTTCCCACAACCCGTGGAAGAAAGAGAGACGGAGACATCCACCAGCAAGCCAGCCGAACCAGTGCCCAGGGATGCACCTACACTACGCCCCCGCGTAGGTCTCTACCTGCCATACCTGACACAAGGGAAGAGGGGCCAATAATCCCCTCTGTCCCACTACCTCCCACTGTTGACACTGGGCCCAGAAGGTCCACACGACCTAACCTAGGTAGGCCCTTGCTTATGTACAGGGAAACTGCTATTTAGGGGTGCGATGTATTGATTGTGTAAATATCCTAATGAATGAGCATTAATCACCTGAGGCTTTCACCTGATTCACAAGTGATAGATCCCGTTGGGACCAACAAGTTTATTTTGTGGTAGCCCGTTGGCTGCTGAAGTGCCCGTCCCCATTGGGACTGATGTTGTCACTATTTCCCCCAAAGACAAGGCTGAGAACATGCAAGCCACCCAAAAACTATTGGGTTTGTAAATAGTCCCCCAACTGCCCCTTCCCACAACTGCCAGTCTCCGGAGAGGCTGGTTAGAGGAAGGACCCACAGCAGAGTAGGCTGGGGTCCGGTCACCATCAGGACTGGTGACCATCCTCCAGATCAGGGGTCCCCTTGGACGTGGGGCCTCTGAAGAACTGCCGGGTGCGTAGCACCGTACCCGTTCCCGCTTGGGTGGCCTGGGCCAGTTCCTGTTTTCCGGACTGGGGAAAAGGGGTGCTGCCTGTTTCTTAGGGGCAGCATCAAGGTTCAGGTTGCTTGGGTGAGAAAGCAGAAGGACCCGTTAATGTTATTAAAAATGTTTTCCCGTTTGCAACGGTTCAAGTGATGTGCCTCCCGTAAGGGAAGAAATGAAAATGCTTTTTGAATGTTTACCTGTTATTTATCTTTTTGCAGTTAACAACAAAATAAACCAGTGTGGACGGGCAGCCCGCGGATGGTCTGCATTAAACCAAGGGGGAATTTGACGCCCTGGACCCCAGGGGTCATAGGTCACAACATCACCACATACACTCCCCCACACTAGAAAGGTACCATCAGTCAACCACAAAGACCTGATTGCCTCCCTCAGTGTTAGACAGGCACACCAGGTGGACGGAGTCAGGTGGAAAGACACGCCCCCGAGGAGTCTGCTGGCCTGAGGCAGGAAAACACAAACAGTTGAGTCCAGTGCAGAGTTCAGTGCAGGACAGTGGAGAGTTGGTCCAGAACAGTCAGGCAGGCAGACGGCAGTGGCCACCTGCAGGATACCGGTAACACGACCAGCGGAACCGTAAGGGACCGGGAGAGGGTAGTGGCCCACCGAACCGAAACGAGGAGCTAACAGGATACCGGAGCACCAGGCAGGGTACTCAGACCCCGAACTAGGATATATGCCACCACCATAGTTGAATTAACTGATTGCGGTCTGGATCTCAGGGGTTCATTCCCACCAAAGTCCTGTTTGATGGCAACAGCCCAACCCGTCCGGATAGTAGCCACCGCCAAAGGCCAGAGATCCAAGTTCCAGCGCCTGCGGGCAAAGGAGCTCTTCCGACATCTACACGCCGGGGAGCGGACTGCCAGTGCTTAGGCACAGTGGTCAAACTACAACATAGGTGCAGGAGAAAGGTGGACATTGCCAACCCGATTAGGAAGCTGCAGCCGGCTGCGGGCCACGTTGATACCATCGTTTGGTTTACCAGTGACTCTGTGTGGTTTAATCGTGAGTACACCAGTGCCATCAGGCACCACACCTCGCTGCACCGCAACCCTGCGCCCTGCACCCCGGCCCTCGCACAACCGGGCCCCGGGACCAACATCCCCTAGCCACGGAGGGGTCAACACCTAGCTGCGCCACTACACTGCTCCCGGGAGTCACCGTACCTTCACCGCAGCGGTGGTGTCCACCATCACCACAACCCGTGGGTGGCGTCACGAACAATCACCCCAAAATCAACTACCTGCATCCCCCGTGTGCAACGCCAACCCCCCTTGCAGAGCGACGTGACCCCCGGGTCCGTGAGAAGCTCCAGCCACCACCCGTAGAACGCGAACACAGATCCGAGCAGCTCGGTGGCCGCAGCCGAGGCCGCGGGGCGGTACAGAGGCACCGGGTCATACAGCGCCCGCGTGGTCTTTGCTATATCAGTGCAGCTCCTCTCACAAAAAGGAGCTGCTTGCTGATCTGCAGAGCAGGCCTCTAAAAGCTGCCGGGCCCGGTCTCAGTCGCGACCTCTGCGACCGCGGTAGTTACGCCCCTGGATGTAGTGATGTAGTATATTACAGGTGTAGAATATGGGGGTGTAGTGGTGTAATATATGGGGGTGTAGTGATGTAGTTTATTACAGGTGTAGTATATGGGGATGTAGTGATGTAGTATATTGCAAGTGTAGTATATGGGGGTGTAGTGGTACAGTATATAGGGGTGTAGTGATATAGTTTATCACAGGTATAGTATATGGGGATGTATTATATTACAGGTGTAGTGTATGGGGGGGTGTAGTGATGTAGTATATTACAGGTGTAGTATATGGGGATTTAGTAATACAGTATATACCTATATATATTTATACAGCTTTGTCACCATAGAAGTGGGGAGGGGACAGGCAGAATTTCTTGCACAGGGGCCCCAAGCTGTCAGTGTCCGCCCCTGGAGTCCGGTGTACAGCCCATTGGGTCCACTCCCAAACGCTCGTCGTCTACATGCTTCACCACATTATCAGCTATGTACTTTTGTTTTATTATGTATTCTGCTGCTCTCCACCAATATATTTACTCTGCACCTTATTCTTGTTGTAGGAATCCCTAACGTACTACTCCATCTATAAAGTTGTTTCCATTGCTTGTGCCAATTGCATACCTGCCCATTTCAACATGATATATATCACGGACCTGTTGGTCTGATACTCTGTATTTAATCTTTTCCTCTCATTGAATTACATTATAGTCTACAGCTATTCTGCTCACTACGGAATTCATCACACCACACTGGATCTTTACCCATACATTGCTGATGCGGCATTAGAGTTATTTTTATTCTCTCTTACTCTCAGTTATATACACATTGTTCCAATTGTGATCCACTGCTTTTTTATGACACTGATAATGTTTGTATTCCTCTTTTAGGTAGACCTGATTCTCAGGCTGCTTTGTATATCTGCATGAGCAAAATTCTAAATCTCAGGTACATATCGTGTACTTACAGCTATGGTGCTATCAAGTTGCATGTCTTCCCTTGCGTATATACCTATCATTTTTGTGTATTGTTTCATTTTTGTGTATTGTTTCATTTCTGTGTATTGTATTATTTGCCTCTCTAAATCATTATGCTCTTGTCCCTCTTGTCCTTTCTCCATATGTAGTTTGCTTATGTCATCTTTTATACAATGTAATTAATATAATCAATATATTTTTTTCTTTTGTTGATATAGACTCATATTTTGTAATCTCTTTTGTATTCAAGTGTTGGGCAAAGTAAAGTTTTCATGTTGATAAACTTTGGCTCTTTTATAAAACACTGTTCTAGTGGCATGGTTTAACCCTTACAAAGAAACCTTCCAATGTTGATCAATGTAGATTACATTATTTCTGAAAAAAGCAAATGATCATACCTTGTCTAATTTTGATCTCCAGTGTACAGAACAACATATTTATATAGTGTATAGTTATACACAGCTGCACTGGACTCCACATTATATATACAGCTTTCATGGACAGAGCTGCATAAAACTATGTACTATGGAGTACAGTAAAGCTATAAACTTTATAATATATAGTGGGGTTCTATGTACACACTATATAGTGTATGGACTCCTCACACTATATAGTGTAAAAGTGGTGTGAAAAAGTGTTTGCCTCTTCCTGATTTCTTGTTCTTGTGCATGTTTCTCACACGTAAATGTTTCAGATCACCAAACAAATTTAAATATTAGACAAAGATAACACAAGTAGTAAACACAAAATGCCATTTATAAATGAAAGTCTTCATTATTATGGGAAAAGGAAATCCTAAACCGTGTGAAAAGTGATTTCCCCCCCCCCCCAAAAGCATAAGTTAACTGTGGCTTATCACATCTTTGGGTAGTTGAGTTCAATTTCTCTAGCCACACCCTGGCCTGGTTACTGCCACACCGGTTCTCAATCAAGAAATCACTTAAATAGGACCTGCCTGACAAAGGGAAGTAGACCAAAAGATCCTCCCTAGCTAGACGTCATGCTACAATCCAAAGAAATTCAGGAACAATTGAGAAACAAAGATCTATCAGTCTGAAAAAGGTTATTAAGCCATTTCTAAAGCTTTGGGACTCCAGCGAATCACAGTGAGAGCCATTAGCCACAAATGGCAAAAATATGGAACCAAAATTACCCTGAGAATGCAGCAATGACTCATCAAAGAGGTCACAAAAGACCTCACAACAACATCCAAAAACTGCAGGCCTCACTTGCCTAAGTTAAGGTCAGTGTCCTCCATAAGAAAGAGACTGGACAAACATAGCATTTATGGTAGCATTCCAAGAGGAAAACCACTGTTGAGCCAAAAATAAAGGCTCATCTCAGTTTTGCCAGAAAACATCTTGATGATCCCCAAGACTTTTGGGAGAATACTCAGTTTCTTGAGGAGACAAAAGTTGAATTTTTTTGGAAGGTGTATTTCCCATTTCATCTGGCATAGAAGTACTACACAGCATTTCTGAAAATCTGAAATAACAGGAGAAAGGGGCGCTCCAAGGAGTGAACCTGCACTCGCTTCTGGAATAAGCAGCTTTCTTTGATTTGGAAAGGCTCACCTGATTCAGTTGTGCTGTTTAGGCACAACTCTGCAATAAGGAAAAATTCCTGGCTGCAGCTTGGTTTGTGGATCGCACACGGGGGGGCCAATATGAACAAATTGCAAAATAATTATACGATCTCCAAATGGCTATCACAGGACCATGGGACAGTGATTTCTTTTCTTTTCTTTATTCAAATACAACGCATTTCAAGGACCATTGAGTCTTCTTCATCAGGTATGATACATTAAACAACTAGATCACGTTATATAGTGCACAGCACTGAGAATTCACATTATTACAAATTAAAAGTTAACCATATCTATCTTAAAACAATTTGTTTGAAGCACAGCACCAAATAGGTACAGACATATTCAATACTTCTTAACAAAATTTAGACTTTGGAGTGGCCTAGTCAAAGTCCTGACTTTAATCTGATTGCGATGCATTGGCATGACCTTAAAAAGACAGTTCATGCTTGAAAACCCTCCAATGTGGCTGATTTACAACAATTCTGCAAAGATGAGTGGGCAAAATTTCCTCAAGAGTGTTGTAAAAGACTCATTGCCCAACCTGTCATTAGGTTTAGGGGCAATCACTTTTTCACACAGAGCCCTGTAGGTTTGAATTCCTTTTTCCCTGAGTCCTTTTTACCCCTATTTGTAAACTGCATTTTGTGTTTACTTGTGTTTTCTTTGTGTAATATTAAAATTTGTTTGGTTATCTGAAACATTTAAGTGTGACAAACATGCAAAAGAATAAAAAATTAGGAAGCTGCAAATGTCACGGGCGGAGGGGGCACGCTCGCCACGCTCGGGTCCGCGGCTGCTGCTGCTCGGTGGCTCGAGTGGTGGGCCGGACCCGGGGACTCGAGCAGCGCTCCTCACCCACGAGTGAAAAGGGGGTGGTTTGTTTTGGGAGATAGTTCGTGACGCCACCCACGGGTCATGGTGATTATAGGCACCACCGCTGCTGGTGACGGGGATCCCGGGAGAAATGGTAGGGAGCATTTAGGATGTTGTCCCCTCCGTGGGTAGGGGTTGGTGATCCCGGGGCCCGGTGGTGTAATGGGGAGGCTGGATGGCTGGGGTGCAGGGTTGCAGGGGCAGCGCGGCGCGGTGCCGGATGGCACTGTTGTACTCACTCAGACACAGATGCACAGAGTCTCTGGTAAACCAAACGGCTGGATGGACGGGTCCCGTAGCCGGCCGCAGTGTTTGTGGTGTAATGGTGGCTATCTTTCCCTGCACCTTGTTAGAAGGTTCTGACTCCTGTGGTTGCTCACCAGTAGTCCACTCCCCGGTGTATAGGTACTGAAGGAGCCCGTTTTGCCCGCAGGCGCTGGCCCTTGGATCTCTAGCCTATGGCGGTGGCTGTATATCCTCACAGTGTGGACTGTTGCCTTCTGTCGGGTCTTGGTTGTTGGGAAACCCCTGGGGTTCCGGTCATACTCGGATATGACCGTTGTCGGCGTCTCCAAGCCTAGTCGGGGTCCGATGGCCCTGCCTGTGTGCTTAGCTTCACTCCGCTCCCCGGTTCGGTACTGGCAGGCCACCGCCCGACCCCGGTCCTACGGTTCCACAGAGATCCACTAACTCCTGCAGACGGCCACCACCGTCTGGCAACCTTGCTGTTTGTGTCTGGGCCCCTACCCAGACACCGACAGATTCTGTCCTCTCACTTTCACCTCCAAACTTAATCTCTGTCACTTTTCCCGCCTCCAGGCCTGTGAACTCCTCGGTGGGTGGGGCCAACCGCCTGGCTCCGCCCCACCTGGTGTGGACATCAGACCCTGGAGGGAGGCAACAGTCAGACTACCTGGCTAGTCCAGGGCGTCACACAAACACTTTTTCACACCACTGTATATACACATAATATCATATTAAAGAGGACCAACCAGCAGGATTTTGCTATACAAGGTAAATGTAGTGCCATACAAGACTATAAGAAGCATTGGTGCTTGTGCAGATATATATATTTTTTTACATCTGCGCATGCGCTGATGCTTCTCAGTGTTCACTGCAGTATATATAATAAAATGGCACCAGAGATTGCAGTATGCGCATACGCGGACTCTGGCACCATTTTAGTGAAAATCTGAGTACTGTGGCAATGTGCACGTGCTGCCAACAACAGCAATGTCGGCGTTGCGTGATATTCGAATAAAGAAAAGGGGGCAAGCTAGAGGAAGAGGAATAAATGCAAGAACCCAACCCACAAAGATCCGCCCATGTTGCACACATCAATCAAAGTGCAGTGCTCTTCTACAACTTTGATTAAAGATATTTAATCAACCAAGCATCACATCTTTCTAAAACAGGTAAGCCTGGATTCAGCATCTTACTGCCTGTATGGCACTGCCTTTACCTCATATAGCAAAATCCTGGTGATTGGTTCTCTTTAAGTATACACAGCTCCATTGATTTGTAACCATTTACTCTTGCTCTATTTTTATCATCCATAACATGAAGGAGAAGAGGGAGTTGAGGGACTGCAACGACCACTGAGGCATTACAATGCAGAGAGCGAGAACACAGAGGAATAGTGTCAGTGTCTGAGGTATGGAGGACGCAGGGCGATGCAGAGTGGTGAGCGATGAAAAGAAGTCTGCATTTACTTCTGATTGGCCAGCTTCTCTTCCAGTCCTGTGCTCCTTCCCCTATTTCACCACTGTGGCTGGGCGGTGGCAAGTAGTGTACACTGTGTATCCGCAGTGCCAGACTTCGGGGGGGGGGGAATCATGGACTGTGCTTTTTTTATGTCGGACACTATGGACGGTAGCAAAAAGCATGTTTTTTGAGGACTGTCTCTGAATTTAAGAACAGTTGACAACACAGGATACATTCTGATCTACGCTACTGAACTCTAGTCATATAAGGAACATCATCAACATATAACTCATCGAAGGCTTACCAGAGTCCAAATGCATTTGTTTGTTACACGGTGATACCAGCTTCTCCACGTTCCTGCATGAATTGTTAACACGTCTGCCAACGTTTCCTCCTTCCATGGAAAATCCTGCAAAGAAACAGAAGATATTTCAATACCCATGTTCATAAGACAAGAGTTGAGTGATCAATACAAAACTGTACTGATGCCCAATGATCCTTTTAATGTATTTGTCCCATCCCTTGCTAAGTTAGCATTTTAAAAAATGCACCATGGCCATTTTCCATTTTTGCAAATTTGCTTTTTACATCCCTTCTTCCAAGAGCCATATTTTTTTTTATTTTTTCATTAATACAGCTGTACGATGGCTTGTTTTTTTGTGGGATGAGTTGCAGTTTTGAATGACACCATTAATTTTCCAATACAGTGTACTAGAAAACAGAAAAAAAAATCCAAGTACAAGGAAATTGGAAAAAAAAAGTGCAATTCCACAGCTGTTTTAAGTTTTTTTTTATTTACCATGTTCAGTATATGGTAAATCTGACATGGCAACATGATTCTTCAGGTCAGTGCAAGTACATAGATATAAAACATATACAGGGGTTTTTTTATCTAACCGGTGAAAAAAAATTCAGAAGCTTTAAAAAAAAAAAATAAATAAATAATAATTTTGCTTTTGGCATTTTCCGAGAACAATAACGTTTTTATTTCTTGGCATCTGGGGCTAAGTGATGATTTATTGTTTGGGCCCTGACCTGACGTTTTTACTGATACTATTTTTGGGTGGATACAATGTTTTGATCGCCTTTCATTGTATGTTATGGCAATGTTGTGGCAGTCAAGAAAATGTAAGTCTTGGGCTTTTTTTTTTTTCTTACACTGTTTACCAATCAGATTAACTTATTTTATTGTTTGATAGATCAGATATTTCTGAACTAAGTAATACCAAAAATGTGTATTTTTTTAAGTTGTTTTATTTTCAATGGGAGGTGATTTAAACGTTTACTGGTTTTACTAGTCCCCTTAGGGGACTTGAAGCTGCAATAGTCCGATCGCGTGTTCTGTACAGGTCAGTGCACTAGCATTAGCATCAGCACAGTTCTGTACAGCAGAAATCACCATCTATGAATGCTGGCTCGCATGTCGTGATGGGGATAAAAAGTAATTGACATTTTAATTATTTTTTTCTCCCTTCAATCAATAGTGCAAGTAGGGAAAATAAACTTTTTAAAATATCTTATCAGACAAATTAGTTTCTTTCTCCTCATCTCAAAATCTGTAATTTCTATATTCAATGTATACAGATTTTCACATTACTGAAATAGATTACAGTTGCTAATAATAAAGTTTTATGGAGAGCAGGAGGGAGGACACAGATGTTCTGCTGAAAGTTCTCCTCAAACAACAGTTACACTTTAAAAAATGTTACTGCCAATTAAAGGGGTGGTTCACCCATATTTTTTATTGTCTAGACCGATATTATATTTGAGAAACAATCTTTCTCTCAAATACCTTATGTTGGCAATAGTGCCTGTGAGAGGTACTATTGCAGACCGCTGTTCCCTGCTCCGTGACCCCTGGGCTCTGTGACCTCGGGGATCCGGTGATGTCACGTCAAGTTCATGACACCACGGCCGGCTGCAGTGTCCGTGAGTGATGGGCTATGGGCGGTGTTTCACCGCTCGTCACAACCCATCAGTTCCCTCCTCCCTCACAGCAAAGCGCTGCAAGCAGGAGACATGCTGAGCTGTGGCACAGCTCAGTGAGTCAGGAAGACTGGAGCCGGCCGCAGGGATGTGACGTGTTCGGAAGTTGACGTGACGTCACCGGGTCCCCGGGTCACGGAGCGGGAAACAGTGGTCCACAATAGCGCCTCTCACAGGCACTATTGCCAACATAAGGTATTTGAGAGAAATATTGTTGCTTAATATAATATCGATCTAAAAAATAAAAAATATGGGTGAACCACCCTTTTAAGCTTTCCCTCTGCATAGTTTTAGACAGCCTCTCTCCAATGAACAATTTTGGGCAATGCTTGGAAAATTGTATAACATTGACAAGAAAATATATGACTTTTCTTTACTCATTAAAAACTGGTATGAAAAAGACTATTCTTGCTTTAACAATGAAGCTTTCAATTGAGTCTGTGAAAAGGCCTTATTATGAGAGCATATAAGGAACCTATCAGGTCGAATAAGGCTATTAACCTGTAGATATAGGGTTAGTCTGCAAGTTAAGAGTATGTGCACATGATGAGGACCTGCTGCGTTCCAGACCTGCGGGGCCCGCATGATTCGGTTTGGGGCAGTTGTGGTCTTTCGCTGTGATCTCCCTGCGGAGAATGCTTGTGTCTCTGCAGCAACGAATTGACATGCTGCGGCTTGGGAAGCCGCACCGCAGGACAGTTTTCGCTGCAGGAAAAACAAGTACAGTGAGCATTGTGAGCATTGTGCTGTACAATGCAGCATTTTGGAAGCAGCGAAAACATGCTGGGTCCAAAACTCTATGAACCCTGGCACGCAGCCTAAGGCCTGCGCCACACATCCGTGCCTCCGGCACGTGTTTGTCATTTTTTACACGTACCGGCGGCACGGAGACATGTACAGCAATGCTACCCTATGGTAGCAGGCACACACACGTAAAACCACACGGAACGTGTGTCCGTGTGCGTTTGTACGTGTGTGCGATTTTCAAAGCGCTGACATATCAGTGTTTTCTCCGGCAGCACGGGTGTTACACGGCCCGCACCCGTACCACACGGGTGTAGTGTGGATGCGGTCCCGTGTGACACGCGCCGGAGTAAACACACATGTCAGGGAAAAAAATAAAAAACATTAACTCACCTTCTCCAGCCCTCCTGTCTCTGCCGCTGCTGCCTCTTGCTGCCGACCGCCGCTCATTATTCTCATTGAATATTCACTTCACTGCCTGGCAGCAGCAGCAGCGGGGAGACAGGAGGGCTGGAGACCGAGGATCAGCACCACGGACAGCAGCGCGGACATCAGGAAGGACCAGGTGAGTATAATAATTACCGATTCTACGTGTGCTATCGCGGATAGCACACGTAGAACACACGTGTCACGCACGTACCAGAGACACGTACTTACCTGCACGCAACACGCAGGGGAAATACGTGTCTCTCGGCACGTGCGTGAAATTCACGTGAGTGTGGCAGAGGCCTAAGATTGTTATGAAGGTGTCCAGCCACCATACTGAAAGTGCAGCAACTGAGAGAAAATTAAATTAATTCAGCCATACAGGTGTACCCAGCACCAGCACTTTGACTGACAGATGACTTAGCAGTGCATAACTGCAGACTCTCCTTTCACTCAGAGTTCCCATATGACTGAAAGCCAGTATTTCCAGTGACAAATAAAGTTTATTTCCTCCCTAGTGCCATACTTTGAGTATGATGGCCGATCACTTTCCTAACTCTATTAACCTGAAGATTAACCCAATATCTGCAGAATGATAGCATTATCTTATGTCAGGGGTGGGGAACCTAGGGCCCGCGAGCCGTTTGTGGTCTGCAATGACTTTTTATGTGTCCCCTAGGCACATTCCCGGGGACCGCAGTGCTCGGTTTTGTCAGCTGCCAGCCCTTTAAATCACAGTGTGTGATGCAAGGATGCACATGCAGCGTTCGCTGTGTGCGCATACCTTTAGGTATTGGGTATTAGCGCACTCAGGACGCACTTTGTGGATAGGGTAAGCACAAAGTGCGCTCCCGTCCCACAGAAGAAGAGAAGCAGCAGGTTTGCCAGCCTCCCTGCTGTACAAGTCTCCCGGTGCTGTGTGACTCCACTCTCCATCCAGTGCTGTGACTGTGAGCCCTCCATAGACGGTAGATGCTAGAATGTATGGGCTCCTTTCAGGTATGATGTAATTTGTCAAGTGATAGGGGGCGTGTTCAAAATGCAGCCTGATGTTTTCCAGATGAAATAAACATTTTTTTTCTAAGTCCATGTGGGCATGGATTTGTTTGTAATAGACATGGAGGTCTGAGCTGGGGGTAAGACCCCCCAGGTGGGGGGGGTGCAGAGGGGTTTATGATTATAGTGGACAGGATGAAACAACACCACGCCCACCAACCAAGCTGGTCATGCCCACTAACCTGGAAGGAGCCCGTAAATTCTAGGCTCAACCCTTCACACAGTGCTGTGAGTCCTCCACCCAGTGCTGTGAGCCACCCGAGCCACCCCCAGTGCTGTTTGTGCCCCCTTGGTGATGTCTGTGCTCCCCCAGTCCTGTCCACCTCCCTTTAGTGCTGTCTCTGTTACCAAGTGCTGTCCGTGCTGCCGCCAGTGCTGTCCATGCTTGGCAGTTCTGTCTGTCAGTGATGTATGAGCCCCAGGCCCCCTGTGATGTGTATGCCCCCAGTGTCTCCTGTAATATATGTTCCCTAGCCTCTCCAGTGATGTGTATATACCCCAGCCCCTCCTTTGATGTACAAGCCCCCAACATCTCTTGTGATGTATATGCACCAGCCTCTCCTGCCATGTATCTGCCCCCAGCATGAACTGTAATGTATATACCCCCAACCCCACCTGGGATGTATATATACCCCAAGCCCTCCATGTAATGTATATATGCCGCGAGCTCTTCCTGTGATGTATATGTGCCCAGCCCCTCCTGCAATTTATATATGTCTGCAGCCCCTCCTGTGATGTATAAGCCCCAGCTTCTGTAATTTATGTGGCCCAGCGTCTGCTGTGATGTGTATGCCCCAGCATCTCCTGTAATGTATGTGCCCCCCGCGTCTCCTATGTAATGTACATGATTTACCAATGTGTTGACTGCGCTCCAGACCAAGAAAAACCTGGAAAAGCAGTTGTGAGAAGCAACATGATCAATATCACCGACCATCACAGCCGCAGCAAAGAGAAGCAGCTCCAACCACCACAGTAGGGATGTTAATTAATATAGTAGGAGTTAATTAATTGTTTGACCAAATACAGGGAGGGCCATTTATATGGATATGCCTAAATAAATTGGGAATGGTTGGTGATATCAACTTCCTGTTTATGGCTCATTACTATATGAGAGGGGGGAAACTTTTCAAGATGGGAGGTGACAATGGCAGTCATTTTGAATTAATGCTGTTAAGGACAAGATTATGAACTATTAGGAGTATATATGAAGATATTCAAAAACCAGGATTTAAGATGCTGTTTGAGACTGTGTACCGCACCTAGTTCTGCATTCAGACATAAGACTCAGACAGTCTGGACTATTCATGTGATGAGTGAATCATGCTGACATTGCTTAATATAAATGAGGAACCAAGCACATTACCGTATATTGTATATCACAGAATAAGCTGTTCTACTTTATCTAATAGGAGACGTGTTACGTATTATTGGCTGCTAGCCAATAAGTCCGTTTAAATGTATTTTCACTTCCAGATTAAATCAGTCTTACTTTCTATTCATATCCGAGTACGTCTATGGTGTGTGTGAAAGAGAGTGGTATGCATGCTACCACAAGTGACTCATAATTTGGACTGCAGACAGTTTAAGGGGGATGCACGATTAGATTGCATCACAGTAAATTTATGGCCAACATTAACAGTGGCGCCCAACGAACCTTAGGACGGAGTCTGGATGATGGACGGCCATGCTGACACCTTGATTCGAAAGGCAACTGCACGAGAGGGGAGAATTGCGCACTCCACATGCAGGTGAGAACATTTGTATAATCTCACCTTGCAAATCTCATGCGTGTACTTGCATTTCGAAGGGGGGGGTTGGGCTGTTCCAGTCTAGACACCTAATGACCGCCATCTCGCATGAGATAAGCCGTCCTAAGAGATTCCACACCAAGGTGGTCAGGTCTACCGTCGAGATGAGGGCAAGCACAGGGTCCTTAGTTACAGGGTCAGCCCAGGGGTCCCTATATAATCCATATTCCCAGTGACAGATTGAATACCTCCTGAATGTAGATATCACAATCCATGTCACTCCCTCCCAGGCCTCTTCAGACGCCATTTTTGGCCAACACCTACTTCCTCTTTTAGCAGCTCTTTCTTATCGGAAATTATCTTTTAGCGGCCGTTTTAACTCAGACACTACATAGTTCATCTTTTGACGCCATTTTAGTCCAGCCAACACCCAGTTCCCCATTTTTGTTTCAGCAGCCAAAGCCACTGCTCTGTTTATTGCTGATATAGCAGAGACTGCAGAGGGGGGACATAGGGACCTGAAACACACTCCGGTTTTGGTCATATATGCAGTTGTGCCCCATTGTGTTCCCACTAATGAACCTTAGCAGAGGTTATTGCTGATAGTCCTGTGGAAACCTTTTCCCTTCACTTTTGCATGTTTGTTTTTGCTGTATCTAGTATACAGTTTAGTAGACCATATAGACTGCTCACTATTAGTCCTGGTGGACGGTGAATATTTTTCTGCCTATGACAGTTGCTGCTTAGCCTAGTTTGAGATATTCTCACTTGTATGTTATCCTGCCTGGTATCTTGCACAAGAGTTCCCTGATAGAGAGGGTGGAGGATCATGTGGTCCCAAGGGGACATTGATCATCAGGAGTTGGCATATATTAGGGTTTTCGTTGGCAGCACCCAGTAATCCTTTGTGTCTTAGTTTACAGAGTCTGACAGGAGATAGGGATACGCTGGAGGCCTGACCCTGACCACCATCAGGTCTACCGTCGAGATGAGGGAGAGTGCAGGGTCCCCAGTTACAAGGTCAGCACAGGAGAGGTAGAGTAGATACGCTCCACTGCTTTTTCCTAGTTGTGTATATGTAGTCAGGGGGTGCTGCTTGGTAGTTTCCAAACCCTCTTGTGCTCTTTTCTCTTTCCCTGGGGTTTTAGGGAGTCTTAGTTTTTAGAATTTCAGTGTTCTCCTGACCCCAAAGTTACACCCATTGCCCTTTCTTACAAACCTGGATATTGTCCTTTGTATCAGGTCTCCGAGAGCCCACATGCAAACTACAGCTGGTAAGGACCAAGACACCCTCCTTCAAGTGACAAGATGTCTGGAGATGAATCTAGCAGCTTACAAGATCACCCACATACAGATGTGCTGCAGTCACAGTCACCTGACTCACAGTCACCTGAAGAGTATCATCACGTCATCTCCAGCCCAGAAGTCATTCTACCTGTTTGCCATGGAGGAAGACAGCAGCCCTTTGAATACTACTACTCAGCCAGATTGAACACCTAGCTAAAGCACCAGTGACAAACTGCTCCCTGACAAAGTCACCATCTCCCGGTGTGGGGTCCTTAATCCTGCTAAACTTCTCCCTCTTCCAAGGGGGGAGTGTCCCACCTCTGACACCTTGATGGAAGAGGTAGTCGACTCTGGCATAGCTGAGGAAACTCTGGATTCGATATAGTGACGGATACACCTTTGGACCCTGACTTAACCCCTTTGCGGATGGATCACGATATGCATCAAGAAGACGGTTCCACACGGGTATGGTGGTGGTAGCAGGAGACGCTGTGCTGATAGAGCAGTCGCTACCCACATGCCTGTCTGTGAAGAAGCAGAGGTTTGTGCTCTCGCTGAAGCCTGCAAGATAGCAGCCAGCATCTACTCTGTATGGAAGACAAGAGACTTGATCACTGCCAATGGAACTGTACGCCGCCATGAGGCCATAGAAGAACGGATGGAAGCTTTGCTATTGCCAGACAGAGTCGCGGTGAGCAGGGTTGAGGCCTACATTGGAGGAGTGAAAGGAAGCAGTAAGAAGTGCCCTCACTGACAGAACATAGAAAGAAGCCCCAAGACCACTTACCAAAGAAACAGTCAGTCAATCTGTGCTTTTTGAATGACCCCGATGTGAAAAAGAAAGGGAAGATGGAAAGTCTTGAGAAAACATTGTCCTGGCCCTACAAGAGCAAGTCTCAGAAGAAGAAGAGGACTGAGATAGGGTGCGGCTGTGGGCTCCCGGAGACCATAGAAAGTGGCAAGTGACCTGCCTTTACTGCCAGCTAAAGAAATTTGGCAGGCGTTAGACACAGAACTGACTCTACACACCCCATACCAGCCACAGAATAGAGAGAAGGTTGGGATGATGGGGCGGTGTAGAAAGCAAGGGCATAAGAGTCTTCCCCTTGCATTGTTCAGTGTCAAACACACCCCAGCAGGGACCACTAGGTTGAGACCCTATGAAATCCTGTTTAGAAGTACCCCCAGATACTTCAACTAAGCTTGTTGTTTGTTAACTAAACATTTGCCTAATATACGTTTTGGAGTTTTCTCCTCCAGATCCAACCAGATCTAGATTTTTTCTCTTTTCTTTTTCTCTCTTTTTCTCTCTCTTTTTCTCTCTCTTTCTCTCTCTTTCCTCAATCTTTCTCTCTCTCTTCCTCTCTTCTCAATCTTTCTCTCTCTCTTCCTCTCTCTTCTCTCACTCTTTTTCTTTCGGACGAAGATCCATGCATTCCACAACAAAGAGATGTCGGACCTGAGACCAGGAGATGGCTGTCTTCCCTCTTCTACCCAATACTTTGTACCAGGACAATGATATCTAAGCCTGTGGACCAGAAGATGACTGTGCATCCCATCTTTGATGATGTCCCACCATTACCGCCTGAGGACTGAGGAGCATGAGACTTTGGTTGAAACCAACCCTGAAAAATATTAGCCAATTAAAGGACTACTGCCACGTTCCCCCTTCCTGAATAACGTGTGCCAGTGGAACATAGCCATGAGGACAGTCTAGAGAATACGGTCAGGATCTGGCTTCCTATGCATAGTCTGTTGGGTGGGAAGATTCATCCACAAGGGATGGGGTATCTCGTATGTGAGTGAGGTAACCATCGACATTAGGACAGATCAATAGACTTGGGAAAGTAAGGAAAGACCTTTGGCTATCTCCAAAGGGGGGACTGTTAAGGACAAGACTATGAACTATTAGGAGTATATATAAATATATCCAAAAAGCAGGATTTAAGATGCTGTTTGAGACTGTGTACCGCACCTAGTTCTGCATTCAGACATAAGACACTCAGACAGTCTGGACTATTCATGTGATGAGTGAATCATGCTGACATTGCTTAATATAAATGAGGAACCAAGCACATTACCGTATATTGTATATCACAGAATAAGCTGTTCTACTTTATCCAATAGGAGACGTGTTACGTATTATTGGCTGCTAGCCAATAAGTCAATTTAAATGTATTTTCACTTCCGGATTAAATCAGTCTTACTTTCTATTCATATCCGAGTACGTCTCTGGTGTGTGTGAAAGAGAGTGGTATGCATGCTACCACAAGTGACTCATAATTTGGACTGCAGACAGTTTAAGGGGGATGCACGATTAGATTGCATCACAGTAAATTTATGGCCAACATTAACAATGCTAGCACAGGCTTCCAGTATCTGTTGTTTCAGATCCTGCACATCTTGTATCTTCACAGCATAGACAATTGCCTTCAGATAACCCCAAAGATAAAAGTCTAAGGGGAGCAGATCGGGAGACCTTGGTGGCCATTCAACTGGAGCACAATGACCAATCCACTTACCAGGACACTGTTCATGTAGAAATGATTGGACCTTGATGGTACATTATTTATTTAAATAATTTTTTAAAAAGCCACATGCAGTCCCTCTTATTTTGCTACTCAGCCAAGATAAGCACTGGGGGCTCCAGCCTGTACCATGTGCTTTATCTGTGCTGAATATCATAATTTGGGGGGACTCTACTCCAATTTTTTTTATTTTATTTTTACAGTATAGGTATGCACATAGCGCCTCTGATTGAAAGCAGTCAGACATGCTGTCACACAGGGTGGGGGTGTATCTCACTGTAACCAATCAGAGACACTGAGACTGCCGGCGGGTGAGGAAAGCAGTGCATATGCATGAAGGATAATGAGCAGTCCTGTAAGTAGTGTTAGAGCCACATGGGAGACTTGGTAAGTATAACACGCTTGTTCGAATCCCCCTATCCCTTCTACCATCATTTTAAAGCGCCAGATGCTGGACCCCATAGAGATCAATTCCAGGCCAGAACTGAGTTTTTTTAAACCCGGTTCGACCCACGATCCCGGGTATCTGCGGGTCTGCCCATCACTAGTTAGTATCAAATTTCTCAATTCTATGGTATAATCTGTATTCAGTGAAGACTTTCCCATTAATAGGATAAGAAATGGCAGTTGTTACTGATGAGATTCTATGTAGATAGAAGAGGAAGGAGGGGTAGAGCTTGGCCTATAGCTACTCCATCTGCCTGTAGCTCATCCCTCCTCCTATCAGAAGGGTGAAGTACCTCTAAGGGGTCAAATGCAGGGCATTAGTGGTGGACATGGAAGGTTTTGGATTGGTAGGTGAGAAAGGGGACAGGGCAATGGGGGAGAGAAAAGGTTAGGAGGGGGGTTTGGTACCTCCACTTGCATCTCCAGGAACCAATAGCCCACTCATCTGCCCTCTGAATTGCAAAAAAAAAAACTGACTCGTCATCAGGGGAAAAGGTCTGATTTATTTTTATTATTTGTGAAAATATCTAATTTTTGCAAAAATGTTGAAAATGTTGCAATTTTAAAACTTTTAATTTTCATATACTTAACCGCTTCATTACCCATTGATTTTCCTTATTTCTTTTTTGTTTTTTCCTCCCCTTCTTCCAAGAGCCATAGCTTTTTTATTTTTCATCAAAATAGCCGTATGAGGGTCTGTTTTTTGAAGGACAAGCTGTACTTTGAATGAAACCATTAATTTTTCCATATAGTGTTCTTCAAAAACAGAAAACAAAATTCCAAGTGCGGTGAAATTGCAAAAAAAAAGTGCAATTCCATAATTATATTTTATTTACCATGTTCACTATTTGGTAAAACTGACCTGGCAGTGTGAATATGTAGATACTAAGTATGTTTAGTTTTTCTTTTATTTAATTGGTGAGAAAAAAATCAGAAGTTGTTAAAAAAAAAAATTGAATTTGGCGACATTTTCGAGACCCATAATGTCTTCCTTTTTCAGGATTTGGGGCTGAGTGATGGCTTACTTTTGGTATTTTATAACATTTTTGGGTAGATGCGATGTTTTGATTCTTCTTGCATTCTTTGTAATATTGCAAAGGCCCAAAAAACGTAATTATGGCTTTTTTTTTTTTTTTTTTTTAAATTGTGTTACACTGTTTATCGGATTAATATATTTTATATTTTGATAGGTCGGACATTTCTGAGCACAGCGATACAAAATATTTTTCTTCAGCGCTCTATTGGGAGACCCAGACGATTGGGGTATAGCTACTGCCCTCTGGAGGCCACACAAAGCACTACATCAAAAGTGCAAGGCCCCTCCCCCTCTGGCTATACCCCCCCCGTGATATCACGGGTTCTCCAGTTTTAGCTTTGTGTGCGAAGTAGGTCAGACATTCCATGCATAGCTCCACAGATTTTAGTCAGCAGTAGCTGCTGACTATTTCGGATGGAAGAAAAGAGGACACATATAGTGTCCCCAGCATGCTCCCTTCTCACCCCTGGATGGTGTTGTAAGGTTGAGGTACCTATTGCTGGTACAGGGCTGGAGCCTGACATGCTGTTTTCCTTCCACATCCCCTGGTAGGGCTCTGTGGAAGTGGGATCCTGCCGGCCTCTCAGCTCTGACGCCGGGCTCCATCCACAGACCCATTAGAACCTGATGGAGACGGAGCAGGAGTACGATCAGGGACAGGCCCTGCATCATACAGGTACTCTGTGTCCCCGGCAGGCACAGACACACTCCGGGCTGGCTGGGTGTTGTAGTGCGCCGGGGACCGCAACGTTGGAGTTAGTGTCCCTACAGATTACTGGGGGATTTTTTGTGTATGGGAACGCAGCGCCGACCCCCTCTGGACCGGGCGGCGCTGCTGTGACTTGTGGTGCGCCGGGGATCCGCCGTCCGCGCTTTTACGGCGGCGGCGGTTATAAATTGAGTCCCCGGCTTTTTGGGCCTAGGACGCCGGCAGCTCCGATTCGTTCCCGCCCCCACCCTGTCATTCAGGGTAGGGGAGAGACGCTGTTCGCTAGCAGCGACGAGGGCTGGAGCCTGATTTACATGCTCCAGCCCTCACACTAGGCACAGAGGGAAGCAGGCTTCCCGCTCTTAGCCAGGAACGCCCAGGGCCCGCCCCCCTTCCTCTCAGGACGCCGGCAGCCATTACATGCAGTCTGGCTGGAGGAAGGACGCAAGGCTCTGGGAGACCTGGACTAGGGGCTATCTGGCGACCACACACCCGCTTTTTAAGCGGGCGGTAAGCGATTTTTCTGTGCTGGTCCCTCTAGTGCCTCACGGTGTATCGGTGTACTGTGTACAGATATATAGATATTGTTTTTCTTGCACTGTGAGGTCGCTTCTGGCTGCTCTCCCAGATCACTCTGTGGAAGCAGCAACATGCCATCCTCAAAACGCAAGGCTGCCAAGGCCAGGGCTGTGTGTACTGCGTGTGCTGCATGTGGGGCTGATCTACCAGCAGGCTCCCATTGTGTGCAATGCTCCGACCCGGTGCTGCTTCGCCAGCCGGAGTCAGGAGAGGTAGTGACCCAGGCTGAGACGCTTGTAAGTTCTGCCCCGGTGACAGGGACAGACTTTGCAGTTTTTGCTGATAATATGTCTCTGTCTATGGCAAAAATCCTTGAAACCTTGCAATCTATGCATGGGGCTCAGTCTTTGGGCACGGCGAGGCCTCTGTCCTCAGGTCCCCCTCACTTGGAATTAATCCAGCCCACAGGGGGGTCCCCGGCTTCACAGGCCGAGGATTATGACTCAGATGATAGCCCCAGCCACCCTAAGCGAGCTCGCTGGGAAAGACCCTCGACGTCATCACACTGCTCAGGGTCTCAGCGCAATCAGTCTCCCTGTGATGTGTCTGATGAGAGTGATCAGGAATCCATTCCTGGAACCCCTCTCAACCTGGATACCCCTGATGGGGATGCCATGGTAAACGACCTTATCTCAGCCATCAATAGGCTGTTGGATATTTCTCCCCCAGCCCCTTCAGCAGAAGAGGCAGCGGCAGAGCAGGAGAAGTTTCGTTTCCTTTATCCCAAGCGTAAATTGAGTGCTTTCTTGGATCACTCTGACTTCAGAGAATCAATCCAGAAGCACGACGCTCACCCAGAAAGGCGTTTCTCTAAACGATCTAAAGATACGCGTTTCCCTTTCCCCCCTGAGGTGGTCAAGCGCTGGACACAGTGTCCAAAGGTAGACCCCCCGATTTCCAAACTCGCAGCTAGGTCCATAGTTGCAGTGGAGGATGGCGCTTCACTTAAAGATGCCAATGACAGACAGATGGACCTTTGGTTAAAATCTGTCTATGAAGCTATCGGCGCGTCGTTTGCTCCGGCATTCGCAGCCGTATGGGCACTCCAGGCTATTTCAGCTGGCTTAGCAAAAGTGGATGCTATCATACATCCAGCAGTGCCGCAAGTGGCGCATCTTACCACGCAGATGTCGGCGTTTGCGTCTTACGCTATCAATGCGGTCCTAGAATCTACCAGTCGCACCTCAATGGCGTCCGCCAATTCGGTAGTTTTGCGCAGAGCCTTGTGGTTAAAGGACTGGAAAGCAGATGCTGGTTCCAAAAAATGTTTAACCAGTTTGCCTTTATCTAGAGATAGACTGTTTGGCGAGCCATTGGCTGATATCATTAAGCAGTCCAAGGGTAAAGACTCCTCTTTACCACAACCCAGAACAACCAAACCTCAGCAGAAAAAGTGGCAGCAGAGGTTTCAGTCCTTTCGAGGTTCGGGCAAGACACCATTTACCTCGTCCAAAGGGACTCAGAGGATGCAAAGAAACTCAGATTCGTGGCGGGCTCACACGCGCCCCAAGAAAGCAAATGGAGGTACCGCTTCCAAAGCGGCTACCTCATGACTTCCAGCCCCCTCCCTCCGCATCGCCGGTCGGGGGCAGGCTCTCCCGCTTTTCCGGCATTTGGATGTCACAGGTCAAAGACCGGTGGGTGACGGACATTTTGTCTCGCGGGTACAGAATCGAGTTCAATTCTCGTCCTCCAGCTCGGTTCTTCAGAACCTCCCCACATCCAGACCGAGCAGATGCTCTGCTGCAGGCGGTGGACTCCCTAAGAGCGGAAGGAGTGGTGATCCCAGTCCCTCCTCAGGAACAAGGGCAAGGGTTTTACTCCAATCTCTTTGTGGTTCCAAAAAAGGACGGCTCGTTCCGTCCTGTTCTGGACCTAAAACGGCTCAACAAACATGTGCACGCCAGGAAGTTCCGGATGGAAACCCTGCGTTCTGTCATTGCCTCAATGTCCAGAGGAGACTTCCTTGCCTCAATAGACATCAAAGATGCTTATCTCCACGTGCCAATTGCTACAGAACATCAACGTTTTCTACGTTTTGTGATAGGAGACGACCATTTTCAGTTCGTAGCTCTGCCATTTGGTCTGGCGACAGCCCCACGGGTCTTCACCAAGGTCATGGCGGCGGTGGTAGCAGTCTTGCACTCTCAGGGACACTCGGTGATCCCTTACCTAGACGATTTATTGGTCAAAGCTCCCTCTCAAGAGGCATGTCAGCACAGCCTGAATGCTACGCTGGAGACCCTACAGTCTTTCGGATGGATCATCAACTTTCCAAAGTCGATCCTATCACCGACTCAATCACTAACGTATCTTGGCATGGAGTTTCATACTCTAGCAGCGATAGTGAAGCTTCCGCTGAACAAGCAGCGGTCACTACAGACAGGGGTGCAATCTCTTCTGCAGGGCCAGTTGCATCCCTTGCGGCGCCTCATGCATTTCCTAGGGAAGATGGTGGCAGCCATGGAAGCAGTTCCCTTTGCGCAATTTCATCTGCGCCCACTTCAATGGGACATTCTCCGCCAATGGGACGGGAAGTCAACGTCACTGGACAGGAAAGTCTCGCTTTCCCAGACGGCCAAGGACTCCCTACAATGGTGGCTCCTTCCCACCTCATTGTCTCAGGGAAGATCCTTCCTGCCCCCATCCTGGGCAGTAGTCACGACAGATGCGAGTCTGTCAGGGTGGGGAGCGGTATTTCTCCACCACAGGGCTCAGGGGACGTGGACTCCGCAGGAGTCCACCCTTCAGATCAATGTTCTGGAGATCAGAGCAGTGTATCTTGCTCTACTGGCCTTCCAACAGTGGCTGGAAGGGAAGCAGATCCGAATCCAATCGGACAACTCCACAGCGGTGGCATACATCAACCACCAAGGAGGGACGCGCAGTCGGCAAGCCTTCCAAGAAGTCCGGCGCATTCTAATGTGGGTGGAGGACACAGCATCCACCATATCCGCGGTTCACATCCCAGGCGTAGAAAACTGGGAAGCAGACTTCCTCAGTCGCCAGGGCATGGACGCAGGGGAATGGTCCCTTCACCCGGACGTGTTTCAGGAAATCTGTCGCCGCTGGGGAGTGCCGGACGTCGACCTAATGGCATCCCGGCACAACAACAAGGTCCCGGCATTCATGGCGAGGTCGCGCGATCAAAGAGCTCTGGCGGCAGACGCCTTGGTTCAAGATTGGTCGCAGTTTCAGCTCCCATACGTGTTTCCGCCTCTGGCGCTCTTGCCCAGAGTGCTACGCAAGATCAGATCCGAGTGCAGCCGCATCATACTCGTCGCTCCAGACTGGCCGAGGAGGTCGTGGTATCCGGATCTGTGGCATCTCACGATCGGTCGACCGTGGTCACTGCCAGACCGACCAGACTTACTGTCCCAAGGGCCGTTTTTCCATCAGAATTCTGCGGCCCTGAACCTGACTGTGTGGCCATTGAGTCCTGGATCCTAGCATCTGCAGGATTATCTCAAGGAGTCGTTGCCACAATGAGACAAGCTAGAAAGTCGAATTCGGCTAAGATCTACCACAGAACGTGGAAGATTTTCTTATCCTGGTGCTCTGCTCAGGGAGTGTCTCCCTGGCCATTTGCATTGCCCAAGTTTCTTTCCTTCCTGCAATCGGGGTTAGAAAAGGGCTTGTCGCTCAGCTCCCTTAAAGGGCAAGTTTCGGCACTATCCGTGTTTTTTCAGAAGCGTCTAGCACGTCTTTCTAAGGTGCGCACGTTCCTGCAGGGGGTCTGTCATATTGTGCCCCCGTACAAGCGGCCGTTAGATCCATGGGATCTGAACAGGGTACTAGTTGCTCTCCAGAAGCCGCCCTTCGAGCCTCTGAAGGAAGTTTCCTTTTCTCGGCTGTCACAGAAAGTGGCGTTTCTTGTTGCGATCACATCGCTTCGGCGAGTGTCTGAGCTGGCAGCTCTGTCATCCAAGGCTCCCTTCCTGGTGTTCCACCAGGACAAGGTAGTGCTGCGCCCTATTCCGGAGTTTCTCCCTAAGGTCGTATCCTCTTTTCACCTTAATCAGGATATATCCTTGCCTTCTTTTTGTCCTCATCCGGTTCACCGGTATGAAAAGGACTTACGTTTGCTAGATCTGGTGAGAGCACTCAGAATCTACATTTCCCGCACGGCGCCCATGCGCCGTGCCGATGCACTTTTTGTCCTTGTCGCTGGTCCGCGCAAGGGGTTGCAGGCTTCTAAAGCCACCCTGGCTCGATGGATCAAAGAACCAATTCTAGAGGCCTACCGTTCTGCGGGGCTTCCGGTTCCTTCAGGGCTAAAAGCCCACTCAACCAGAGCCGTGGGTGCGTCCTGGGCATTTCGTCACCAGGCTTCGGCTCAACAGGTGTGCCAGGCAGCTACCTGGTCCAGTCTGCACACTTTCACCAAGCATTATCAGGTGCATACCTATGCTTCGGCGGATGCCAGCTTAGGTAGAAGAGTCCTGCAGGCGGCAGTGACACCCCCGTAGGGGAGGGCTGTTTTGCAGCTCTAACATGAGGTATTTCTTTACCCACCCAGGGACAGCTTTTGGACGTCCCAATCGTCTGGGTCTCCCAATAGAGCGCTGAAGAAGAAGGGAATTTTGTTACTTACCGTAAATTCCTTTTCTTCTAGCTCTTATTGGGAGACCCAGCACCCGCCCTGTTGTCCTTCGGGATGTTTTTTTGTTGTTTGCGGGTACACATGTTGTTCATGTTGAACGGTTTTTCAGTTCTCCGATGTTATTCGGAGTTAATTTGTTTAAACCAGTTATTGGCTTCCTCCTTCTTGCTTTGGCACTAAAACTGGAGAACCCGTGATATCACGGGGGGGGTATAGCCAGAGGGGGAGGGGCCTTGCACTTTTGATGTAGTGCTTTGTGTGGCCTCCAGAGGGCAGTAGCTATACCCCAATCGTCTGGGTCTCCCAATAAGAGCTAGAAGAAAAGGAATTTACGGTAAGTAACAAAATTCCCTTCATTGTTTTATTTTCAATGGGGCAGAAAATGGGGTCATTTGAACTTTTGTGGGGGTTTTAGTTCTATTTTTTTTCTCTTTTTATTGTATTTACTAGTCTCTTAGGGGCTTGAAGGGGCTTGAAGGGGCTTGAAGCTGTGATCATCCAATCGCTTGTGCAGTGCAGAGCAGGGCATCAGCTCTGCTCTGAATAGCAGATGACTTCCTATGAACGTCGGCTTGCAGCCGGCAATCATGAGGAGTTTGTCATGACAAAAACAGGGGTCATCAGCTGACCCTTGACTATCATGACAACCCATTGGCACCTGCGAACACTTCAGGAAGCTGCCAATGTGAGCAAGTAATGATACTCTTCCCGCCAGCGTGTGTTAAAACCTGCTGTCAATGATTGGCAGCGGGATTTTACTGGTCAACGGCCGCTGGCGGATCTCCGAATCACCTGCGGATGTTAAAGGCATATCAGCTGATCTACTCAATTGACATCTGCAGGAATATATCTGGGCTCAGCGTGCAAGCCCATATCAAAGGGAAGTACACAATTTGTCATACCAGTACATCCAAGGTCGTGAAGGGGTTAAATTAATTAGCCATGCTGTACAAAATATGTAATAAATAACATTTTCCATATGTTTACTGATAGCTGTATCATTTATCAAACATTATTTTATTAGGCTGTTAGAAGGATTAAAAAAAATATTTTTTCAAGAAATTTCAAAAACTTTTTCTATAGGGACCTGTTCAGTTTTAAATTGACTTTGAGATGCCTATGTATTAGAAATTCCCCAAAAGTGATACAGATTTAAAAACTGCACCCCTAAAAAATTTCAAAAACTGCTGTTAGGAAATTGTTTAACCTTTTGGTATTTCATGGGAATTAAAAAACATCTGCTCTCCGTTGCTTTAGCACCATTTTTTTTACAGGGGATAGAAAGAAAAAATGGACCCCGCAATTTGTTACACATTTATTCTGAGCACGCTGATACCCCACATATGGTTAGAAACCTCTGAACAAATGACCGAGCTCAGAATGGATGGAGCACCATTTGGATTTTGGATCACAAATTTGTCTATCTAAACAGTAGAAACCCAAACAAGTGACCCCATTTTGAAGAGTAGACCAATCAAGGAATTCATCTAGGGGTGTGTTCAGCATTTTTAACCCATAGGTGCTTCACAGAACTTTTTAAAATGCGGATGTGAAAATTAAAAATGTTTTTTATTTCTCTAAAATGTTGTTTTAGTCCCAAATTTGTAATTTTCACAATTGATAATAGGAGAAAACAGGCCCAATAATTTATTAGGCAATTTCTGTCAAACGCGATGATACCCAATATGTGGGGGGGAAAAAACTACTGTGGGCATATGGCAGGGCATGGAAGAAATGAGCGCTATTTGATTTTTGGAGTGTAAATTTGAATGGCCCTGAAGTTTCAAAACAGTAGAACACCCCCCCCAACACCCCCCCCCCCAAAAAAAAGTGACCCATTTTAGAAACTACACCCATTAAGGAATTCATCTACATCTGTAGTGACTATATTATAAATTCCATGTCATGACTTTTTTCCTGGAATATTGTCAGTTTAGTGCACATACATTTTTCTCATATATTGTACCGCCCCATACATTGTGTCCAGTTTGAGCTTCTGTAGACATACACCATGTAAATTGTTAATTGGGCTCTCCCGACTACAATAATGGCACATATGTGGTCGCTTACCGTGGTTTAGGCACTATGAGGCTCAGAAGGAGGGGGGTATTTTGATTTAGGAGTGCAGATTTCACAGGATTTAGTTTGAGGGGACTCTGTTTGTTTCCACAGTCTTTGTTCTATCAGTAATGTGGGAACCCCCTTTATTTCCAGTGACAACTGATGGACCTAAGTGGGGGCTGTTTTTTGTGACATAAGTTAAGGGCTTTATTGATAACATTTTGGTGTATATAACATATTTTGATCATTCTTGCCATAAGGCTAGGATCAAATTCTTGCATTCTGTGCTGAGCACTTTGTTCTCATGTAAATCCTACAAAAATGTGTTCAGACGAAACCCCGGACAGAACCTATCACTAACATTAGGCAGATAGAGACACTTTGACATCCATGTGGCATCTGTTCGAGCAAAATTGTTCATTAAAAAGACACCTAAAATGATGGGACACCTCCGGAACAAAGACCAAATGGAGTCCAAAGTGACTCCATCTGCCTCATTATAGGGAAGTGGTTTCATTGGGGATTTTGTATGAATTGCATTTTTGAGGATTTACATGGAAACAGCAACGTAAGTGCTCAGTGGAGAACACAGGATAAATGTGGATCGAGCCTTATCCCGATTTTTGGGAGGTTGAATGATGGAATAGACAGCAGTACAAGAATATTTCTTTTTTTGTGCATTTCACCATTTAGTGTTACTGATAAGACAGCTTTATTTTTTGTGTTGGTGTGATTACAGCTATATCAAGGTTCAATTTTGCTTTGAGCAATAAAGGGATGGTCCAAAGTCATTTTCCTCCTAAATTGCTATCTTTTTAGTGCCATAATGTACACTAATTCCTAAGATACTTCAATTAAAAATTCCCTACTGTTCCCTAATTACCCCATCTAATTGCTTTTCTATTTTTTTTTCCACTTCCTTTTTGATGAAGCTTCTTTTAGAATCCTAGTGCATGCTGGGATAATTGAAAGAAGCATAATAAAAGGGCAGGAATTATGGTCACTGCCTCAGCCTCTGCCCCCTCCCTGAGATAAAGCATCATCAGTGATGCTCATTACAGGGGCCGGGCTAGTCCCAGCGTGATGTGCACAATGACAGTTCACTCTGTTGCCGGATTCAGATCACTACCAATGAGCCAACAACTGAGCGCATTGTCAAAATACTTGGCATTCATAAACAAGCGCCACCCCTGCAAGTGATGTTCCTTGTCTCTGCTCGCTAGGTATTCTGACAACATGCTCTGTTGCTAGCTCACTACTGCTGAAATGAGCAACAGAGGTCATGCTGTCATTGTGCACATCACACTGTCCACATCACGCCGGGACTAGCTCAGCCACTGAAATGAGCGTCACTGATGACACTTCATTTCAGGAAGGTGCAGAGGCTGAGGCATTGTTGCAGGCACTGGGTTTCTCAAACAAAAGACAACCAATTGTGATGCAACCAGGTGATAATCAAAACTGAAAAGACCAAAGAAAAAATCCCTAAAAAATACTTTATTCAGATTGTTTAAAACCAGAAAAAATCCCCAAAACAAATAATAATGCATAGAGACGTGGATAAAGTGCTATAATGTGCAAAATGGGATTGGCCAAAGCCCTATTACTTTTCTTTCGTTAGGTTACAACCTAAATAGCGTAATGGCACTCCCACTCAGCGACGGCTCACCCTCATATCCCTATGCTGGTCCAAAGTAAATCTAGTCTGGGAATATGGGGGTGACAATCTGATATATAAATTAACAAATTATATGCACTTAATTATACTAATCAAGATGCAAAATCATCCCTAACTGTCAAGCGGGATATAACCCAAAAGGATGAAAAATTATCCAGACATCTTTGATATGATACTTACATATGCTGAGGGACTGAATCCATACCCCTGCATTTTGTGAATCATTTGGCAGGTGATATAGGGTTTTCACTGTCCGAGTTATTTTTTTACCCTTTTGGGTTATATCCCGTTTGACAGTTAGGGATGCATTTGCATCTTGACTAGGATAATTAAGTGTGTATAATTTGTTAATTTATATATCGGATTGTTACCCCATATTCCCAGACTAGCTGCACTTTGGACCAGCATAGGGATATAAGGGTGAGCTGTCGTTGAGTGGGGGCGCCACTACACTATTTATGGTACTAACCTCCACGGTAAAGAAGGGAAAGTGATAGGGCTTTGGCCAATCCCATTCCTTACAATATAGCACTTCATCCACGTCTCTATGTATCATTATGTATTTTGGTGAATTTTTCTTGTTTTAAACAATCTGCGTAAAGTATTTTTTAGGGGGTTTTCTTTGGTCTTTTCACTTTTGATTCTCAAATGAAGCCTAATCAAAAAAGGAAGTGAAAAAAATATATAGAAAAGCAGTTGTTGTTAAGGAAAGGTAGGGAATTTTTAATTCAAGTATATTAGAAAATAGTTTAGATTGTGGCACAAATAGATAGGGACTTAGGAAGAAAATTGAACTTTTTCTAATGCTGCATTCTAGGTGAATTAATTTTATTTTAGTTATTAGTTAACATTTGTTCCTCCATTTCTACTATTATTATTTTTCCAAATGAAACTAGCTTAGTCAATATTATTTATTGTATAACATATACAGTATGTGTATATTGTGCACCATATACTGAACAATAATATAACTGCAACACTTTTGCTTTTGCACTCAGTTTTCAGGAGCTGAACTACGGTCTAAGACTTTTTCTATGTACAAAAGGCCTTTTTCTCTGAAATATTGTTCCCAAATTTGTTTAACACTAGAAGTCCCAGAAATTTCGAGCTCCCCCCTGAAGTCCCGAAAGAGGGTCAAATGACCCTTAAGGTACCGTCACACATAACGAGATCGCTAGCGAGATCGCTGCTGAGTCACGGTTTCTGTGACGCAGTAGCGATTTCATTAGCAATCTCGTGTGACATCTACCAGCGATCAGGCCCCTGCTGTGAGATCTCTAGTCGTTGCAGAATGGTCCAGGCCATTTTCTTCAAAGGCGATGTCCTGCTGTGCAGAACACATCGCTGTGTTTGACACTGTGTGACAGAGTCATAGTGACTGCTGAGATCGTTATTAGAGATGAGCGAACCGGTCACGGTTCGGCTCGAGGTCGGTTCGCCGAACGGAGCTCCCGTTCGAGTTTGGTTCGTCGAACGTTCGACGAACCGAACTCGAACTACATAGCAAACAATGGCAGGCAATCACAAACACATAAAAACACCTAGAAAACACCCTCAAAGGTGTCCAAAAGGTGACAAACAACTCACAACACAACACAAACACATGGGAAAGTGACAAGGACAAATTCTCATGTGAAAACAAAACAGCGTTACGAGGAAAAAGAGGACGAGACACAGATATAGGCATGGCATGCCCTTCTAAAATCATGTAAAACATCGCAAGGTGACTCCAAGCGGAGTCTCCCTTTTTTCCAAAAATTGGGCCACACAGACACCCCTTCAGTGGCAGCACTTGTGCCCCAGTTGTACACTTCACAGCTAGATTTGCATCAAGCACATTAAAAAATACGCCATACTTAACCGTCCCCAGGATGACTCCGGGGTAGGTAGCAAAGTCTTTCCTGATCCCAGCTCTGTTCATCTTGGATCATTTTTAAAAACAATGTAAGTAAGGGTTACTCCAAGCGGAGTCTCCCTTTTTTCCAAAAATTGGGCCACACTGACACCCCATCAGTGGCAGCACTTGTGCCCTAGTTGTACACTTCACAGCTAGATTTGAATCAAGCACATTCAAAAATACGCCATACTTAACCGTCCCCAGGATGACACCGGGGTAGGTAGCAAACTCTTTCCTGATCCCAGCTCAGTTCATCTTGGATCATTTTTAAAAAACACAGCAAGCAAGGGTTACTCCAAGCGGAGTCTCCCTTTTTTGCCAAAAATTGTGCCCCACACACACCCACCCCTTCATTGGCAGCACTTGTGCCCTAGTTGTACACTTCACAGCTAGATTTGCATCAAGCACATTCAAAAATACGCCATACTTAACCGTCCCCAGGATGACACCGGGGTAGGTAGCAAAGTCTTTCCTGATCCCAGCTGTATGCATCTTGGATCATTTTTTAAAACTATGTAAGCAAGGGTTACTCCAAGCGGAGTGTCCTTTTTTCCAAAAATTGTGCCCCACACACACCCACCCATTCAGTGGCAGCACTTGTGCCCTAGTTGTACACTTCACAGCTAGATTTGCATCAAGCACATTCAAAAATACGCCATACTTAACCATCCCCAGGATGACACCGGGGTAGGTGGCAAAGTCTTTCCTGACCCCAGCTCTGTTCATCTTGGATCATTTTTAAAAAACACAGCAAGCAAGGGTTACTCCAAGCGGAGTCTCCCTTTTTTTCCAAAAATTGTGCCCCACACACTCCCACCCATTCAGTGGCAGCACTTGTGCTCTAGTTGTACACTTCACAGCTAGATTTGCATCAAGCACATTCAAAAATACGCCATACTTAACCGTCCCCAGGATGACACCGGGGTAGGTAGCAAAGTCTTTCCTGATCCCAGCTGTATGCATCTTGGATCATTTTTTAAAACTATGTAAGCAAGGGTTACTCCAAGCGGAGTGTCCCTTTTTCCAAAAATTGTGCCCCACACACACCCACCCATTCAGTGGCAGCACTTGTGCCCTAGTTGTACACGTCACAGCTAGATTTGCATCAAGCACATTCAAAATCCACAAGCATTTACTCTCCCCAGGATGACACAGGGGTTGTAAATTCCTCGTGGATCCATGACTTGTTCATTTTGATGAACGTTAGTCTGTCCACATTGTCACTGGACAGACGCGTGCGGTTATCTGTCAGCACACACCCAGCAGCACTGAAGACACGTTCAGAGACAACGCTGGCAGCTGGACACGACAAAATCTCCAAGGCGTAACTGGAGAGCTCTGGACATTTTTCTAGATTTGAAGCCCAAAATGAGCAAGGCTCCATTTGCAAAGTCATGGCATCAATGTTCATTTGGAGATACTCCTGTATCATCCTCTCCAGCCGTTGACTATGTGTCAGACTTGTTGTCTCTGGTGGCCTTGCAAAGGAGGGTCTAAAAAAATTATGAAAAGATTCCATAAAATTGCTGTTACCAGCACCAGATACAGTCCTACTGGTACGGGTAGACTGTTGAAGATGAAGAGACCGTCCCATGTTTGTCAAGTTACAACTGTGAGATTCACTCCCTGCACCTGCACGGTTGTTTGGTGGAAAAGCCGAGCTAAGATCGAGTAACAGCTTCTGCTGATACTCCTGCATACGTGCGTCCCTTTCTATGGCTGGAATTATGTCACAAAATTTGGACTTGTACCGGGGATCTAATAGTGTGGCAAGCCAGTAGTCATCATCACTTCTAATTTTGACAATACGAGGGTCATGTAGGAGGTAGTGCAACAAGAAGGCACTCATGTGTCTTGCTCAGCCATGCGGACCAAGTCCACGCTGTCTTTGTGGCATAGAGGTGCTACCCGTTCTTTCTTCCTCTGACATCTCCCCCCAACCTCTTTCAACTGAAATTTGACCAAGGTCTCCCTCATCCGCTGAGTCTTCCATGTCCATGGATAGTTCGTCCTCCATTTCTTCATGTTCTCCTGCACCTTCCTCAACATTTCGCCTGCTACTATGCGCCCTTTCATAGTTTTTCATAGTTTTTTTTTTTTTTAAGGTTGAAGGGAGACTCTAAGTCCATCTAGTTCAACCCGTAGCCTAACATGTTGATCCAGAGGAAGGCAAAAAAACCCCAATGTGTCAAATAAGCTCCAATAGGGAAAAAAATTCCTTCCTGACTCCACATACGGCAATCAGACTAGTTCCCTGGATCAACACCCTGTCATAAAATCTAATATACATAACTGGTAATATTATATTTTTCAAGAAATGCGTTCAGGCTCTGCTTAAATTTTACTAGTGAATCCCTCATTACAACATCATACGGCAGAGAGCTCCATAGTCTCACTGCTCGTACAGTAAAGAATCCTCATCTGTGATTATGATTAAACATTCTTTCCTCAAGACGTAGCGGATGCCCCCGTGTTCCAGTCGCAGGCCTAGGTGTAAAGAGATCTTTGGAAAGGTCTCTGTACTGTCCCCTCATATATTTATACATTGTGATTAGATCCCCCTAAGCCTTTGTTTTTCCTAACTAACCCCAAGTTTAATAACCTGTCTTGGTATTGCAGCACCCCCCATTCCTCTAATAATCTAGGTCGCTCTTCTATCTACCTGTAAGATTATGCTATTTATCCTTGTTGATCCCTGTCCCCCATGGTCCCATGCCTGCCGCGTTAGTGATGATGAACGTCTGGACCTTGGTGATGTTGTTGTCCCTTGCGCATATGAATCCTCCTGTAGTTCCTCCCCTTCCTGTTGTCCCACCCCCTGACTCCGAATAGTGTTTAGCGTGTGCTCCAGCATGTAAATGACTGGAATTGTCATGCTGATAATGGCATTGTCAGCGCTAAACATATTCGTCGCCATGTCGAAACTGTGCAGAAGGGTGCATAGGTCCTTGATCTGAGACCACTCCATCAGGGTGATCTGCCCCACCTCTGCATCTCGTTGGCCCAGGCTATATGTCATGACGTATTGCACCAGGGCTCGGCGGTGCTGCCACAGTCGCTGTAACATGTGGAGAGTCGAATTCATGCAAGTCACTCAGCTGCGGCGGTTGAACGGCGGAAGTGAGCAGACAGTTTTCGTGCCCTGTGCAGAAGGCCATCTAGGCCGGGATAGTGTGTTAAAAATTGCTGGAAAACAAGGTTCAACACGTGAGCCATACAAGGCACGTGTGTCACCTTGCCCAGGCGAAGGGCCGCACCCAGGTTTGCAGCATTGTCGCACACGGCCTTACCAGGCTGCAGGTTGAGTGGAGACAACCATTTATTAAACTCGGACCGCAGAGCTGACCACAACTCCTCAGCTGTGTGATTCCTATTACCAAGACATGTCAAGCTAAAGACCGCCTGATGCCGTTGCGCTCTGCTGCCAGCATAGTAATGAAGGGTGCGTGATTCCTTCTGCGCAGTGAGAACGCTGGTGGCCTGACCAGGCAGGCTTGGGGCGGAGGTGGAGGACCCAGATGAGGTGGAGGAGGCAGAAGCAGTGGCGGAACTTGGACAGACAGGATTGACACACAAGTCGTGGGGACGGCAAGACTTGTGCAGCAGACCCTTCACCATCTATCACCATAGTTACCCAGTGCCCAATCAGCGACATGTAACGTCCCTGTCCATGCTTACTGGTCTAAGTACGGTGGTGAAATGCACCCGTTCACACACAGAGTTTCTCAAGGAAGCGGTGATGTTGTGTGCGACATGCTGGTGTAGCGCGGGCACACCTTTCTTAGAGAAGTAGTGGCGACTAGGCATCTGGTACTGGGGCACAGCGACAGACATAAGGTCTCTAAAATCCTGTGTGTCCACTGGGCGGAAAGGCAGCATTTCGGTAGCCAAGAGCTTACAGAGGGATAGAGTCAACCTCTTAGCTTTGTCATGGGTCGCAGGAAATGGCCTTTTATTTGACCATATCTGAGGGACAGAGATCTGGCTGCTGTGTGTAGACGGTGTTGAGTAGGGTGTCCCTGGAAAAATGCAGGTTTGTGAGAAAAGTGCAGGCGGAGACATGATGTTGCCTTCATCCAACGTTGGTGCTATCGATGTCTGAGAGAGCTGTACACACTCACTTGTTTCCCCTTCCAAACCAATTGACGACCTACCAAGCAAACTGCCTGTTGCGGTTACAGTGGTGGAAGTTGTGCGTGCAAAACCAGGTGTGACAGCTGTCCCCACAGTCCTAGAAGATGAAGAGCACGCGGATGCACTGGAAGGGGCAGGCCGTGGATGGTTCGCTCCGCTAGGCCGCATTGCAGCACGGTGAACTTCCCACTGGGACCTATGATATTTATTCATGTGACGATTCATGGAAGAAGTTGTCAAACTGCTGAGGTTTTGACCTCTACTAACAGAATCACGACAAATTTTACACATCACATAATTTGGGCGATCTTTTTCTATGTCAAAAAAGGACCAGGCTAGGCAAGGCTTATAGGGCATGCGACCTGCTGAGCCCCCCCGACTAGTGCTCAGAGGGCTGATGATGCAGTTGTAGACGTGCTACCAGTGCTCCGACTCTGTCCAGGAAGGCGCAAGGTAACTTCATCGTCGGTTGCATCCTCCTCCACCAACTCTGTTGACCTCCTCGAGTGCCTGACTGGGGATTGACAGTAGGTGGGATCTAGAACTTCATCAATTGTTGTGTTTGCACTCCCCTCCCCCTCAGACCGAGGCTCTTCTTGCCCTGACTGAATATTTAAGTTGTCATCCCAATCTGGTATCTGCGTCTCATCGTCATCAGTATGTTCCTCATTGTCTATAACCACAGGTGTTACAGTTTGTGACAAAGGGTCAACATTATGCTCAGAAACTTGGCCCTCATGGCCTGAATCAGAGTCACAAAGGTTCTTGGCATCACTGCAGACCATTTCCTGGTCTGTACTCACTGTAGCTTGGGAGCAGACCTCTGATTCCCAGGCTATAGTGTGACTGAACAGCTCTGCAGACTCAGTTATCTAGGTTCCACCATACTGTGCAGGGCTGATGGAGACTTCAGAGCTGGGAGAAAGCAAGGTTGATTGGGATGACAACTCAGAGGACTGGTGTTTTTTGGATGTGGTACTTGAGGTGGCTGAGAGGGCACTTGTTGGACCACTTGAGATCCATTCAAGCATTTTCATTTTTTGGCCATCATCTACCTTTGTTCCTGTTGTTCGTGTCCGTAAAAAAGGGAGCACATCGGATTGTCCACGGTAAGTAGTAGACATCTTACTTTTGCTGGTAGATGGTCTATCTTCAGCAGATGATAATGGAGCTTTGCCACCTTCCCCACGGACAAACCCTTTTTTTCCTTTTCCACCACGCCTCTTCCCCTTTCCACCAGCATCTGTCATTTTGCCACTCATGTTGATTGCGACAAGATTGTGCACTGAAAATGTGGTAGTAAAAATTGAGAGGTGGTGTAGATTGCAGCGGTGGTCTAGCTTTAGTAACAGCAGAATAATAAAGAATAAATATCCCTGACAATGCAACTACGGCCCTTAAACTGGCAGCATAAATTGCTAGTATAATGGCTTAGTTATAATGAGTTTGAGTGTGCAATGCAGGCAGACGTGCTGCAAATATCTTTGCACTACTGGGACTATACAGAAGTCCAATAGCCACGTTTAGGATGCCACTAAGTTCACTCAGTGTTTGCTAGTATAATGGCTTAGTTATAATGAGTATGAGTGTGAAATGCAGGCAGAGGTGCTGCAAATATCTGTGCACTACTGGGACTATACAGAAGTCCAATAGCCACGTTTAGGATGCCACTAAGTTCACTCAGTGTTTGCTAGTATAATGGCTTAGTTATAATGAGTTTGAGTGTGCAATGCAGCCAGACGTGCTGCAAATATCTTTGCACTACTTGGACTATACAGAAGTCCAATAGCCACGTTTAGGATGCCACTAAGTTCACTCAGTGTTTGCTAGTATAATGGCTTAGTTATAATGAGTTTGAGTGTGCAATGCAGCCAGACGTGCTGAAAATATCTTTTCACTACTGGGACTATACAGAAGTCCAATAGCCACGTTAAGGATGCCACTAAGTTCACTCAGTGTTTTCTAGTATAATGGCTTAGTTATAATGAGTATGAGTGTGAAATGCAGGCAGACGTGCTGCAAATATCTGTGCACTACTGGGACTATACAGAAGTCCAATAGCCACGTTTAGGATGCCACTAAGTTCACTCAGTGTTTGCTAGTATAATGGCTTAGTAACAATGAGTTGGAGTGTGCAAAGGGCAGGAGGGTACAGTGGCAGGGTTGTGGGTCTCTGGGTAGAGGAAAGGAAGCCTGCCTTTCTATCCCTCCTAATGGGGAAATGCAGCGAGGAAATCCCTGACCTTAGCTACACAGACGCTGTCATCTTGTGTAGCTGTTAAACTCTGTTTTCAGGACCTGTCACCTATGGCTTTGACCCTGCCGGTATAAGCCCTTAAAAGGACTGATAGAAAGTGCTATCCCTATGCTGTCCAGCGCTGTGTATGGAGCGTATACAGCTGTATCGACGATAGGAGCTGCGCCAGTGATGTCTGACACCAAGGACGCAGAAGAGATAATGGCGTCCGGACGGGCAGATACTCGTTTTTATAATGCAGGGACATGTGACATGGACATCCTATCACACATGCCATTGCTTCTCTGGCTAAAAGTCCACTTAGCTGTGTGTGTGTCTGGGATTGGCTGACATGCTGGCCCTCCCCACTACACGCGCGCGCTTAGGGAAGGAAGACAAGGAAAAAAAAAAAAATGGTGATCGCCATTATCCAAACAGCAGTGATCTGAATGCGCTGTTCCCGCACACTATACACTGAAATGTCATAATAGTGTGAGTCACAGAGTGACTTACACTATTACAGCGGAAAGCCAGCTAGGAATTAGCTGTTTTTTTTGCTGCTAGAACCGTTCTCAAACGTATCTAGAACTATCGAGCTTTTGCAAAAAAGCTCGAGTTCTAGTTCGATCTAGAACAGCCCCCAAAATCACTCGAGCCGCGAACTGGAGAACCACGAACCGCGAACCGCGCTCAACTCTAATCGTTATACAGGTCGCTACTGCGACCTGTATCGTTCCTGCATCATTGGTAAGGTATGACTGTGTGACATCTCCCCAGTGACCTCCCAGCGACTTACCAGCGATCCCTATCAAGTCGCATCATTTTCGGGATCGCTGGTAAGTCGTTGTGTGTGACTGAGCCTTTAGTCCAAACTGACAACTCTGATGGCTCCAATTAGCATCCTTTCATTTGTAAATGTGGCCATTGCCTGAGGAATCTGCAGGGGGCAATTGTGTTGATCCACCTCAACAAAGGTCTTGTAAGAGAGTGTAAACAAAAGAATTTCATTCGACTGGTCTCTGGGTTCCAAAGGTAGAAATGTTAAATGACCCCTCTCTGGGAGTTCTAGTGTTAAATCTGTGTTAGTGATCACTTCCCCTTTGCTGAATTAACCTCATAACGACGGCCGTACGACTTAAAGCGGCGGCAAAACAGGGTACTTATTCTGTTCCGCCGCTTTAAAGCGGCGGCCCGAAAAAGCCCTGTAGCGCCCCCCAGCGACCGAAAATCTCAGGGGTTTCAGCTACCGGGGGTAGCTGAGACCCCCCAGATTATGAATCGGGGTTTTTTTTTTTGGACCCCGACCATGTGATCGCCGGTATACACCGTATACCGACGAACACATGAAAAAAAAAGAAATGGCCGGTAAAACTGATTTCTTTTTCATCTGACATGATCAAACATGTCAGATGAGAAAGAAATCTAAACCCCTAGTGCCCCCAAAGCCCCCGGTACCGGAGAGTCCCCCCACCCCCACCCCTACCCCCACGGACATCCAAAATGGCGCCGAAGCGCACAGAAAACTGCAGCCGCCGCCGGCTCTGCAGTCATTTCCCTCCGATCTGAAATGATCAAACATTTCAGATCGGAGGGAAATGTCCTCCCCCTGACCCCCCCTCCGGTACACCGGAGATCTCTGGTCCCCGGAGCCCCCTCCGGTCTCATGAGCCGCCTCCCCCCTCCGTAGCGTGGAAGATGGCGGCGCCGCGCGGCCGCATTCATTCTGCTCTTTCTGCCGCATGTGACACGTCACATGCGACAGAAAGGTGCCCCCAAGTCCCCAGGTCCCGCTAGGTCACCCCCCGTCACCCCCCGTCACCCCCCCCCCAGCCCCAGCCCCCGGTCATACGTTACCTGTCTGGTGATCCGTCCCGTGATCACGCCGCCTCCTTCTTCAATGCTGGCGGCGCATGCGCAGACAGCGGCTGTCAGCTGGATCCCTGGGACGATGACGCCGCTGCTGCACAGGCTCTCCACTGTGGACCGGGGGAGAGTGAGTGCAGTAATCAGCAGTCTCTCCATGTGAGGAGTGTGGTCCTCACATGGAGAGACTGCTGTTCCAGAAAATGGGGGGTACGTTCTGTGAGCGTGCCCCTCATATTCTGGAATGAGGTTACTGCAGGTCACTCTGCCCTAAGTTGGACCGGGGCAGTGTGAGTGCAGTAATTCTCAGATTACTGCACCCACACTGCTCATGGAGAGCTTGCTCTTCCAGAAAATGGGGGATACGTTCCCTGAACGTGCCCCCCATATTCTAGAAGATCCAGAGTCGGCGTGGGACGTCCAAAATGGATTACAGCGACCGGAATTTCTTTATTTTCAATAAATTGGTAAAAGAGGAATGTTTCGGGGAGTGTTTTTTCAAATAAATTTTTTTTTTGTCTTTATTTTTTTCTATTACTTACTGGGTTAGTGATGTCGGGTATCTGTTCAGATGCCGTGACATCACTAACCCCAGGGCTTGATGCCAGGTGACATTACAGCTGGTATCAACCCCATATATTACCCCGTCTGCCACCGCACCAGGGCGCGGGATGAGCTGGGGCGAAGCGCCAGGATTGGCGCATCTAATGGATGCGCCACTTCTGGGGCGGCTGCGGCCTGCTATTTTTAGGCTGGGAAGAGTCCAATAACCATGGCTCTTCCCCCCCTGAGAATACCAGACCCCAGCTGTCCGCTTCACCTTGGCTGGTGATCTAATTTGGGGGGGACCCCACGTTTTTTTTTTTTTAAAAAAACGCCTGGGGAGCCCTCCAAATTGATCACCAGACAAGGTGAAGCTGTAAGCTGTGGTTTGCAGGCTACAGCTGTCTGCTTTACCCTAGCTGGCTATCAAAAATAGGGGGGACCCCACGTCGTTTATTTTAATTATTAATTTTTTGGGGGGCTAAATACAAGGCTAGGCACCCTTTAGTGCCACATGAAAGGCACTAAAGGGCGCCAGCTTAGAATATGCAGGGGGTGGGACGTTATATATGTTTGACATGTATCCATTCATCCATTGTAGCATTTTAGGCTGTGCGCCCATAATCGGGATTTGCAGCGTTTTGGGCGCAGAGTGTGTCCATAGTGTGTCCCTGTGTCCATAGCGCTGCATTGTGCAGTAGAAGCACAGTGGAAGGATTTTTAGAAATCCCATGCCCAATGTGCTTGCCCAATGTGCTTCTTTTCTCCGCAGCATAAACCGACCTGTGGCGCAGCTTCCCGAGCCTCAGCATGTCAATTTATGCTGCGGCGACAAGAGTGTTCTCTGCAGGTAGCATAGAGCTCCACAGCGGCCTGAACCCAAATCGTGGGCATGGGCAGCTGCGTTCTCCCGTGGACAACACTCACATCTCTACAGGAGGCTGACACTGTGTACTAGACGCCGTGTCGCTGGATCATGGCCACATAGCCTAAAAGTGAGACATTTGTTGCTACAGCAACATTTTTGTGAAGTACCTGTGGATTCAAAATGCTTACTATACTCCTGAATAAAATCCAGTTTCCAAAATGGGGTCACTTGTGGGGGGTTTCTAATGTATAGGTACCCAAGGGGCCCTGCAAATGTGACATGGTGCCCGCAATTTATTTCAACTTTTCCAGAATTCAAATGGTGCTCCTTCCATTCCAAGCCCTCCCATTTATCCAAACAGAGGTTTTTGGCCACATGTGGGGTATCCCTGTGCTCATAAGACAATGGATAACAACCTGTGGGGTCCACGTTTTGTTGTTGCCTCTTGAAAAAGTGAGAAATTTGATGCTGAAGCAACATTTTTGTGAAAAAAATGAAAATTTTCAATATGGCAATCTAAGCTTATCAAATTCTGTGAAGTATTCGTGGATTCAAACTGCTCACTATACACCTAGATAAAAGCCTTGAGGTGTCTTGTTTCCAGAATGGAGTCACTTGTGGGGGACCGCCACTGTTTAGGCACCTCAGGGGCTCTCCAAATGCAACCTGGCGTCCGCTATTGATTCCAGCCAATTTTCCAGTCAAATGGCACTCCTTCCCTTCCGAGCCCTGCTGTGCGCCCAAACAGTTGATTTCCACCACATATAAGGTATCGCCAAACTCAGGAGAAATTGCACAATAAATGTTATGCTGAATTTTTTCCTTTTACTCTTGTAAAAAAAAAAGCTACCTGGTTGAAATAACAATTTTGTGGAAATTTTTTTTTTTTTTTTTTCATGGCTCAACGTTATAAAATTCTGTGAAGCACCTGGGGGTTCAGGGTACTCACCAAACATCTAGATAAATTCCTTGAGGGGCCTAGTTTCCAAAATGGGGTCACTTGTGTGGGGTTTCTGCTGTTTAGGTACCTTAGGGGTCCTCCAAATGTGACATGGTGCCCGCAATCTTTTTCAGCCAAATTTCCTTTCCAAAAGTCAAATATTGCTCCTTTCGTTCCAAGCCCTCCCATTTGTCCAAACAAAGGTTTCAGACCACATGTGAGGTATCACCGCGCTCATAAAAAAGTGGTTAACAAACTTTGAGGTCAAATTTTTGGAATTACCTCTTGAAAAAGTGAGAAAATTGATGCTAAAGCAACATTTTTGAGAAAATTATTAAAATTTTCAATATGACAACGTAACGTTAACAAAATCTGTGAAGTACCTGTGGATCCAAAATGCTCACTATACCCCTAGATAGAAGCCTTGAGGGGTCTAGTTTCTAAAATGGTGTCACTTGTGAGGGGTTTCTTCTGTTTAGGTACCTTAGCGGACCTGTAAATGCAACATGGTGCCCGCAATCTATTTCAGCCAAATTTGCTTTCCAAAATTCAAATATTGCTCCTTCTGTTCCGAGCCCTCCCATTTGTCCAAACAGAGGTTTCTGACCACATATGGGGTATCGGCGCACTCATAATAAAGTGGGGAACAAGTTTTGGGGTCCATTTTGTTGTGCTATTTCTTCTAAAAGTGAATAAATTTGGGTTAGAGCAACATTTTTAGGTAAAATTTAATTTTTGCTTTTTTTCATTCCACATTGCTTTTGTTCATGTGAAGCACCTGAAGGGTTAATAAACTTCTTGAATGTGGTTTTGAGTACTTTGGGGGGTGCAGTTTTTAGAATGGTGTCACTTTTGGGTATTTTCTGTCATCTAGGCCTATTGAAGTCACTTCAAATGTGATGTGGTCCCTAAAAAAATGGTTTTGTAAATTTTGATGTAAAAATGAGAAATCGCTGATAAACTTTGAACCCCTCTAACTTCCTAACAAAAAAAAATTTTGTTTCCAAAATTGTGCTGATGTAAAGTAGACATGTGGGAAATGTTATTTATTAACTATTTTGTGTCACAGAAATCTCTGGTTTAACGATATAAAAATTCAAAAGTTGAAAATTGCTAAATTTTCAAAATTTTTGCCAATATTCATTTTTTTTCATAAATAAACGCAAAAATTATTGTCCTAAATTTGGTACTAACATGAAGTCCAATATGTTACGAAAAAACAATCTCAGAATCACCGGGATCCGTTGAAGCGTTCCAGAGTTATAATCTCATGAAGTGACACTGGTCAGAATTGCAAAATTTGGTCTGGTCATTAAGGTGAAAATTAGCTCCGTCACTAAAGGGTTAATTTATTCACCTCACAGATGTGTCAAATCAAGATGCTGATCAGACAGTCTGATTATTGCACAGCGGTGCCTTCGGCTGGCCACAATAAAAGACTACTCTAAAATGTGCAGTTTCACATTTTTAGGGGAATTTTTGAGGGTCAGAAAACCATTCAGTTGCTGGTATGACCACCATTTGCCAGTCTACCATCTAACCTGTACAGTGCAAACTGAGATTCATCCAGAAAAAGATCACCACTCCAATGTGGCAGACGCCATATAATGTAAGCTTTTGTCCACTAAAGTCAATTACAAAAATAAAAGCAGTAAGGAGCGGACCCTGCTGAGGATGACAAGCAGCCGAGGAGCCTCCTTGAAACAGTTTCTGACAGTTGTAGAGAATTTCATTAGTTATGCAAGCCAATTGTTACATCAGCTGTCCGGGTAGCTGGTCTCAAATGATCTGGGAGGTGAAGATGCCGGGTGTTGAGGTACTGGGCTGGTGTGGCTACACATGGTCTGCGGTTGTGAGGCTTGTTAGATGTAGTGCCAATTTCACTGAAACACCTTTGGAGATTACTTATGGTAGAGAAATGAACATTCACTTCACGGGCAAAAGCTTTGGTGGACATTCCTGCAGTCAGCAGCCAATTGTACGCTCCCTCAAGACTGGTGACAACTGTGGCATTGTGCTGTGTGATAAAACTGCACATATTAGAGTGGCCTTTTATTGTGGCTAGCCTAAGGCACAACTGTGAAATAATCTAATTAGCATATTGAAATGCCACACTTGTGAGGGGGATGGATTATCTCGGTAAAGGAGAAGAGCTCACTAACACAGACTTAGACAAATTTGTGAACATTTGAGAGAAAAAGGCAATTTGTGTACATAGAAAAAGTTTTAGATCTTTGAATTCAACTCATGAAAATTGTGAGCATAAACAAAAGTGTTATGCTGTATTTTTGTTCAATATATATAAGACCATTCTATTTTTACATTAATTTCCATTCCTTGGTTTTATACATAGCTTCTGCACATAAGGATAATAATCACCCAGGACACAAATAAGCATGGGGAAGAACAAGTAAATATTGGTGCTTAAGAATTTTTTTTGCATGTGCATAGACCCATACATTATGTATGATAGAAACAGACTAATCCAGATGGAAATTAGTTATTTTTAGAATATTAAGGATCAGGGTAGCAGAAATCACAAATTTACGTGCCCATATACAGATCACAGATAGGAGCAGTAGCAGCCCACTAGGTTACTGTTGTCAATTATCTGTAAACATGAACATGCTGAGACGTCACAGGTACCTGCTTTGCATGAGGTTAGCAGCGCCTTTTGGCACATAGAATCCCACGTGACTTCATAATTTTAAGCTTGGCACTTCTTAAGGTCAGCAAATCTCCAATCTCTCCGTAAAATTCAAACCTATCTCTTTTATCAGATCTTAGTTATAAACTCATAGAAATAACTAAGTTTTTAGTAAAAGAACCAATTTTTCAAAATCTTGCCCAAGTCAGATTGAGTTAGTAAGAGCTGTATAAATGCTCTATGTTCTCAGTGTACATGACTATCTACGAGGCAGAAGTACTCCAGCTGAATACAAATAAATATTGTTTCAATTTGAAAACTGTGAAAAGTAGATAATCTCTTATATGACAAAAAAAAAAATCAGTATTTAAGGGGTTATTCCCATTTCCAAGATCCTATCTTAATATACATACCAGAAGGTGGCCCGATTCTAACGCATCGGGTATTCTAGAATTTACGTATTGTGTAGTTAATGTATGATTTTTGTTATATATATAGATGTTGTTGTGTGTAGTTGCCAGTGTTTGTATAGGGCGCTGTAAATGTTCTGGGTGTTGTCTGGGTGTGGGGGTGTGTGAGAGTAGTGTTGTTTGTGTGTTGCGTTGTGTGTTGCATTGTTTGTGGAGCGCTGTGTGTCTGTAGCGTTGTGTGTGTGTGTGGTGGTGCTGTGTGTGTTGCGCGGTTTGTGTGATTGTGTGTGTGTGGGGTGCGTGTGTGTGTTTTGGGGGAGGTATGTTTTGTGCAATGTGTGTGTTGCACGGTATGTGCATATATTTGTGTGTGCCGCGGTGTTTGTGTGTTGTGTGTGTGCAGCATTGTCTGTGTGTGTGTGGGTGTCTGTGTAGGGCGGTGTTTGTGGTTCCCAGTGTGTGTGTGGTGTGTTGTGCGGTGCGTGTGTGGCAGTGTTTGTGAGTTTTGGGAGGAGGTGTGCACCCCCCCATCGTGGTCCACCCCCCATGCTGTACCCCCCATCGTGCTCCTTCCCCCATGCTGCGCATCCCCCATCGTGCTCCATCCCCCATGCTGCGCACCCCCATCGTGTTCCATCCCCCATGCTGCGCACCCCCATCGTGCTCCATCCCCCATGCTGCACACCCCCCATCGTGTTTCATCCCCCCATCCTGGGCACCCCCCATCGTCGTCCACTCCCCATGCTGCACCCCCCACCGTGCTCCATCCCCCATGCTGCACCCCCATCGTGCTCCATCCCCCATGCTGCACTCCCCATCGTGCTCCATCCCCCATGCTGCGCACCCCCCATCGTGCTCCATCCCGAATGCTGCGCACCCCCCATCGTGTTTCATCCCCCCATTCTGGGCACCCCCCATCATGGTCCACCCCCCATGCTGCCCCCCCATCGTGCTCCATCCCCCATGCTGCACTCCCCATCATGCTCCATCCCCCATGCTGCAAACCCCTCAGAGAGGAGTATAATAGGAGGATTATAATAGGAGGAGTATAATGGGAGGAGTAGTCCTGGGGAAAGAGGAGTATAATGGGAGGAGTTGTCCGGGGGGAGGTGTAAAGGTGCCCAACGTGTGGGGGGGCCTGGCCGAGCAGGCATAGTGTGAGGGGGGCGTGGCCGAGCTGGCATAGTGTGAGGGGGCGTGGCCAAGCGGGCATAGTGTGAGGGGGCATGGCCGAGCGGGCATAGTGTGAAGGGGGCGTGGCCTAGCGGGCATAGTGTGAGGGGGAGTGGCCTAGCGGGCATAGTGTGAGGGGGCATGGCCTAGCGGGCATCGTGTGAGGGGGCGTGGCCTAGCGGGCATTGTGTGAGAGGCGTAGCCTAGCGGGCATTGCGTGCGGGGGCGTGGCCTAGTGGGCATCATGTGCAGGGGGCGTGGCCTAGCGGGCATCGTGTGCGGGGGGTGGGCCTGGCCAAACGGTTAATCCATGCGGGGGGCGGGGCCAGGCTGAGCCGAGCGGCCAATCCATGTGGAGGGGCGGGGCCAGGCAGAGCCCAGCGGCCAATCCGACGGTTGTCACTGTAACGACACAATTTTGGAGCAAGACAGACAGAGAGACAGACAGAATAAGGCAATTATATATATAGATAGTAGGAATAATAAGAATAAGAATAATAATTGCAAATACCTCCAATTAGAAATGTAGTATAGTTCTTTTGATTCACTATGTTGCTTACCTCATATTCAAGGCATTGCAGGACCTTAGGTATCCATGGTTACAACCAAGCATATAGTCACAGTTATTTGCTAGTGGTCATAAACATCGATACCTAAGGTTGTGCAATGCCCTGAACATGAGGTAAGAAACATAGTGAATCAGAAGAACTATACTACATTTCTAATTGGAGGTATTTGCTAATATTCTTATTATTACACCTACTACATTTTGGGAGAGGATCGTGGAGACGGGAATGACCCTTTAAGTATGACCATAAAGTCCCTATTTTAACATTCATAGATAACACTCAAATGTTGGTGTTTCAGCATATGAATTTAGCGAGTATCGGATCCAGTTTGAGAACTCACTTGTATCTTGAGAAGCAATAATAACATCACTTTTAATCAAATGAGTATTTCATGCATAGATTCTTTGCTAATTGGTTCATTTCTCAGCTTAGAATGAGAAATACTCAGTTTTTGTTAAACCTACTTGTTACTCTAGAGATGTCAGAATCTCAAGATTAGATATTTATTTTACCATTCAAATATGGCCAGCTATTACAATTATTTGTGCCAGAAAATTAGTTATTTTATGCACTCTATATCTCAGGGAACCAATATTTCTTACTAATGTCACCACATCTATAGTTATAACACTTAAGGGGGCTTTACACGCAACGACATCGCTAATGAGATGTCGTTGGGGTCACGGAATTCGTGACGCACATCCGGCCTCATTAGCGATGTCGTTGCGTGTGAAACGTATGATTGACTGCTAACGATCAAAATTACTCACCTAATCGTTGATAGTTGACATATCGTTCTAATCCCAAATATCGTTGCTGTTGCAGGACGCAGGTTGTTCGTCGTTCCCGAGGCAGCACACATCGCTACGTGTGACACCCCAGGAACGAGGAACAACACCTTACCTGTGTCCTCCGACAACGAGGTGGGCGTCACTTTCTTTCGGCTGCTTCTCCCCCCCTCTGCTTCTATTAGACAACTGCCGTGTGACGTCGCTGTGATGCCGCACGAACCGCCCCCTTAGAAAGGAGGCGGTTTGCCGGCTACAGCGACGTCGCTAGGCAGGTAAGTACGTGTGACGGGTCCTAGCGATGTTGTGAGCCACGGGCAGCGATTTGCCCGTGACGCACAACCGATGAGGGCGGGTGATTTCACCAGCGACATCGCTAGTGATGTCGCTGCATTTAAAGCAGCCTAAGTTTTACCCTTTTGGTTGATAAAAAATGTGATTAAAATATTTCAATGAATATGTAACAAAGATTTTCTTAAGTCAATGGTCGAACCTGTTGAAATGTATAGCTAACAATTGTGGTGTTTCTCCTCACTATGAATTTTAACAATTAAAATAAACTTTTATAGTTATGTTGGTTTTGTACTTCTAGAGATTTGATGCCTATTTAGAAGGAATAAAAATAGCAATTAATGTAGCAAGAATAAAAATTTGGAGAATTTCCGAAATACCAAGAATTTGGGAAGTAGATATTAGAAATATCTCTTAAACTTAAGAAAATGCTAGAATATAGCTTAAAGACAATAACGTTTGCTGTTTTAAGGAAGTCTGAAACAGTGGCTCAACACCCTAAGTATCAACGGGGGTTTCCAGCATCTTGAAAAAAATTGGCTCCTCCAAATGAAATATATACAAAAGCCCAAATATATTTTTTTAAATCCTTCGCTGCTCCAGCTTTGTAAATCTAATGCACCCTCTCCAGCAATGATACATTTTATCAGCACGTAAACTCTGCAGCCAATCACTGGATGTAGTGGTCAGGTCAGCATGGTGGGCAGGTGACAGCTTCATCAAGTGTTGAGCTGGAGCAGACATGGGGCACTATAGCGTGACATCACTTCAAGAAGGTAAATGGCATCCAATGGTGGATCACTGGACTAGGTGCTCTAAAACTGGGGTAGAGGGTGTTAAAAAAAAAAGGCAAAGGGGCATTTTTGCTGTGTTGTAGTATTTCAGATGCGGCTGAGATTTACAAAGGATGAAAGAAAAAAGTAATGGATAACCCCTTTATGTCAATACCTAGATTACAAATATATACTGCTCAAAAAAATAAAGGGAACACTTAAACAAGGATTTTGTATTTTGGTGTTCCCATTATTTTTTTGAGCAGTATACTTACATCCTAATTATTTTACTTATGTTTTAAATAATTAGTAAAAACATTTTAAAGTGTAAAAACTCATCGAAGTCAAAAAAAACAAAAACAGAAAGACCCAGAAGAAAAAAAATCTTATGTTTGAAAAGCTATTTCCCTGAAGTAATAATTACATTTTATATTGGTGTTGTAGGTGTTAAGTAACTTAGATTCTTAACCTCAAGCATTGTAAATTGTTCAATATGTTTACTCAGGTTTTGATCTCATAAAACTACTTTCATCTTATAAGAATACTGTACATTTTGTTTAGTGAAACCAGTCCACTATATCTGTCAGGATAAGAAATATCTGAAACAAGGTAAATATTTCTGGGTATGAAAGAAAGACAATTTAGAGTATTTTCAATCCTAAAATCTAAGTAAATCTAGTATAAAAAGACTTTTCATTGAAAATATTCCTATTATTGTACATTCAGTGAGAGTAATCATGTCTTGTAGGTGAAATTAACAGAAGCATCTTGTAAATTGTAATATTCATCAACCAATGTGGAAACCAAACCCCAACTCTTCACTAATAACTGATAACCACAATTCTATACAAGAGCTTCAAAGATAGACAAGTGATATGAATCCTCTTAAAAGCATGGTATAGAGTGAAGACATAAATCACATATATACACCAAGTACTAAAAATACGAATAAAACTGAACCTCCACATATATGAAAATTTTATACAGTATCCAGTATATAGTAACAGTATATAGTAAAAAAATAAAATCGCTAGCATTGCTATGATGTCCTGGCAAAATATGGTCAAGTATCTAACATAAAAAAAATTATGCAACATAGGTTTTAGTTTATTTTTATAAGGTAGGATCATATAATAGCAGTGAGATATAAGGACGCTAATGCAGACTACGTGATGTGGAAGAATAGACTTACCTATACATTGTACCAGTATGATCAGAGCTACAGACCAGATATTTCCCAGAATCATGGTTGCATTAATGTTTGGTATATTCCTCCATACACCTGTGAAAACTATAAAAAGTGACCAGAGCAAATTGTTGTAATGTCACTGTTAAATTATCATTCATATAATGCTAGAGCTGCAGAAACAATGATCTAAGACTGGTAGAGAAGGAAAACATGTTTCACTATTGTCTTCAGACCCTTCAGTCACTCGAATACCTGTCTCTTTCATTTTTTCCTTAGCCTATCTCCGCCTCTTTCTAGACAACATTTTCATTCATTTCAGCAGGAAACCACAGTGATGATTTCACCATTTCTTTACATTGTATAAGCACAAATAGGATTTAGTCAAACAATTCAAAACAACACTATCCTTTTTCTTTTGTGCAAAAAACAAACTTTTTGATTAAAAAATCACATGTAGAAGAGATATTAATAAAAAAAAAAAATCAGAAAGGGATATTTTTTTTCTGCTCACCCCATCATAAAGGATACGACGAAAACAGTTCATATGGTGTTATAATAGATTGGCGGTATATGGCAACATATCCCAGTTAGCTGATGGATATTGGTTCCAAAGCTAGAGAAAAAGCAGAGTTACAGCTCTCGATTTGTAGGTAAAAAAAATGTATTTCTTTATTATATAATACAAAAATCCAATGCGATGTTAAAAATGCGCAGTCCAAGTTGAGATGAATATACTGTAGCTATTGCATTCTACACTTTTCTAACCTGTATTTGAATATTTTTAGTAATACCATAACTAAGATCCTTCTAATATTATAGGTTAGAAACGTAAAGGCTACTATGATTATGTCATACCGATGTCTCACATGCCTGTGCATGGCCGTCCTGCTCACAGCGTTCCCTACTCTGCTCCCCCTAGAGGCAGGTGCTTTGCTGAGCAGCTTTTCAGCACTCTCAGCTCTGCTGCATCCTCCTGTCTGGAGACTCTCCACCTGACTATAGGGAGGAGCGGCCAGAATCTGCTGGAATTTATATCATTGTGTCCAGTAGAGTTCTGCCTGCAGTTCCCTGCCTGCAGGTGGCATATTAGACAGCCCCTACCGCCACTCCAGTGCCTGAGCTCTTACTCAGTTTCTGTTTGCTTGCAAGCTTTGTTCTGTTCTTTCTGTTTGCCCATTTTGCATTACTTTCCATCCTGTTTGCCTGTCCATTTGGCCAGTCCATTTCTGTCTCTGCTTCTTCAAGCTTATTCACTCTTTGGCATGATCCCTGACTTTTGGTCATACACACTACTTCAGTTTGAAGCCGGGACGCGTAAACCCGCTTCATAATGCGCATGACCGAAACTCTAGGGTCATGAGCACTAAGCCGAAATCCAGCATTGGGGGCGATGGCAGCGGAGAGGTGAGTGAGATCATCTTCTGACTCTGCGCATTCATTAACATGTTAGTATGCCCACAGCGGTGTACTAACATGATAATGGGGGCCACTAGCAAGGAAAGCAACACCCTTGGGACTCGTCCCTGTGCTCATTAGCGTACGATAAAAGATCTTTCTAAAGATCCCTTTATCGATGCTTGTGCATACAGGGACGGTTAGGCAGAGATTAGCAATATACACCCAAAACTGCTTGTGGTTCTGGTTGCATATTGCATCTGACATGTTCTCTGTAAGCTTAGTTCTACAATTCCACAATTTCTCACCAAAGCATAATTAATATAAACCTGAGAACATCATTTTATTAGCTACAATTCTGAGTTCATGCATATCACTTACAGTGCCTTGCAAAAGTATTCGGCCCCTTTGAATTTTTCAACCTTTTCCCACAATTCAGACTTCAAACACAAAGATAAACAATTTTAATGTTATGGTGAAGAATCAACAACAAGTGGGACACAATTGTGAAGTTGAACGAAATTTATTTGCTTGAAATGCTTATTTTAAAGTTTTATAAAAAAAAATAAACTGAAAATTGGGGTGTGCAATATTATTCAGCCCCTTTAGGTTAATACTTTATAGCACCACCCTTTGCTGTGATTACAGCTGCAAGTCGCTTGGGGTATGTCTCTATCAGTGTTGCACATCGAGAGACTGAAATTCTTGCCCATTCTTCCTTTGAAAACAGCTGGAGCTGAGTGAGGCTGGATGGAGAGAGTTTGTGAACTGCAGTTTTCAGCTCTTTCCACAGATTCTCGATCAGATTCAGGTCTGGACTTTGACTTTGCCATTCCAGCACCTAGATACGTTTATTTGTGAACCATTCCATTGTAGATTTTGCTTTATGTTTTGGATCATTGTCTTGTTGAAAGACATATCTCCGTCCCAGTCTCAGGTCTTTTGCAGACTCCAACAGATTTTCTTTAAGAATGGTCCTGTATTTGGCCCCATCCATCTTCCCATCAATTTTAACAATCTTCCCTGTCCCTGCTGAAGAAAAGCAGACCCAAACTATGATGCTGACACCACCATGTTTGACAGTGGGGATGGTGTGTTCAGGCTGATGAGCTGTGTTGCTTTTTCGCCAAACATATCGCTTGGCAATGTGCCCAAAAAGTTCAATTTTGGTTTCATCTGACCAGAGCACCATCTTCCACATCTTTGGCGTGTCTTCTAGGTGGCTTGTGGCAAACTTTAAACAACACTTTTTATGGATATCTTTGAGAAATGGCTTTCTTCTTGCCACTCTTCAATAAAAGCCAGATTTGTGCAGTGTATGACTGATTGTTGTCCTATGGACAGACTCTCCCACCTCAGCTGTAGATCTCTATATTTCATCCAGAGTGATCATATGCCTCTTGGCTGCATCTCTGATCAGTCTTCTCCTTGTTTGAAATGAAAGTTTGGATGGACGGCCGGGTCTTGGTAGATTTGCAGTGGTATGATACTCCTTCCATTTCAATATGATCGCTTGCACAGTGCTTCTTGGGATGTTTAAAGTTGTGGAAATCTCTTTGTAACCAAATCCAGCTTTAAACGTCTCCACAACAGTATCACGGCCCTGCCTATTGTGTTCCTTGGTTATCATGATGCTCTCTGTGCTTTAGGCCTCCGACACACATCCGTTAAAATCCTGCACGTGTAATACGGGCCATTTTTCAGGTCCGTGATCCGTTTTTATGTTCGTTTTTATGGTCCATGTGGCATCCATGTGAACAGTGTATGCTAGCCGTGTGTGCGTGTGGAATGTCCGTGTGTGCGTGAGATACATAACTGACATGTGAGTGTGTTTTGTCCATGTGAAATGTTCCGCGTGTGATGTAAAATGACGTTGATGCATACCCGTTGACATCAGACAGTGTTGCGCGTAGAGAATGAACTCAGGTGACCTTCACCCAACTTCATTGTCATACCGCGGCTCTGGGTGTCGCGTACTGATTAGTGGTCACCCGTGAAGGAATTACCGGTGACCGCTAATCCCCAGAGTAACTGAAGTGAGCAGCACGATTTTCGCTGACGTCACTCAGGTTACCCGCGGCCTGCTGGAGTCACCCACCCAAGACTACAACTCACCTGTGACTTCATTGCTGTCACTCGGGCGACTTGCTGTCACAGTTGGAGGATCCAGCAGTGGCCGCGAGTTACCTGAGTGACGTCATCGCTGACCACGATACTCACCTCAGTTGCTGCGTGAAGCTGCCAGGAGCGGCGGTGTTCTTCTGCCGCTCCTGTCACCTTCATGTAGCAGAGCTGGAAGCGATAGGGGACCTCCGTGGATTACGCCGGACATGGGTGGGTTTTTGGGGGTTAATAAAGTGGTGAACAAGGGTATTTGTTAGTGTTTATTATTGCAAATAAAGGATTTTTCGTTGTGTGTGTTTATTAACTTTAAATTACAGGTTAATCATTGGAGGAGTCTCATAGATGCCTGCAATGATTAATCTAGGACTTATTGGCAGCTACAGTTAGGTCCAGAAATATTTGGACAGTGACACAAGTTTTGTTATTTTAGCTGTTTACAAAAACATGTTCAGAAATACAATTATATATATAATATGGGCTGAAAGTGCACACTCCCAGCTGCAATATGAGAGTTTTCACATCCAAATCGGAGAAACGGTTTAGGAATCATAGCTCTGTAATGCATAGCCTCCTCTTTTTCAAGGGACCAAAAGTAATTGGACAAGGGACTCTAAGGGCTGCAATTAACTCTGAAGGCGTCTCCCTCGTTAACCTGTAATCAATGAAGTAGTTAAAAGGTCTGTGGTTGATTACAGGTGTGTGGTTTTGCATTTGGAAGCTGTTGCTGTGACCAGACAACATGCGGTCTAAGGAACTCTCAATTCAGGTGAAGCAGAACATCCTGAGGCTGAAAAAAAGAAAAAATCCATCAGAGAGATAGCAGACATGCTTGGAGTAGCAAAATCAACAGTCGGGTACATTCTGAGAAAAAAGGAATTGACTGGTGAGCTTGGGAACTCAAAAAGGCCTGGGCGTCCACGGATGACAACAGTGGTGGATGATCGCCGCATACTTTCTTTGGTGAAGAAGAACCCGTTCACAACATCAACTGAAGTCCAGAACACTCTCAGTGAAGTAGGTGTATCTGTCTCTAAGTCAACAGTAAAGAGAAGACTCCATGAAAGTAAATACAAAGGGTTCACATCTAGATGCATACCATTCATCAATTTCAAAAATAGACAGGCCAGAGTTAAATTTGCTGAAAAACACCTCATGAAGCCAGCTCAGTTCTGGAAAAGTATTCTATGGACAGATGAGACAAAGATCAACCTGTACCAGAATGATGGGAAGAAAAAAGTTTGGAGAAGAAAGGGAACGGCACATGATCCAAGGCACACCACATCCTCTGTAAAACATGGTGGAGGCAACGTGATGGCATGAGCATGCATGGCTTTCAATGGCACTGGGTCACTTGTGTTTATTGATGACATAACAGCAGACAAGAGTAGCCGGATGAATTCTGAAGTGTACCGGGATATACTTTCAGCCCAGATTCAGCCAAATGCCGCAAAGTTGATCGGACGGCGCTTCATAGTACAGATGGACAATGACCCCAAGCATACAGCCAAAGCTACCCAGGAGTTCATGAGTGCAAAAAAGTGGAACATTCTGCAATGGCCAAGTCAATCACCAGATCTTAACCCAATTGAGCATGCATTTCACTTGCTCAAATCCAGACTTAAGACGGAAAGACCCACAAACAAGCAAGACCTGAAGGCTGCGGCTGTAAAGGCCTGGCAAAGCATTAAGAAGGAGGAAACCCAGCGTTTGGTGATGTCCATGGGTTCCAGACTTAAGGCAGTGATTGCCTCCAAAGGATTCGCAACAAAATATTGAAAATAAAAATATTTTGTTTGGGTTTGGTTTATTTGTCCAATTACTTTTGACCTCCTATAATGTGGAGTGTTTGTAAAGAAATGTGTACAATTCCTACAATTTCTATCAGATATTTTTGTTCAAACCTTCAAATTAAACGTTACAATCTGCACTTGAATTCTGTTGTAGAGGTTTAATTTCAAATCCAATGTGGTGGCATGCAGAGCCCAACTCGCGAAAATTGTGTCACTCTCCAAATATTTCTGGACCTAACTGTATGGGCTGCTGCCATTAACTCCTTATTACCCCGATTGCCAACGCACCATGGCAGTTCGGGAAGAGTCGGGTAGAGTCCCAGAACTGTCGCATCTAATGGATGCGGCATTTCTGGGCGGCTGCTGGCTGATATTGTTAGGCTGGGGGGCTCCCCATAACATGGAGCTCCCCATCCTGAGAATACCAGCCTTCAGCCGTGTGACTATACCCTGGCTGGTATCAAAATGGGGGGGACCGCACGTCGTTTTTTTTTAATCAATTATTTAATTTTTTTACTGCACATTATAGACCCGCCCACCGGCGGCTGTGATTGGTTGCAGTGAGACAGTTGTCACTCAGCGTGTGGGCGTGTCTAACTGCAACCAATCATAGGCACCGGTGGGCATGGAAAGCAGGGAATACTAGATTGATTAATGAGCGGCCGGCTTTTTCAAAATAGCAAAAGCCGCCGAAACAGTGTGAATGCCGTGCAGCGCCACGCCGGTGATCGGGGATCGGTAAGTATGAGAGAATGGGGAGACTGACCGACAGAAAGAGAGAGGGACAGACAAGACAGAGAGAGAGAGACAGACAGACAGAGAGAGACTGACCGACGGACTGAGGGAGGTTGACCGACATACACAGGAAAAGAAAGAATGACCGACATCGCTAGAAAAAAGCACAAAACGTACACAGAGCATACGGGGAGATGCATCTGTGTCACGTACTTGTGCGCACCAAACCATTGACTTTCATGGTGTCCGTGTGTGTGCGTGTTCCGTGCAGAGAACGGACATGCTGCCGTGATAAACGGAAACACATACGGATCACGGACACACGGACATGATGAAAACCGCAAGTTTGACCACAAACATAAATTAACATTGGTGCACGTTTGTCCGTGTCTCCAGTATATACGGAAACGGACAAAACACGCACGTTTTTAACGGATGTGTGTCGGTGGCCTTAAACAGAACACTGAGACTTTCACAGAGTGGATGCATTCATTCGGAGACTTGATTACAGACAGGTAGATAATATTTATCATCATCACTCATTTAGGACAACATTGAGATCCTCAATGAACACAGAGATCCTCAATGAACTTCTGGAGTGAGTTTGCTGCACTGAAAGTAAAGGGGCCGAATAATATTGCACGCCCCAATTTTCAGTTTATTCTTTTTTACAAATGTTTAAAATAAGCAATAAATTTCGTTCAACTTCACAATTGTGTCACACTTGTTGATTCTTCACCATAACATTAAAATTTTTATCTTTATGTTTAAAGCCTGAAATGTGGAAAAAGGTTGAAAAATTCAAGGGGGCGAATACTTTCGCAAAGCACTGTATGTCTAGGTTTGTTTGCACATATATAAACATGTTAAAATAACATCACTTAAATCTCCCATGCCCTTTATATTTCATGAAAACAGACAGCTCACAGAAAGTTAAACTGGCCAAATGCATAACATAGCTGTCATCCAGATGACAGCTTCAGTGGCATGTAAAAGTCAAAATGACTTATTGTGAAAAATTAAGGATGAAACTATCTCTAAAAGGCATAAAGTTAGACACATTTCCTTTGTATTTTAGACAAGAAAAAAAAATATTTTCAACTTTTAATTTTAAAATTAACAAGAAAGGAAAATGGGCCAATGCAAAAGTTTGGGTAGCGTGCATGGTTAGTACCTACACTGCAGATCAAAATTAGAGACCAATGTCTGATCACTTTCTTTTTTACGAAATGATATAATCTACATTGATCAACATATGAAGATTTTTTTAGTTACAGGTACACCATGCCCCTAGAACAGTATTTTACAAAAGATCCAAAGTTTATCCCCATAAACCCTTTTATTTGCCCAAAACGTGATTAGCATAATTAGAGAACAGCAATGACTATAGTACAGAAAAAGATTATAACTACATTTTCTGAAGGTAACAACAGTCACCAATCAGTATGCTATGTACAGGCCTTTGCTTTGAATGACTTCAGCACATCTGCGGCCACAGGACATCACTAGTCTCGCACTCTGCTCTGATGTGATTTTGGTTCACTCTTCTTACAGTCTCTTTCTGAGTTCTTTGACTGTTGTGGGTTTCTTAGCCATAACTTTGTCACCATGGATTTTACAGAGGTTTTCTTTTGGGTTTAGATCAGGACTCTGCTGGCCATTTCACTGTTTCAATGTTTTCTGTTTCAAGGAACTGCTTAACCCAATTTCCTGTGTGACAGGGGGCATTGTCCAGCCTGAAAATTGCTCCCTGATTGAGTGATGAATGCAAGTAAGGAACTACGTGTTGTTGAAGAAGGTTCTGATACACACTTGCATTCACTCTGCCATATACAAGTGCATCTCAATAAATTAGAATATCCTCCAAAAGTTATTTTATTTCACTACTTCAATACAAAAATGGAAATGCATATATTATGTAGAGTCATTACAAACCGAGTGATCTATCTAGTGATCTAAGTTTTTATTTCGGTTAATGTTGATGATTATGGCTTAAAGCCAATGAAAGCCCAAAAGGTATTATCTCAGAAAATTAGAATAATTACCACAAAATACCTGTAAAGGCTTTCTAAGAGTTTAAACTGGTCCCTTAGTCTGGTTCAGTAGGCTACACAATCATGGGGAAGACTGCTGACTTGACAGATGTCCAGAAGGCAGTCATTGACACACTCCACAAAATATCTTTGCTAAAGAAGCTGGCTTTTCACAGAGTGCTGTATCCAAGCATATTAATGGAAAGTTGAGTGGAAGGAAAAGTGTGGTAGAAAAAGGTACACAAGCAACCGGGATAACTGCAGCCTTGATAGGATTGTTAAGAAAACGCCATTCAAAAAATTTGAGGAGATTCACAAGGAGTGGATAGCTGCTGCAGTAAGTGCTTCAAGAGCCCTCACACACAGATGTATCCAGGACATGGGCTACAACTGACGCAATCCTTGTGTCAAACCACTCACGCCCAATAGACAACGCCAGAAGCATCTTACCTGGGCCAAGGAGAAAAAGAACTGGACTGTTGCTCAGTGGTCCAAGGTGTTGTTTTCAGATGAAAGTACATTTTGCATTTAATTTAGAAATCAAGGTCCCAGAGTCTGGAGGGAGAGTGGAGAGGCCACAATCCAAGCTGCTTGAGGTCTAGTGTGAAGTTTCCACAATCACTGATGGTTTGGGGAGCCATGTCATCTGCTGGTGTAGGTCCACTATGTTTTATCAAGACCAAAGTCACTGCAGCTATCTACCAGGAAATTTTAGAGCACTTTATGCTTCCCTCTACCGAGAAGCTTTTTGGAGACGGAAATTTTATTTTCCAGCAGTACTTGGCACCCGTCCACACTGCCAAAAGTACCAATACCTGGTTTAATAACCACAGTATCGCTGTGCTTGATTGGTCATCAAACTCACGTGACCTAAACCCCATAAAGAATCTATGGGGTATTGTCGAGAGGAAGATGAAAAACACCAGACCCAACAATGCAGACGAGCTGAAGGCTGCTATCAAAACAACATGGGCCTCCATGGCACCTCAGCAGTGCCACAGGCTGATCGCCTCCATGCCATGCCACATTGATGCAGTAATTTATGAAAAAGGAGCCCAACCAAGTCTGGAGTGCATTTACTGTACATACTTTTCAGTAGGCCAACATTTCTGAGTTTAAAATAATTTTTTCAGTTGGTCTTATATAATATTCTAATTTTCTGAGATAATGACTTTTGGGCTTTCATTCGCTGTAAGTGGAGTTGAGCAAGTATCTAACTATTTGTACTCACTATACTCATAATGAGTACTGTCTAATACTCACGTATTTGTTCCGAATAGCGTATGCAATGCAAGACAATAGGAAAAAACTCCCAAAGTAATGAGTAACCCGAATGCCGTACTATTCGTGCGAGTAACAAATAGTGCGGCATTCGGGTCACTCGTTACTTTGCAAGTTTTCCCCATTGACTTGCACTGCACATGCTATTCGGAACGAATATGCAAGTATTAGACAGTACTCGTTATGAGTATAGCGAGTATGAATAGTTAGGTACTGGGCCAGATTAAGGTTGGTGGGGGCCCCTGGGCAGAAAATCTGGTGGGGGCCCCATAACGTTAACATTTTTAGCCATAACAGTAGAGCGCGAACTGTAGCATTTAGATATAAATCCAATGAACATTTATCTTATCCTGTTCTGCCACATTCAGATTTACAGTACTACAATACACACACTGTCCAGGATCACTCACAGCAGTCACATATACACAGAAAGTAGAGTTACTCACATATTTTTTTATTGATCCCAATGTTAAGTCAGCCAGGGCCGGCTCCAGGTTTTTGTGGCCTCCGGGTGAAAGGGTCTCAGTGGACCCCATCCACACACAGAAACGCCTATACACATACAGGCATACGTACATATACATATTTGAAAACAAATTCAGAAAAATACATATAAACAGACAAATATATGCACAGTCATATACAGTGACATACATGCAGACACAGACGCATTAGGGCTTGTGCGCACGTTACGTAATTCCATGCATTTATGCTGCGTATAGCACTGCAGTGTAAATGCATGCGTCCTGCGTCCCATGCACAATCTATGAAGATTGTGCATGATACGTGCTCACATTGCTTTTATGAACGCAGCAATTTGGGTGCTAAAATGTTGACACAAATCAGTGCGTTCATAAAATGAGCATGTCAATTATTCCGTGCGCTATGGATGCAGCTCCCACTCTGTCTATGGTGGGGGCAGCAGCCATAGCGCATGAAATCGGCTTTTTTTGTACAGAAAAAACTGCATTCATTATGCAGTGTTTCTGCAGCGATTTGACACGCACATGTGCTATCAAATCGCTGCAGAATATTCAGCAGTTACGTGCGCATGAGCCCTAACAGGTATTAATATGGGGAAGTCGGCAGCAGCCTCACTCACCTCTCCCTCTTGTTTCCGTCCAGCTCCTTCAGGACATGTGGCTGTGTTTTACGATGGCTGTCACTAACAGACATGACTGCACACTGTATATACATCACAGGAGGGGCTTGGGGTTACATTATATACATTACAGGAGGGGCAGGGGGCATAGACGTTACTGGAGTGGCAAACAGCTCTGGTGGTGTACTCATTACTGGGATGGGTGACCTAGTGCTCTGGGGGACCCATATAGTTCTGGGGGGCTGCACAGACTGCTCTAATTCATATACACACACACACACAGTACTGCTTCTTACACACACAGCTCTGACACACACACACACAAATACAATGCATCCACCCATCAACCCCTACACACACACACACACACACAAATACAATGCACCCCCCATTACTCCACACACACACACACACACACACAATGCATCCCCCCATCACCCCCTACACACACACACAATGCACCCCCCATCACCCCCTACACACACACAATGCAATGCACCCCCCATCACCCCCTACACACACACACAATGCACCCCCATCACCCCCTACACACGCAATGCACCCACCCATCACCCCGTACACACACACACACACACACACACAATGCACCCCCATCACCCCTTACACACACACACACACAATGCACCCCCCATCACCCTCTACACACACACACACACACAAAATGCACCCCCCATCACACCCCCACCCACACACACACATAATGCACCCCCCATCACCCACCCCCACCCCCACACACACACAATGCACCCCCCATCACCCCCTACACACACACACAATGCACCCCCCATCACCCCCTACACACACACACAATGCACCCCCCATCACCCCCTACACACACACACAATGCACCCCCCATCACCCCCTACACACACACACAATGCACCCCCCATCACCCCCTACACACACACTATGCAATGCACCCCCATCACCCCCTACACACACACACACACACACAATGCACCCCCCATCACCCCCTACACACACACACAATGCACCCCCCATCACCCTCTACACACACACACACACACAAACACACAATGTACCACCCATCACACCCCCCCACACACACACATAATGCACCCACCCATCACCCCCCCACACACACACACACACACAATGCACCCCCCATCACCCCCTACACACACACACAATTCACCCCCCATTACCCCCAGTCCCCACACTCAATACAATGCAACCTCCATTACCCCTCCCCCCACACACAATACAATGCACTCCCATTACCCCTCCCCACACACACAATGCAATGGAACCCTCATCACCCCCTACACAGACAAATTACACTGCCCCATCCCTACACACTCCTGCTCCCCCCCTCCCTTGGAATACAGTACTCCCCCTCTGCCTGTCACAAAGCTGTGTTCCTTCACAGATGTTCCCCATTATGTGTCCCCAGCCCCTCCCCACTCATCCCCATTCATTACACCTGTCTCTTCCGCTCCTCCATAGAGCGCTTACCGCTGCCTGATGTCCCCTGTGTGGCGCCCGCAGCACTGTGATGACGTCAGCAAGGTGCTGATCTCATCACTTTGCTGCACGTCGGGGGCGGGCCCAGTCCCGACACGCTGTTCAAATGTATTGAAAGACGCAAATACATTTGAATAGGAAGGAGGAAGCTGCGGTCACCGGCACCGGCTCTGCTGCGCTCCTCTGCAGTGTCTACATGCCGGGCACACAGCAGCACACAGCAGAGCCGGCACAGCACAGCGCGCTGCCTCCTGCTGCAGCTAGTGTGTCAGGCATGCATGCACACACTGCGGAGGAGTGCAGCGGTGACAGCAGATACAGCGGCCCACTACACCGTGCCCCTGCTTCTAGGGGAAGGGGCAGCTGCCCCCCCTGCCCCTCGCTGGGTACGCCCATGATGGCCGCAGCAAATAGCAGGGAGCTCATTGGCACACCTCTGACCCCGGAAGTGCAAGCACTGGTACTTTCTGGGTCAATCAGCGTCCTGTGCCCGCAGTTTGTTTTTGCTTCTTAAAGACGCAGATACAAATAAATGGCAGTTCGCACCCCCACCCCCCTGAAAACATAGCTGATTTATTAGACTGTCTGTACGGAGGGGGAGAGGGTGTGAAGAAAACAAAATGCTGGCAGGTGCCTAGTGGCAAGTATGGCCCTGCTGATGGGGGCCCCCTTAGAAGCTCTTTTGGTGGGGGCCCCGGGGCTGGAGCCCCGCCTGCCCCACCTATAATCCGGCCCTGGTTAGGTACTCGCTCAACTCTAGCTGTAAGCCATAATCGTCATCATTAACAGAAATAAACACTTGAAACACTTGAAATAGATCACTCTGACTCTATATAATATATGAGCTTTTCTTCTTATAGTGAATTACTGAAATAAAGTAACTTTTGGAGGATATTCTAATTTATTAAGATGCAATTGTAGCTGTATGAGAGGTCCAACTCCTGCTGCAAAAAACATTCCCCAAACCATGACCCTTCCTCCACCATCTTTTACTGACCTCTTAATGCACTGGGTTTAATCTTTCCCCAGTTTCTCGATGAACTTAATGTTTCCCATCAGACCCAAATAAATTAAACTTGCTTTCATCACTAAAATGAACTGTGGACAACTTATCCTCTGTCCATACAACATGCTCCTCACCAAAGGTGAGTCTGGCCTTTTGATTCTCTCTGCTAATTAGAAGTTTGCTCACTGTAGAGTGGGCTTTCAGTTGAAATACTCTTAAAGGGGTGGTTCACCCATTTTTTTTTATTTTCTGTAGGAGTTATACTTACCTTTCTAGGCGTCTTCTCCATTGGCTTCTGTTTCCAGTTCTGGCACTGAGCGGCGCTATGCTGCACGCTCAGTGCCGGTCACATGACCTCCTGGAGCTGTGGCCGCCAGCATCCTCTGACGTCCCGGCATTTCCGGGCTCTCAAACTGGACGGGTACGTCACAGGATGCCGGCGCCACTCACACTGAGTGACAGGGCTGTGGGCGGTAACTACCGCACGTCACAGCTCAGCATCGAGGGGAGGATCCGGAGGACGTCAGTGTGGAGCCGGCTAATGGTGAGGCACGGGGCGCCAGTGTGCAGTACAGGGGGGGGGTTCTTCAGCTGAATCCCCCCTGCACGTAAGTATGTGATCACACTGTCCACCCGCCCACTCTGCTGCGATGTCAGGAGAGCGGCCGGTGTCGGGCAGTGTGATCATCTGCTCCTCCCAGCAGCAAGACACTGACAGACATGTCACCGCTGTGCTCTGCCATCTGTCCTGCTGCATGGGACCAACTGTCTGCACTCTGTCACCTGCACCACAAGTCACAGAGTGGAGACAGTTGGTGACAGAGCACCTCTGCCCCCCCGTTCTTTCCCCACTCTCTTCTCCCCCCCTCTCTCTCTTCTCCCCCCCCTCTCTCTCTTCTCCCCCCTCTCTCTTTTCTCCCCCCCCTCTCTCTTTTCTCCCCCCCTCTCTCTCCCCCCTCTCTCTTTTCTCTCCCCCCCTCTCTCTTCTCCCCATCCTCTCTTCTCCCCCCCTCTCTTCTCCCCCCCTCTCTTCTCCCCCCCTCTCTTCTCCCCCCTCTCTTCTCCCCCCCTCTCTCTTCTCCCCCCTCTCTCTCTTCTCCCCCCCTCTCTCTCTTCTCCCCCCCTCTGTCTCTTCTCCCCCCCCTCTCTCTCTTCTCCCCCCCCTCTCTCTCTTCTCCCCCCTCTCTCTCTTCTCCCCCCCCTCTCTCTCTCTTCTCCCCCCCCTCTCTCTCTCTTCTCCCCCCCTCTCTCTCTTCTCCCCCCTCTCTCTCTTCCCCCCCCCTCTCTCTCTTCTCCCCCCTCTCTCTCTTCTCCCCCCCTCTCTCTCTTCTCCCCCCTCTCTCTTTTCTCCCCCCTCTCTTCTCCCCCCCTCTCTCTTCTCTCTCCCCCCTTTCTCTCCCCCCTCTCTCTTTTCTCCCCCCCTCTCTCTTTTCTCCCCCCCTCTCTTCTCCCCCCCTCTTTTCTCCCCCCCTCTCTTCTCCCCCCCCTCTCTTCTCCCCCCTCTCTCTTCACCCCCCCTCTCTTCTCCCCCCCTCTTCTCCCCCCCTCTCTCTTCTCCCCCCTCTCTCTCTTCTCCCCCCCTCTCTCTCTTCTCCCCCCCTCTCTCTCTTCTCCCCCCTCTCTCTCTTCTCCCCCCCTCTCTCTCTTCTCCCCCCCCTCTCTCTCTTCTCCCCCCCCTCTCTCTCTTCTCCCCCCCTCTCTCTCTTCTCCCCCCCTCTCCCCCCCTCTCTCTCTTCTCTCCCCCTCTCTCTCTTCTCCCTTCCCTCTCTCTTCTCCCCCCCTCTCTCTCTTCTCCCCCTCTCTCTCTCTTCTACCCCCCTCTCTCTCTTCTCCCCCCCTCTCTCTTCTCCCCCCCCCTCTCTCTTCTCCCCCCCTCTCTCTCTCTTCTCCCCCCTCTCTCTCTTCTCCCTCTTCTCCCCCCCGCTCGCTCTCTTCTCCCCCCCCGCTCGCTCTCCTCTCCCCCCCCGCTCGCTCTCTTCTCCCCCCCGCTCGCTCTCTTCTCCTCCCCCCCCGCTCGCTCTTTTTCCTCGCTCTCTCCTGGCATGGTCAGTACAGAGATCTCTCCATCGTGGAGGGGTGAGAGGGAGTAATAAACATGGAGTCCCTACTGTGTCTGTGTATTTGTTTCTAATAAAGTATTTTTCTCTGTGTGATGTCTTTTTCTTTTTTTTTTAAACCCTTTGTTGGAGATTCTTAATGGCCAGGTTAAACTTGGCCTGACATTAAGAATCTCGGGCTTTATACCAGCTGGTAAAACATAGCTGGTATTAACCCCTTATTACCCAGCGTGCCACCTGCCACCAGGGCCACTGGAAGAGTTGGATACAGCGCCTGAAGATGGCGCTTCTATGAAAGCGCCATTTTCTGGGGCAGCTGTGGACTGCAATTCGCAGTGGGGGGCCCAGAAAGTTTGGGCACCCTGCACTGTGCATTCCAATCCCCAGCTGCCTAGTTGTACCTGGCTGGACTCAAAAATTTGGCGAAGCCCACATCATTTTTTTTTTTTTTAATTATTTCATGAAATTCATGAAAAAAAAGGGCTTCTCTATATTTTTGGTTCCCAGCCGGGTACAACTAGGCAGCTGGGGGTTGGGGGCAGCCCGTAGCTGCCTGCTGTACCTGGCTAGCATACAAAAATATGGCGAAGCCCACGTCATTTTCTTAAAAACGTTTTCAGGGAAAAACCTTTATAAAAAAAAATGCTTCCCTGCATTTCTATTGCCAGTGAAAGTAACACCAAGCAGCGGGGGCTAGCAGCCAGTAGCTGCTTTGGTTACCCTTAGCAATAGAAAATGCAGCGGGAGCCCACAAACAATGTGATTATTTTTTTTATTATTTTTAATGAATTTTTTAAAAAAAAAATCGGCATGGGCTTCGCCCATCGAGCACCAGAGCATTTTACTTCTCATTCATCCCAAGTAATCAGATGACTCCAGTGTCGGCCGATTACTTGTTCTGTGTCCCCCTGCATCCATCACAGCGTGTACGGGCTGTGAGGTCAGCGGAGTGGAGACAGTGACATGCTCTGCTCCGACACATAGTGTGCTGCATGTCACTGTCTCCACTCTGGGACTTGTTGTGCAGGTGACCGGATGCTACATGTCACTAACTGTCTCCACTATGGGACTTGTTGTGCAGGTGAGAGTGTATACAGTTGGTACTATGCAGCAGAAATCACAGAGTGGGGCAGTTAGTGACATGTATCATCCGGTCACCTACACAAGTCCCAGAGTGGAGACAGTGACATGCTCTGCTCTGACACATAGTGTGCTGCATGTCACTATCTTTCACCACTCTGGCACTTGTTGTGCAGGTGACCGGATGATACATGTCACTAACTGCCCCACTCTGAGACTTGTTCAGGTGAGAGTGTATACAGTTGGAACAATGCAGCAGAAGTCACAGAGTGGAGCAAGTTAGTGACATGTGGCATCCGGTCACCTGCACAACAAGTCCCAGAGTGGATACAGTGACATGCAGCGCACTATGTGTCAGAGCAGAGCATGTCACCAACTTGCTCTGCTCTGTCACCTGCGGTGCTGCATGTCACGCTTTTGCCGCGATTTGGTGCGTTTTATGCTGCGTTTTTGCTCACTGCGTTTTTAATCAGTGCACAATGCCATTAAAGATTGTTGATGAAAAAAAAAAAAAGGTCTGATGTCATTTCCTTATTCAAAATGTTCATTGTATGCAGGAGAGCAGACAGCAGCTGCAGAACTACAAGGCTCAGCATCCTCCATCCAGGACTGTATGCAGTTGTTTACCCAAAAAGAAAAAAAAAATGACATGGGCTTCGCCATATTTTTGTATGCTAGCCGGGTACAGCAGGCAGGTACGGGCTGCCCCCAACCCCCAGCTGCCGATTTCTACCCGGCTGGGAACCAAAAATATAGAGAAGCTCTTTTTTTTTTAATTATTCCATGAATTTCATGAAATAATTTTAAAAAAAAATGACGTGAGCTTCGCCTAATTTTAGTGTCCAGCCGGGTACAACTAGGCAGCTGGGGATTGGAATCCACAGTGAAGGGTGCCCAAGCTTTCTGGGCACCCCCACTGCGAATTGCAGTCCGCAGCCACCCCAGAAAATGGCGCTTTCATAGAAGCGCCATCTTCTGGAGCTGTATCCAACTCTTCCAGCTGCCCTGATGCCGGGTGGCTAGCTAGGTAATAATGGAGTTAGGGCTAGCTGTATGCTGGCCCTAAGCCCGAAATTCATGGTGTCACGCCAATATTAGACATGGCCACCATGAATTTCTAGTAATGATAAAAAAAAAAAACAACACACAGAAAAATATTTTTATTAGAAATAAAACACAACACAATTAGTGACTCCATCTTTATTGAAATAAACCCCCCTCCGCAGTAATCCTGGGTTAGGGTCCCGCGCCGTCCAATCAGGATCCAATATCATCTGATCTGTTTGCTGGAAGGCAAAGCGATCAGATGATGTGTCAGGTTAAAGGATGTGAATCACATGACACAGCAGCTGATTGTATAAAAACCGATTATACAATCAGCTGAAGCATCAGTGCAAAAAAAAAAAAAAATACTCACGTCTGTGCTGATTACCGGCAGCTCCTGCAGCGATCGGATGAGAGTCTGATCCTGGCCCATCACTGCAGGAGCTACCGGTAATCAGCTGATGAAGTCCCCTGACGGCAGGATCAGCTGATAGCCGGCCGGGGCGCGAAAAAGCCGGCGACACCATGAGAATCGATCAGCTGATGCGTCAGGTGACTGCATCAGGTGATCTACCGCCAGGTCCTGCAAGCTTCGTACGTGCCCCAGGGAGACTGCACACAGCCAGAGCGGCGGGACCGAGACAGGGGCTGGAAGCAGGCATGGCACCCGGACCCTGCAGACAGGTGAGTATGACATACACACACACACATACACTGTATATACGCACACACACTGTATATACACATACACTGTATATACGCGCACACACACACTTTCTTCCCCTGGCTGTGCAGAGCTGCTGCTGTCTGTGTGATTGATGATCTCAGTGCATCCACAGGGAAGAGGCAGGGAGGAGGGTTTGGGTGGGAACAGAGTGGGTGTATTAGACACAATGGGTGTGTTAGATAAGCTAGACACCGCCCTAGAGCCACAAAGAATTCTGGGACTTGTAGGAACTGAACACAGGAAGTCAGAGGAGAGATTAACCCCATCAGAGCTGGAGCCAGCAATGAGCATGTGCTGCTAGTGCACAATAAAAGCTAATTTTGCTGAAAAAACATAATAGATGTGTTGAGGGGCACATATTAGCAAGATTTATCAGAAAAAAAAAATCAGTTTTGGTAACTGGACAACTTCTTTAAATGTCAATACACTGTACGACAAGACAGATCCTTACCCTGTTCAGTGCTGAACTGGTGAGCAATTCCAGCTGCAGTGTTGAAACGATTACCCATGGAGATTCTTCACATTATCCTGTCCTCTCTTACATTTGTCTTTCAAGGGCGATCAGTCTTCTTGGGGGACTTGAAGGAGTTTGTGATGTTGTAAAGATGCATTATTCTCAAAATCACAGACTTGGAACAACTAACTTGGAACTAACTATCTTAAGATTGGTGATAGTTCACCCCTTTGGCCTTCATCTGGACAACCTGTTGCCAGAGGGTTTCAGTCTCTTTGGAATGGCACACCATTTTTGCAAAGTCAGTGCAAACTGGAAAGTTAGGATGCCAGTTAAATAAGATTTGTCAGATAATTAAGGAAATTAGTGCCAGGGGACAGATTAACGCCAATAACTTGCAGGTATCTGAAAGTGTTCTCTTATTTTAATCCGTGTTCTTTTATCATGTGCTTTATAATAAATTCAATTCATAAAATAAGCTTAAAAAACTGCTTGTTTAGTCTTGTTAGGATATAATCACATAGGACTACAGAATGACCTTAATATTTAGGAAATTGTGTGTTGATCTCTAATTTTGATCTCCAGTGTAGTAGCACCCACATTGGCAAGTATCACAGATTGAAACACTTTTTGTAGCCAGCCAAGAGTATTCATATTCTTGTTTGAGGGATTTTCATCCATTCTTTCTTGGAAAAGTCTTCCAGTTCTATAAGATTCCTGGGTTGTCTTGCATGTACTGCTCTTTTGAGGTCTAGCCACAGATTTTCAATGATGTTCAGATCGGGGGGCTGTGAGGGCCATTGTAAAATCTTAAGCGTGCGCTTGCTGAGGTAGTCTATTGTGGATTTTAATGTGTGTTTTGGATCATTTGTAGAAGCTATCCTCTTTTCAACTTCTGCTTTTTTACAGATGGTATTATGTTTGCATAAATAATTTGTTGAAATTTAAATGAATCCTTTCTTCCCTCTACCGATGAAATGTTCCCTGTGCCATTGGTTGCAACACAAACCAAAACTTGATTGATCCACCAAAATACTTAATGGTTGGCGAGATATTCTTTTGCTGAAATTATGTGCCCTTTTCTCTTCACCCACACCTTTGATCATTGTGGCCAAAGAGTTCTATTTTAAACTCATCAGTCCACATGATTTGTTTCCAAAACACATCAGGCTTGTTTAGGTGTTCTTTTGCATACTCTGAGTCAGAATTTTATGGTTAGGACACAGGAGAGGTTTTCTTCTGATGACTCAGTAGAACAATGTACCACAATTCCATAATCTACTAAATTCTCCTGAAGGTTGTTTGCAGTTAAGTGAGGGTTCTGATTTGCCTCTCTAGCAATCATACGTGCATCGCTCACAGAAATTTTGATTGGTCTGTCAAGCATTATCTTGACCTCCACTGTTCCTGTTAACTGTAATTTCTTATTGCCATTTCAAACTGAGGATAGAGCAACTTGGAAACACTTTGCTATCTTATTATAGCCTTCTCCTGCTTTGTGGGCCTCCACCATTTTCTTTTTCAGAGTGCTAAGCATCTGCTTAGAAGAACCAATGTGTGATTGTGGGATATGGTGTACTGTGTATCATGTTGTGTAGCTTCGTATTTTACACTTGGTTCACTGTCCATAATTTGTATTGCTTGTGTGTACATTGTATAGTCTGTAGGTAATCAACCCCTGTAGTGTTCCTGGCAAGCAATGGCATATGTACCCCCATTTTTGGCACGCAAATGGAAGAGCATATCCCAATTTTATAAATATACATCCTTATGTTCTCTAATCAGTTTGCTCAATATCAGTGGAGCCACCATTGCTTGTATATTAATGCTCTTCCATTTGGATGCTTCTGTGACGCCCTGGACTAGCCAGGTCGTCCCAGGTAGTCCAACACACACACACCCCCCTTAGTAAGGTGACAGCAGCCAAACTACAAAACCCTTGTCACCTTCCTCCGGGTTTGATGTTCACACCAGGGGGCGAAGCCAGGCGATTGGCTCCGCCCACTGAGGCGTTCACAGGTCCGGAGGCAGGAAAAACAGAGTAGGTCCCCGTGGGGAGCAGAGAGTTGGGGTTGAGTTTTGACAGTGGAGTGAAGTGGAATCAAGTTCAAGGGCAGACCTGTGCTCAGGCCTGCCAAAGTCTACACCAGGTGTCTGGATTGGAGCCCAGTCACCTCTGGCAAGGAGGCAGACAGTGGTGGCCACCTGCAGGAGCTGGGATTACAGACGGTGGAACCGTAGGGACCGGGGACGGGCGGTGGCCCGCCGGTACCAAACCGGGGAACCGATTGGAAACCAGAGCACCAGGAGGGGTACTCAGACCAAGTACGAGGCCCAGAAACAACCGGGCCGAGTCAAATCAACTGATTGAGGACTGGACTTTAGGACCTTTCCCACATAAGACCCGACTGAAGACAACAGCCCAACCATAGGGGTAAAACCACTGCCCAGGCATAGAGACCCGAGGGGCCAGCGTCTGCGGGCAAAGAGTGCTCTCCCGACACATAGCAAGCCGAGGAGTGGACTACCGTTGCTCAGGCATAGGAGTCGTGATTTTTACACAAGAGAGGTGCAGGAGAAAGGCGGAAACCACCAACCTGTTAAGGGGAAAGACTGCAGCCGGCTGCGGGCACCATTCACCATCTTGTTTGGTTTACCAGAGACTCCAGCGTGTTTATCATAGTGAGTACACCAGTGCCTTCGGGCCGGGCACCGCGCCGCACCGCACCAACACCCCAGCACGCATTCATCCCCTCGCCTCAGCACCTCCCTCGGGTCCCCGGGACCATCATCCCCCTACCCACGGAGGGGGGCCAATACCAAGCTGCGCAACACCATCCCCGGGAGCCTAGTCAACGGCAGCGGTGGTGTCAATCCATTCACCACAACCCGTGGGTGGCGTCATGAACTTAAACCCCCTGCAAACCACCGCGGCTCCGACCGTGGACCTCCCCACCAAAGTCCCTATGAGTAGCGCCAAACCCCTTTCAGAGCGACATGACCCCCGGGTCCGTGGAGAGCTCGAGCCATCCACCGACGAGCACGGATCCGAGTGGCTCGGCATCCGGCCGAGCCCCGAGGCGGTACACTTCAAGTGGGCTTGGTTACTCCTCTGCTATTTAGTAATTAACACAGTCCTCTACCTATAGTCAATAGTCTGTAATCCCTGGGAATTATTATATCCTTTAATATTAACTATATTGGGTTCTGGGCCTATTCCTATACACTATGACTTCAACAGTCCCTATAAAACAACAATTATTGACATTGTATGAACTTAATTAAACATGTTCTTAGTTCCCCCTTATTACAATACCCCATGACCATTCCCATATGCTTTATATCACCTCATCTACATCAACTCACTCGAATACATGATATAAATAGTTGTAAACATGTCAAGTTTTAAGATTAGTCCCGAATGTCCTTTCACTTCAATAGGTAAATAGATGAAAGAAGGAAGGAAAGGAGATCTTCATTTTGGATATGTTTCTCTTCATTTCTTGTTGGCAACCGCCATTGTAAGATCTATTTGACATTCATGGGTCCAGACTTTCATCAGATGAAATTCAATGAAACTAGGACAGATAGTAAAACAGAAACATTAATAATTATATCCTATGTTATACATCCTACTGGGACCTCAAAATCAACCCTACTATCGTGTTATTCTTCCTACGCATGACCTTATCTGCACCTGCTATATTTCATGTAGCTACTGTCATATGTGTGTATTCTAAAACCTACTTCTAAAAACCTGTTTCTAAAAAGAGGGCCCAATTACAGTACCTCTATTCCCTGATTATTCCAAAAAAGAATTAAAGCCAAAATGCTCATTAAGCCCATGGGGTGTCACTGTTCCCAGTCTAAAAATCCATTGGCTTTCCAGACGGGCCAAGGCTCTATTTATGTCACCTCCTCTAGGACCCAAGTTGATTTGATCAATTGCTTTTATTCTGAGTCCTTTAGGGTTGCACTGGTGGAATCTCTGGAAATGTCTGGGGATTGATTTCAAATGCTCACCCTCCTCCGCTGTCTAAGCCTTTTCTATGTCTCTTATGTGCTCTTTCACACGTATTTTAAGTTCTCATGTGGTAAGACCTACATACTTGAGGCCACAAGGACATTCTGCTTGGTATATAACATTTTTAGAGGTACAGGTTAAGTGTGTTCTTATTTCATATGTCTTTGTATCTATATTTCCTTTGAAGGTAATGGATTTGTTCATATTAATGCATTGTTTACATAGACCGCAAGGAGAGAAACCTGGTGTGAGTCGTAACGAATTGGCCCTGATCTTTTTTTTGATGGTGACTGTGGACCAATAAACCTTTTAGATTTTTGCTTCTCCTTGCTGTTACTTTTGGATTGTCCGGGATGCATTTTTTCAAGACAGGGTCAGACTGTAACACACTCCAATGTTTTTTTAATATGGACAAAAAACGCCCTCATTGATTGTGGAAAGTTGTAATCAACCTTACTGGTTGATCTTGTATTTCTTTTGGGCTTGGATACAGGAGGGCATCTCTTGTTGTTTAATTTGCCCACCTGTTTAATCCATCTCCTGCTATAACCTCTATGAAGGAAACGATGTTCTAAATCCTTGGCTTGTTTTTTATAATCTTCCTGTTTCGTACAAATTCGTTTAGTCCTAAGAAATTGTGAGACAGGAAACCCTTTCAAAGTGGATTGTGGGTGACAGGATGTAGCATGTAGCAACGTGTTCGTTGCTGTCTCTTTCTTAAATATGTTCGTGACCAAATCACATTCTACCGTGGCCATAATTTTTATGTCCAGAAATTCCACCTCCCGACCATATTTGTATGTGAGTTTGATATTTTTGTTATGATATAAACCATCCATGAATTGGTGCAGGCCCTCCTCCTCACCCTCCCAGATGAACCAGATGTCGTTGATGTATCTGATCCAATTTTGGACCAGACACACTGACACCACCGGATTAACGTGGAAGATATTCCGTTCCCATAAGCCCAAAAATAGATTTGCATATGAGGGGGCACACGAGGCCCCCATTGCTGTTCCTTGAAACTGAACATAGGTCTCATCTTGAAATAAAAAGCAATTGTGTGTTAAAATAAAATGTAATAAATCCAGGATCAATTGAATGAATTCCGGATCTAGGTTACAGGTGTGTAGAAAGAATGAACTGGCTTCCAATCCGTCCTGATGTTTGACGGACAAATACAGAGCCTCTACATAAGCTGTAACCATTAGAGATGTTTTCCCTATGTTCAGATTATTGAATCGTTGTAGGGCTGAGGTGGTGTCTTTTATATGTGACAGGAGGGCCTCTACCAGGGTCTTAAGATAGAATTCCACAAAATCACATATTGGCTCACTCAGACCTCCATTTCCCGATACAATGGGCCTGCCGGGAGGATCCCTTGTGTTTCTGTGTAATTTGGGCACTAAATAGAAGGTAGGCATCCTGGGATTTAATCTCAAAATTCCCTCTTTCAATTTTTTAGTGATTATCCCCTGCTCGACTGCTTTATCCAGGATACTAGATAATTATTTTTGAAAGTCATATATCGGGTTATATCTCAATTTTTTGTAACATTTGTTGTTATGTAAGATCTTATATACTTGAGTCTCGTACTGGGAATTAGGCCAAATTACCAGATTCCCCCCTTATCCACTGGTTTAAAGGTCACATCCGACCAGGTTTTCATTTCTTGTAGTTCCTGTCTTTCTGCATATGTTAAATTAAATGGCCCCTGAGATCTTTTTTGCATTTTCTCTATGTCATTTGTGACCATTTTAACAAACGTGTCAATGGCTGGACATGTACTAAGGGGGGGAAATCTTTTTGATCTGGCATATAGATGGGTTGGTACTGACTGGGTACCTGCCTTAAATTCCATTTCTGGATTAAGATCTTCTGAAGTACTCACATCTCCCCCATCCTCCCATGACTCTCCTGCCTCCGCCAAAGATGTTAAGATGGATAGTGCTTCTTGTTACGCTTTTGTGTAAACCTGTTCTCCTGAAGTAGAACGATGGAAAAAACGTTTAAAGATAAGTTTCCTAGCAAACAAATGCACATCTTTTATGATTGTAAATTTGTCCATGGTATTAGATGGTGCAAATGATAACCCTTTCTCTAACACTCTCAGTTGTTTGTCAGTTAAGTTGTGAGAGGAAAGGTTAATTACCTTCAAACGATCATCTCTCTGAAAGCCTTGATGATGATAGATTTTATATTGGTTCACTGTCTTTCCATCGTTTCTACTTCGGAGGCTGCATCTTTCCCAAAGTTCACTATCCAGTGAAGATGTTTCACCTTCACTTATTGAGGTCATGGAGGAAGATGATGCTTGTGGTTGTTGCATTCCTTGTTGAGTGTCTGCCTGTTTCTTAATCTGCCATCTAAATATTTTCTTAGACTCAAAATCTGCAATGTCTAGGCGGAAGCTGGGGACTGACACAAACATAGGTATCTGTGAGGGTGGAGGGGCAAGCCAAAGACCGCACTAAAGATGGGCAGCAATGCAGGGGCGCAGAGGACCCCACGACACATGAGTGGCCATGATGATGAGCAGAGGCTCATGCAGCAAGAGGATAGCCATGCAGGAGTGCAGAAGACCACACAACACGTGGGTGGTAATGCAGATGAGCAGAGGACTGTGCACCACAAGGATGGCCATGCAGGGGCACATGATAGAGCAAGGAATGAGCAGCTGGTGTTACACAAGGTTTGTACTGTGCATGCACTACTGAAGGCTCAAACTCCATTTGAATCTTTTGTTTTCAGTGTCAGAGCCACCCATGGGCGGTAAGTATAATCTGTGTGTGTCTGTCTTCCAGCTCCTATTTCTGGCTCATACAAAGCAATGTATTGTATATACAGGTTCACACTATATCCTGTATTACAGTATGTCTCTATATAGTATAAGCAGCCAGGAGCTGTCACAAGGAGATATTTACAAACATTACCAAGTGTCACGGTGGTTTTAGGATCTATGGAAACTACAGATTCTGGCACTGTGCCTGCTAATATCTCTGATGTCTGTGATAAGAACAGGCAGACTCTGGCATTTGTAGCGCCCCTTACTATATCAGGGTGCTACAGGGAACTGTATAATTTCCCAAGGGTGCAGGGCCCACCCCCATGGTTTCAGGTTCCCAACAATCGGTGTCACTACCATCAGCACCACAAATCCCAGCACCACACCTCACATCATGACCTGTCAGACACACCAGTGGGTTGGTCAATCTGGAATAGGGCCACCCACTTAGGGGTCAGGCAGACTAGTGGGAAGGAGGAAGTCAGTTCAGTGGCAGACCTCAAAGAGTGAGGAGCTGGAGTGGTAGCTCCCGGGGAGCTAGACTGAGGTTGGGTCTCAGACGGTGGTCCGGGACCAGAGGAGTCGGGGACCGGTGACAGTGACATTGGAAAAGGGTGCGACGGACATAGTCTAGGAGGACTTTCAGCATCAGAAAACCCAAAAGACCAGTATCGAGCACGGCGGGGTACAGGACCCTAGGTCAGGAACCGATTCAACATCCTGATAATTAACATGGGAGGGAGAGTATCTTCACGAACTTCCCTAAGAGCTCAGAGATTGAAGGCATCAGCACAATGCGGGAGATAGGGTTTTCCAGTAAAGCAACCCACTAAAATCCCAAGTACCAGCCATCAAGAGCACAGCTACACTACACATAGTGAGCGAGGCCCCAACAGCTTCAAGGCAAGGGACCACAAACAGACAACTAAATTGTGCACAGAGGCAGGCTCCGAATTACCAAGTGACACCGGTGGGAGCGGATACCTTGACGGGCTTCCCGCAGTGACAGTGGTACATAGAGACTTTGGTTTACCTGCCGTGTGTGTGTCTACTTTATAAACCTCATCCAGCACCATGACTACCACAGTGAGTACCCTGATCCCTGCACCCTGCTCAGCCGAATAACCACCAATCACTCTGAGCCCGGGGCTTTCTCTACCTGTGGAGGGACTAACATCAGGCTGCTTAACTCCATCTGGCCCAGTACTCCTAACAGCAGCGGCGATACTCCCATTATTGCAACCCACAGGTGGGGTCATGAACGTTTCCCCTGTAAATACCCCCTTTTAGGGATCAAAGGGTCCACCAAGCCGGGTCCGGACGACCCCCTCGAGCCATGATCCCGGATCCAATCAGTGCGACTAACAACGGGGCGGTACACCTTGACCTACAGATTGGTAGTTCATAGGCAGGCTAGCTATCGTTAATCTCTGCTGGGCTGCTTATTAGTCTCTTTTACTTTCTTGCTGAGAGTAGTTGTGGTGTTAACTAGAGATGGGCGATTTGTGAAATATTTGGGTTCAGATTACTTGAGCCAAATAATTTCTATTATTTGTGTATTCGTTAGGAATAACAAACCCAATGCAAGTCAATGGGAAACTCAAATAATTTTCAGGAGGACTTTGGAAGTCAGTCTCGGAGGGCTGTAAAAATGCTGAAAAGGATGGAAAAGTGTTGAAACTGAATGGGTACAGCATGGTGAAGATGCCTGGATGAATTTCTGACTAGTGATAAGCAAGACTCCCACGGTTCAGTTCGGTCATTGTTCCCAAAATTTACCTGTGTGTGCCAAACAGTTTAATGAACCGTTCAATGAACATGCCCCGAACCCCATTGAATTCAATGGGAGGCAAAAATAATGGCATAGATTAGACCTTTAGGGGGGGAGTAAAAGCTGCCAAAACCACTCAAACATATTACAGTGGAGATACACAGTTGTGGCAGAGCCATTTATTTCTTAGACTGTTGGCGTAAGAAATATCCTTATTCAACAGCTCAAATTGCTTTTCTACTTAGCTTCACTCAGGTAGCTGCAATATTAGCTTAATAAACTGTTATTGCTAGACACATTTAAGGATAGTAAGAGAGGTAGATGAGTCAAAGGTAGGTGCATGTCTGTCATTCTGGGAGCCCTACTGCTACAGGCAAAATACAAAAAAGACACCTAATTAGGAGTCCTCATCCACATTTCCCAAAAATAGAGCCATACCCTAGAATAGTAGCATTAATTACCCCAGAGTATCCATAGTGTCGTGGCGCAGCAGTCAGGCATGGGCCATGCACAAGACAGGGTTTGGGCCAGCATTTACAAATGTCAAATTAAGTTAAAATTAAGAGGTGGGTAGGTTTGTGACCGATGTAGGCCTGCTGTGCTGGGAGTCCTAACTGCTTTTCTGCTTAAGCACACACAGGTAGCACCAATATTAGCTTCATAGACTTTTTTTGCTAGACACATTTAGCGGTATTTTGCCGCAGGGCTAGATCCAGTACAAATGCGTTTCAGCTCCATTAATTTCCTATGGAATCCGGCACCAGTATAATACCGCTCTAATGTAAACTTGTGCAATAATGCTATAATACCACTTGGTGCAAACAGCTCTAATACCGCCTGGTGCAACCGCTCTAACATAGCATGGTGCACTACTGCTCTCATACTGCCTAGTGCAATATTGCTTTAATACCACCTGTTGCAAAAAGCTTTAATATAACCTGATGAAAATAGCTCTACATTAAAGAGGTACAAATCATCTTATATGAGATGGTAATAAGGGAAATCTTGATTACCACTTTGATGTATATGTAGTATTATTCTATTATTGCTTGCTTATGAGGGGTCTTAATTAGAGATGATTTCACTGGGCAGCCAGACTAATCTAGAGCTGCTCTAGCCTGTATTGGCATTAAGTTTATTTTTGTCAGTCTCTGCAATATTAGAAGTTTCCAGTGGCCAAATCTCTAGCCAGATATCCTTATCCGGAGGCAGGCCCGGACTGACCATAGTGCAATTCTGGCAAATGCCAAATGCCAGATGGGTCGGTGCCTGTAGTGGGCCGGTACCTGTACTGGGCTGGTCCCTGTAGTTGCCCGGTCCCTGTACTGGGCCGCTCTATCTGCAGTCACCGCCACTCTGCTCAGCAGTGTGCAGGCCGGACAGTATTATCTACCGTGCGCACACTAGCTCCAGCAGGACCAGGGGGCAGCGCGCTGTGCTGCGCAGGCCCAGCTGTGTGATAGTGTGCCCGGCATGCACACACTACTGAGGAGCAAGGCGGTGGCGGTACCGGTGTCCCCAGCTTCCTCCTTCCTGTTCAAATGTAATTGCGTCTTTCAGACTTTCAGACTGGGCCCCGCCCCCAAAGTGCAGCAACGTGATAAGATCAACACCTTGCTGACGTCATCACAGTGCTGCGGACGCCACATAGGATACATCAGGCAGCAGTAAGTGCTCCATGGAGGAGCCGAAGATGAAAGGCATAATTAATGGGGATGAGTGTGGAAGGGGCTGAGAACACATAATGGGGGAACATTTGTGAAGGAACACAGCTTTGTGACAGGCAGGGGTGGTTACTGTATTCCGAGGGAGGGTGTAGTGATGGGGTAGTGTATTTTGTGTGTCTGTGTGTAGGGGGTGATAGGGTGCATTGTATTATATCTGGGGAGGGGTAATGGGGGGTGCATTGTATTGTATGAGTGTGTCTGTAGGGGGTGATGGGGGGTGCATTTTATTGTGTGTGTGTGTAGGGAGTGATGGGGGGTGCATTGTATTGTGTGTGTGTGTGTGTATGGGAGGGGGTGATGGGTGGTGCATTGTATTGTGTGTGTGGAGGGGGTGATGGGTGGTGCATTGTATTGTGTGTGGGGACAGGGTGATGGGTGGTGCATTGTATTTCTGTGTGTGCTTGTGTGTAGGGGGTGATGGGGGGATGCATTGTATTGTGTGTGTGTGTGTGGGGGGGAGGGGTAATAGAGGGTGCATTGTATTGTGTGTGTGTGTGTGTGTGTGTGTGTGTGTGTGTGTAGGGGTAATGGGGGTGCATTGTATTGTGTGTGGGGGAGGGATAATGGAGGGTGCATTGTAGTGTGTGTGTGTGTGTGTGTGTGTGTGTGTGTGTGTGTGTGTGTGTGAGGGTGTGTGTGTGTGTGTGTGTGTGTTGTGAGACTGTGACCGGGGTTATCTATGACGGCCGGTATGTCTCGCCCCGGTTGTGCTCACTCCATGATAGAAAGTAAATCCACTATAGGGTTAATGCTGTTTCCCTACAGGCTGAAGGAAGGGTTAAATAGAATCAGGAATAGAGTTGAGCGCGGTTCGTGGTTCGTGGTTCTCCAGTTCGCGGCTCGAGTGATTTTGGGGCATGTTCTAGATCGAACTAGAACTCGAGCTTTTTGCAAAAGCTCGGTAGTTCTAGAAACGTTCGAGAACGGTTCTAGCAGCCAAAAAACAGCTAAATCATAGCTTGGTTTCTGCTGTAATAGTGTAAGTCACTCTGTGAATCAAACTATTATCACATTTCAGTGTATAGTGTGCGTGAACAGCGCCTTCAGATCACTGCTGTTTCTATAATGGCGATCGCCATTTTTTTTTTTTTTTTTTCTTGTCTTCCTTCCCTAAGTGCGCGCGTCTTGTGGGGCGGGCCAGCATGTCAGCCAATCCCAGACACACACACAGCTAAGTGGACTTTGAGCCAGAGAAGCAACGGCATGTGTGATAGGATCTGCATGTCACATGTCCCTGCATTATAAAACCGGACATTTTCTTCACGGACGCCATTATCTGCCTTCTGCGTCTTTGGTGTCAGACATCACTGTCGCAGCTCCGTCTTCCTGAGTCCTATAGCCGATACAGCTGTATGCGCTGCATACACAGCGTTAGACAGCTTAGGGAGAGCACTTTATAGCAGTCCTTTTAAGGGCTCCAACCGGCAGGGTCAGAGAGCCATAGGTGACAGGTCCTGCAAACAGCAACAGCGTCTGTGTAGCCCAGGTCAGGGATTTCCTACCTGCATTTCACCATTAGGAGGGAATAGAAAGGCAGTCTTCCATTCCTCTACCCAGAGCACCACAATCCTGCCACTGTACCCTCTTGTCCTCTGCACACTCCAACTGATAACTAAGCCATTATACTAGCAAACACTCAGTGTACCTAGTGGCATCCTATACGTGGCTATTGGACTTTGCTATAGTCCCACTAGTGCAAAGACATTTGCAGAGCGCGTCTGCCTGCGTTGCACACTACAACTCATTCTAACCAAGCCATTATACTAGCAAACACTCAGTGTACCTAGTGGCATCCTATACGTGGCTATTGGACTTTGCTATAGTCCCACTAGTGCAAAGACATTTGCAGAGCGCGTCTGCCTGCGTTGCACACTACAACTCATTCTAACCAAGCCATTATACTAGCAAACACTCAGTGTACCTAGTGGCATCCTATACGTGGCTATTGGACTTTGCTATAGTCCCACTAGTGCAAAGACATTTGCAGAGCGCGTCTGCCTGCGTTGCACACTACAACTCATTCTAACCAAGCCATTATACTAGCAAACACTCAGTGTACCTAGTGGCATCCTATACGTGGCTATTGGACTTTGCTATAGTCCCACTAGTGCAAAGACATTTGCAGAGCGCGTCTGCCTGCGTTGCACACTACAACTCATTCTAACCAAGCCATTATACTAGCAAACACTCAGTGTACCTAGTGGCATCCTATACGTGGCTATTGGACTTTGCTATAGTCCCACTAGTGCAAAGACATTTGCAGAGCGCGTCTGCCTGCGTTGCACACTACAACTCATTCTAACCAAGCCATTATACTAGCAAACACTCAGTGTACCTAGTGGCATCCTATACGTGGCTATTGGACTTTGCTATAGTCCCACTAGTGCAAAGACATTTGCAGAGCGCGTCTGCCTGCGTTGCACACTACAACTCATTCTAACCAAGCCATTATACTAGCAAACACTCAGTGTACCTAGTGGCATCCTATACGTGGCTATTGGACTTTGCTATAGTCCCACTAGTGCAAAGACATTTGCAGAGCGCGTCTGCCTGCGTTGCACACTACAACTCATTCTAACCAAGCCATTATACTAGCAAACACTCAGTGTACCTAGTGGCATCCTATACGTGGCTATTGGACTTTGCTATAGTCCCACTAGTGCAAAGACATTTGCAGAGCGCGTCTGCCTGCGTTGCACACTACAACTCATTCTAACCAAGCCATTATACTAGCAAACACTCAGTGTACCTAGTGGCATCCTATACGTGGCTATTGGACTTTGCTATAGTCCCACTAGTGCAAAGACATTTGCAGAGCGCGTCTGCCTGCGTTGCACACTACAACTCATTCTAACCAAGCCATTATACTAGCAAACACTCAGTGTACCTAGTGGCATCCTATACGTGGCTATTGGACTTTGCTATAGTCCCACTAGTGCAAAGACATTTGCAGAGCGCGTCTGCCTGCGTTGCACACTACAACTCATTCTAACCAAGCCATTATACTAGCAAACACTCAGTGTACCTAGTGGCATCCTATACGTGGCTATTGGACTTTGCTATAGTCCCACTAGTGCAAAGACATTTGCAGAGCGCGTCTGCCTGCGTTGCACACTACAACTCATTCTAACCAAGCCATTATACTAGCAAACACTCAGTGTACCTAGTGGCATCCTATACGTGGCTATTGGACTTTGCTATAGTCCCACTAGTGCAAAGACATTTGCAGCACGTCTGCCTGCGTTGCACACTCCAACTAATTATAACTAAGTTGCATTGTCAGGGATATTTATTCTTTATTATTCTGCTGTTAATAAAGCTAGACCACCACTGCAATCTTCACCACCTCTCAATTTTTACTACCACATTTTCAGTCCACAATCTTGTCGCAATCAACATGAGTGGCAAAATGACAGATGCTGGTGGAAAGGGGAAGAGGCGTGGTGTAAAAGGCAAAAAAGGTTTTGTCCGTGGGGAAGGTGGCAAAGCTCCATTATCATCTGCTGAAGATAGACCATCTACCAGCAAAAGTAAGATGTCTACTACTTACCGTGGACAATCCGATGTGCTCCCTTTGTTACGGACACGAACAACAGGAACAAAGGTAGATGATGGGCAAAAAAGGAAAATGCTTGAATGGATCTCAAGTGGTCCAACAAGTGCCCTCTCTGCCACTTCAAGTACCGCATCCAAAAAACACCAGTCCTCTGAGTTGTCATCCCAATCAAACTTGCTTTCTCCCAGCTCTGAAGTCTCCATCAGCCCTGCACAGTATGGTGGAACTGAGATGGCTGAGTCTGCAGAGCTGTTCAGTCACACTATAGCCTGGGAATCAGAGGTCTGCTCCCAAGCTACAGTGAGTACAGAACAGGAAATGGTCTGCAGTGATGCCCAGAACCTTTGTGACTCAGATTCAGGCCGTGAGGACCAAGTTTCTGAGCATAATGTTGACCCTTTGTCACAAACTGTAACACCTGTGGTTATAGACAATGAGGAACATACTGATGAAGATGAGACGCAGATACCCGATTGGGATGACAACTTAAATATTCGTTCAGGGCAAGAAGAGGCTCGGTCTGAGGGGGAGGGGAGTGCAAACACAACAATTGATGATGACGTTCTAGATCCCACCTACTGTCAACCCCCAGTCAGGCACTCGAGGAGGTCAACAGAGGCGGTGGAGGAGGATGCAACCGACGACGAAGTTACCTTGCGCCTTCCTGGACAGAGTCGGAGCACTGGTAGCACGTCTACAACTGCATCCTCAGCCACCACTCTGCCTATGAGCATTATTCGGGGTGGATCAACAGGTCGCATGGCCTCTAAGCCTTGCCTAGCCTGGTCCTTTTTTCACATCGAAAAAGATCGCCCAACTCATGTGATATGTAACATTTGTCATGATTCTGTTAGTAGAGGTCAAAACCTCAGCAGTTTGACAACTTCTTCCATGAATCGTCACATGACTAAATATCATAAGTCCCGGTGGGAAGCTCACCGTGCTGCAATGCGGCCTAGTGGAGCGAACCATCCACCGCCCGCCCCTTCCACTGCATCCGCGCGCTCTTCATCTTCTAGGACTGTGGGGACAGCTGCCACACCTGTTTTTCCACGCAAAACTTCCACCACTGTAACCGCAACAGGCAGTTTGCTTGTAAGGTCGTCAGTTGGTTTGGAAGGGGAAACAAGTGAGTGTGTACAGCTCTCTCAGACATCGATAGCACCAACGTTGGATGAAGGCAACATCATGTCTCCGCCTGCACTTTCCTCACAAACCTGCATTTTTCAAGGGACACCCTACTCAACACCGTCTACACACAGCAGCCAGATCTCTGTCCCTCAGATGTGGTCAAATAAAAGGCCACTTCCTCCGACCCATGACAAAGCTAAGAGGTTGACTCTATCCCTCTGTAAGCTGTTGGCTACCGAAATGCTGCCTTTCCGCCTAGTGGACACACAGGATTTTAGAGACCTTATGTCTGTCGCTGTGCCCCAGTACCAGATGCCTAGTCGCCACTACTTCTCTAAGAAAGGTGTGCCCGCGCTACACCAGCATGCCGCACACAACATCACCGCTTCCTTGAGAAACTCTGTGTGTGAACGGGTGCATTTCACCACCGATACTTGGACCAGTAAGCATGGACAGGGACGTTACATGTCGCTGACTGGGCACTGGGTAACTATGGTGATAGATGGTGAAGGGTCTGCTGCACAAGTCTTGCCGTCCCCACGACTTGTGTGTCAATCCTCTGTCTGTCCAAGTTCCGCCACTGCTTCTGCATCCTCCACCTCATCTGGGTCCTCCACCTCCGCCCCAAGCCTGCCTGGTCAGGCCACCAGCGTTCTCACTGCGCAGAAGGAATCACGCACCCCTCATTACTATGCTGGCAGCAGAGCGCAACGGCATCAGGCGGTCTTTAGCTTGACATGTCTTGGTAATAAGAGTCACACAGCTGAGGAGTTGTGGTCAGCTTTGCGGTCCGAGTTTAATAAATGGTTGTCTCCACTCAAACTGCAGCCTGGTAAGGCCGTGTGCGACAATGCTGCAAACCTGGGTGCGGCACTTCGCCTGGGCAAGGTGACACACGTACCTTGTATGGCTCACGTGTTGAACCTTGTCGTGCAGCAATTTTTAACACACTATCCCGGCCTAGATGGCCTTCTGAACAGGGCACGAAAACTGTCAGCTCACTTCCGCCGTTCAAGCGCCGCAGCAGAGCGACTTGCATCGCTCCAGAAGTCTTTCGGCCTGCCGGTTCATCGCCTGAAATGCGATGTGGCGACACGCTGGAATTCAACTCTCCACATGTTACAGCGACTGTGGCAGCACCGCAGAGCCCTGGTGCAATACGTCATGACGTATAGCCTGGGCCAACGAGATGCAGAGGTGGGGCAGATCACCCTGATGGAGTGGTCTCAGATCAAGGACCTATGCACCCTTCTGCACAGTTTCGACATGGCGACGAATATGTTTAGCTCTGACAATGCCATTATCAGCATGACGATTCCAGTCATTTACATGCTGGAGCACACGCTAAACACTATTCGGAGTCAGGGGGTGGGACAACATGAAGGGGAGGAACTACAGGAGGATTCATATGCGCAAGGGACAACAACATCACGAAGGTCCAGACGTTCATCATCACCAACGCAGCAGGCATGGGACCATGGGGGACAGGGATCGACAAGGGCGCATAGTAGCAGGCGAAATGTTGAGCAAGGTGCAGGAGAACATGAAGAAATGGAGGACGAACTGTCCATGGACATGGAAGACTCAGCGGATGAGGGAGACCTTGGTCAAATTTCAGTTGAAAGAGGTTGGGGTCAGATGTCAGAGGAAGAAAGAACGGGTAGCACCTCTATGCCACAAACACAGCATGGACTTGGTCCGCATGGCTGCGCAAGACACATGAGTGCCTTTTTGTTGCACTACCTCCAACATGACAGTCGTATTGTCAAAATTAGAAGTGATGATGACTACTGGATTGCCACACTATTAGATCCCCGGTACAAGTCCAAATTTTGTGACATAATTCCAGCCATAGAAAGGGACGCACGTATGCAGGAGTATCAGCAGAAGCTGTTACTAGATCTTAGCTCGGCTTTTCCACCAAACAACCGTGCAGGTGCAGGGAGTGAATCTCCCAGTTGTAACTTGACAAACATGGGACGGTCTCGTCATCTTCAACAGTCTACCCGTACCAGTAGGACCTTTTCTGGTGCCGGTAACAGCAATTTTATGGAATCTTTTCATAATTTTTTTAGACCCTCTTTTGCAAGGCCACCAGAGACAACAAGTCTGACACATACTCAACGGCTGGAGAGGATGATACAGGAGTATCTCCAAATGAACATCGATGCCATGACTGTGCAACTGGAGCCTTGCTCCTTTTGGGCTTCAAACATAGAAAAATGGCCAGAGCTCTCCAGTTACGCCTTGGAGATTTTGTCGTGTCCAGCTGCCAGCGTTGTCTCTGAACGTGTATTCAGTGCTGCTGGGTGTGTGCTGACAGATAAGCGCACGCGTCTGTCCAGTGACAATGTGGACAGACTGACGTTCATCAAAATGAACAAGTCATGGATCCAGAAGGAATTTACTACCCCTGTGTCATCCTGGGGAGAGTAAATGCTTGTGGATTTGGAATGTGCTTGATGCAAATCAAAACATCCTGTTTGCAACTAGGGCCCAAGTGCTGCCACTGATGTGGTGGGTGTCTGTGTGGCCCAATTTTTGGAAAAAAGGGAGACTCCGCTTGGAGTAACCCTTGCTTGCTGTGTTTTTAAAAGAAGCCAAGATGAACAGAGCTGGGATCAGGAAAGACTTTGCTACCTACCCCGGTGTCATCCTGGGGACGGCTAAGAATAGCGTATTTTTGAATGTGCTTGATGCAAATCAAAACATCCTGTTTGCAACTAGGGCCCAAGTGCTGCCACTGATGGGGTGGGTGTCTGTGTGGCCCAATTTTTGGAAAAAAGGGAGACTCCGCTTGGAGTAACCCTTGCTTGCTGTGTTTTTAAAAGAAGCCAAGATGAACAGAGCTGGGATCAGGAAAGACTTTGCTACCTACCCCGGTGTCATCCTGGGGACGGCTAAGAATAGCGTATTTTTGAATGTGCTTGATGCAAATCAAAACATCCTGTTTGCAACTAGGGCCCAAGTGCTGCCACTGATGTGGTGGGTGTCTGTGTGGCCCAATTTTTGGAAAAAAGGGAGACTCCGCTTGGAGTAACCCTTGCTTGCTGTGTTTTTAAAAGAAGCCAAGATGAACAGAGCTGGGATCAGGAAAGACTTTGCTACCTACCCCGGTGTCATCCTGGGGACGGATAAGAATGGCGTATTTTTGAATGTGCTTGATGCAAATCTAGCTGTGAAGTGTACAACTGGGGCACAACTGCTGCCACTGAATGGGTGGGTGTGTGTGGGGCCCAATTTTTGGAAAAAAGGGGAGACTCCGCTTGGAGTAACCCTTGCTTACATTGTTTTTAAAAGAAGCCAAGATGAACAAGTCATGGGTCAGCAAAGACTTTGCTACCTACCCCAGTGTCATCCTGGGGACGGCTAAGAATAGCGTATTTTTGAATGTGCTTGATGCAAATCAAAACATCCTGTTTGCAACTAGGGCCCAAGTGCTGCCACTGATGGGGTGGGTGTCTGTGTGGCCCAATTTTTGGAAAAAAGGGAGACTCCGCTTGGAGTAACCCTTGCTTGCTGTGTTTTTAAAAGAAGCCAAGATGAACAGAGCTGGGATCAGGAAAGACTTTGCTACCTACCCCGGTGTCATCCTGGGGACGGCTAAGAATAGCGTATTTTTGAATGTGCTTGATGCAAATCAAAACATCCTGTTTGCAACTAGGGCCGAAGTGCTGCCACTGATGGGGTGGGTGTCTGTGTGGCCCAATTTTTGGAAAAAAGGGAGACTCCGCTTGGAGTAACCCTTGCTTGCTGTGTTTTTAAAAGAAGCCAAGATGAACAGAGCTGGGATCAGGAAAGACTTTGCTACCTACCCCGGTGTCATCCTGGGGACGGATAAGAATGGCGTATTTTTGAATGTGCTTGATGCAAATCTAGCTGTGAAGTGTACAACTGGGGCACAACTGCTGCCACTGAATGGGTGGGTGTGTGTGGGGCCCAATTTTTGGAAAAAAGGGGAGACTCCGCTTGGAGTAACCCTTGCTTACATTGTTTTTAAAAGAAGCCAAGATGAACAAGTCATGGGTCAGCAAAGACTTTGCTACCTACCCCAGTGTCATCCTGGGGACGGCTAAGAATAGCGTATTTTTGAATGTGCTTGATGCAAATCAAAACATCCTGTTTGCAACTAGGGCCCAAGTGCTGCCACTGATGGGGTGGGTGTCTGTGTGGCCCAATTTTTGGAAAAAAGGGAGACTCCGCTTGGAGTAACCCTTGCTTGCTGTGTTTTTAAAAGAAGCCAAGATGAACAGAGCTGGGATCAGGAAAGACTTTGCTACCTACCCCGGTGTCATCCTGGGGACGGATAAGAATAGCGTATTTTTGAATGTGCTTGATGCAAATCAAAACATCCTGTTTGCAACTAGGGCCCAAGTGCTGCCACTGATGTGGTGGGTGTCTGTGTGGCCCAATTTTTGGAAAAAAGGGAGACTCCGCTTGGAGTAACCCTTGCTTGCTGTGTTTTTAAAAGAAGCCAAGATGAACAGAGCTGGGATCAGGAAAGACTTTGCTACCTACCCCGGTGTCATCCTGGGGACGGCTAAGAATAGCGTATTTTTGAATGTGCTTGATGCAAATCAAAACATCCTGTTTGCAACTAGGGCCCAAGTGCTGCCACTGATGGGGTGGGTGTCTGTGTGGCCCAATTTTTGGAAAAAAGGGAGACTCCGCTTGGAGTAACCCTTGCTTGCTGTGTTTTTAAAAGAAGCCAAGATGAACAGAGCTGGGATCAGGAAAGACTTTGCTACCTACCCCGGTGTCATCCTGGGGACGGCTAAGAATAGCGTATTTTTGAATGTGCTTGATGCAAATCAAAACATCCTGTTTGCAACTAGGGCCGAAGTGCTGCCACTGATGGGGTGGGTGTCTGTGTGGCCCAATTTTTGGAAAAAAGGGAGACTCCGCTTGGAGTAACCCTTGCTTGCTGTGTTTTTAAAAGAAGCCAAGATGAACAGAGCTGGGATCAGGAAAGACTTTGCTACCTACCCCGGTGTCATCCTGGGGACGGATAAGAATGGCGTATTTTTGAATGTGCTTGATGCAAATCTAGCTGTGAAGTGTACAACTGGGGCACAACTGCTGCCACTGAATGGGTGGGTGTGTGTGGGGCCCAATTTTTGGAAAAAAGGGGAGACTCCGCTTGGAGTAACCCTTGCTTACATTGTTTTTAAAAGAAGCCAAGATGAACAAGTCATGGGTCAGCAAAGACTTTGCTACCTACCCCAGTGTCATCCTGGGGACGGCTAAGAATAGCGTATTTTTGAATGTGCTTGATGCAAATCAAAACATCCTGTTTGCAACTAGGGCCCAAGTGCTGCCACTGATGGGGTGGGTGTCTGTGTGGCCCAATTTTTGGAAAAAAGGGAGACTCCGCTTGGAGTAACCCTTGCTTGCTGTGTTTTTAAAAGAAGCCAAGATGAACAGAGCTGGGATCAGGAAAGACTTTGCTACCTACCCCGGTGTCATCCTGGGGACGGCTAAGAATAGCGTATTTTTGAATGTGCTTGATGCAAATCAAAACATCCTGTTTGCAACTAGGGCCGAAGTGCTGCCACTGATGGGGTGGGTGTCTGTGTGGCCCAATTTTTGGAAAAAAGGGAGACTCCGCTTGGAGTAACCCTTGCTTGCTGTGTTTTTAAAAGAAGCCAAGATGAACAGAGCTGGGATCAGGAAAGACTTTGCTACCTACCCCGGTGTCATCCTGGGGACGGATAAGAATGGCGTATTTTTGAATGTGCTTGATGCAAATCTAGCTGTGAAGTGTACAACTGGGGCACAACTGCTGCCACTGAATGGGTGGGTGTGTGTGGGGCCCAATTTTTGGAAAAAAGGGGAGACTCCGCTTGGAGTAACCCTTGCTTACATTGTTTTTAAAAGAAGCCAAGATGAACAAGTCATGGGTCAGCAAAGACTTTGCTACCTACCCCAGTGTCATCCTGGGGACGGCTAAGAATAGCGTATTTTTGAATGTGCTTGATGCAAATCAAAACATCCTGTTTGCAACTAGGGCCCAAGTGCTGCCACTGATGGGGTGGGTGTCTGTGTGGCCCAATTTTTGGAAAAAAGGGAGACTCCGCTTGGAGTAACCCTTGCTTGCTGTGTTTTTAAAAGAAGCCAAGATGAACAGAGCTGGGATCAGGAAAGACTTTGCTACCTACCCCGGTGTCATCCTGGGGACGGATAAGAATAGCGTATTTTTGAATGTGCTTGATGCAAATCAAAACATCCTGTTTGCAACTAGGGCCCAAGTGCTGCCACTGATGGGGTGGGTGTCTGTGTGGCCCAATTTTTGGAAAAAAGGGAGACTCCGCTTGGAGTAACCCTTGCTTGCTGTGTTTTTAAAAGAAGCCAAGATGAACAGAGCTGGGATCAGGAAAGACTTTGCTACCTACCCCGGTGTCATCCTGGGGACGGCTAAGAATAGCGTATTTTTGAATGTGCTTGATGCAAATCAAAACATCCTGTTTGCAACTAGGGCCCAAGTGCTGCCACTGATGTGGTGGGTGTCTGTGTGGCCCAATTTTTGGAAAAAAGGGAGACTCCGCTTGGAGTAACCCTTGCTTGCTGTGTTTTTAAAAGAAGCCAAGATGAACAGAGCTGGGATCAGGAAAGACTTTGCTACCTACCCCGGTGTCATCCTGGGGACGGATAAGAATGGCGTATTTTTGAATGTGCTTGATGCAAATCTAGCTGTGAAGTGTACAACTGGGGCACAACTGCTGCCACTGAATGGGTGGGTGTGTGTGGGGCCCAATTTTTGGAAAAAAGGGGAGACTCCGCTTGGAGTAACCCTTGCTTACATTGTTTTTAAAAGAAGCCAAGATGAACAAGTCATGGGTCAGCAAAGACTTTGCTACCTACCCCAGTGTCATCCTGGGGACGGCTAAGAATAGCGTATTTTTGAATGTGCTTGATGCAAATCAAAACATCCTGTTTGCAACTAGGGCCCAAGTGCTGCCACTGATGGGGTGGGTGTCTGTGTGGCCCAATTTTTGGAAAAAAGGGAGACTCCGCTTGGAGTAACCCTTGCTTGCTGTGTTTTTAAAAGAAGCCAAGATGAACAGAGCTGGGATCAGGAAAGACTTTGCTACCTACCCCGGTGTCATCCTGGGGACGGATAAGAATGGCGTATTTTTGAATGTGCTTGATGCAAATCTAGCTGTGAAGTGTACAACTGGGGCACAACTGCTGCCACTGAAGGGGTGGGTGTGTGGGGCCCAATTTTTGGAAAAAAGGGAGACTCCGCTTGGAGTCACCTTGCGGTGTTTTACATGACTTTAGAAGGGCGTGCCATGCCTATATCTGTGTGTCCTCCTCTTTTTCCTTGTCCAGCTGTTTTGTTTTCGCATGAGTACATGTCCTTGTCACTTTCCCATGTGTTTGTGTTGTGTTGTGAGTTGTTTGTCACCTTTTGGACACCTTTGAGGGTGTTTTCTAGGTGTTTTACTGTGTTTGTGATTGCCTGCCATTGTTTCCTATGGGCTCGAGTTCGGTTCGTCGAACGTTCGACGAGCCGAACTCGAGCCAGACCCCCCGTTCGGCGAACCGCCTCGAGCCGAACCGGGACCGGTTCGCTCATCTCTAATCAGGAACAAGGGCAGGTGTGCCGGGTGTGAAGGGGTGAACAGAACTCCCTGAGTTTTCTGCTGGGGAGGCACATGTATTGTGTTATGGACTTTTGTTTGGACATTAAAACCGTGTGCTGTGAACCTTAATGCCTGGATCCCGTGTCTTCTGCTGCGCAGCCGACCGTGCTACCTCACATATGGTGGAGAATCGGCGGGCATGACAGCCGGTGAGGTGTAGCATCCATCCCTGGTGACCCAGCTGCGCATGTCCTGGATTCGAGCGGCTATACTACAGCCCAAACCCGGCGACGCCATGGAGGACATACTAAAGCATTTGGCTCAGGCTAATGCACAGCAGCAACAGACCAATGCACAACTGCTCCAATCCTTGCAATTGCAGGAAAAAAGGCACCAAGAACAGATGGTTCTCCTGGCCAAGTCGATCCGTGCCGGACCGGCAGCAACAACCCCGGGACCGGGTGACGACGGCAGCGTCCGGAAAGCGGTGAGACAAGCGTTGCAAAAGATGACCCCGGGTGATGATGTGGAAGCGTTCCTGGCGGTGTTTGAGCGGGTGGCCGAGCGGGAAAAGCTGCCGACCCCGCAGTGGGCTGAGGTATTGTCGCCCTATCTGACGGGGGAACCCCAAAAAGCGTACCTGGACCTCTGTACCGAGGACGCCATTGACTATGTGACCCTGAAAGCCGAAATACTGGCTCGGTTGGGGGTGAATACCTATGTACGGGCTCAGCGGGTAAATCAGTGGTTCTTTGAGGAAGCCAAACCCGTACGCTCCCAGGCCTATGACTTGTTGCATCTTGTAAAAAAAGTGGTTGCAGCCTGACACTCTGAGCCCGGCGCAAATGGTGGAAAGGGTAGTAGTGGATCGTTTTGTGCGCACTTTACCCGTCACCGTTCAACGGTGGGTTGGACAGGGTGACCCGAATACCCTGGACCAATTAGTGTCCCTGGTAGAGCGGCATGTGGCTACGCAGGACTTGATACAGGACACTGAGACTTTGCGTACCGCCCGTCGGTCCGGCCCCTCCAAGCCTAGGGCCAAGGACCCACCGCTGACAACGGTGCAGGAGTCCCCTACCGTCCCGTCTGAGGCCGCGGCCGCCATTCCTGAGGTCCGGAAGGTTCTGTACCCTAAACGACAACCCGTCAAGGGGTTTCCGTCCCCATTAGATGTTGGCGGTGCCAGCGGGTGGGACATATGGAAGCCCAGTGTCCACTCACCACGGAGCCCATGGATTGTGGGGTTACCCGGCGGGGTTCAATGTATGCTCAGGTGGTGTGTACCGCTGACCTGGTCTCCCCAGAGACGGAGCCCCACTTGTGCCAAATACAGGTGAATGGATGTCCGGTTACAGGATTGTTGGATTCCGGAAGCTTAGTGACCCTTGTGCGATCCACCTTGAGGGCTAAAGTAAAGGCCACAGGACGCACCGTGGGGGTGGTTTGCATACATGGGGACCGCCGCGACTATCCCACGGGGATTGTCACCATCACAGCACCTTGCGGTCAGGTGCAACATGAAGTGGGACTTCTTAACACTCTTCCTTATGACGTGATCCTAGGAAGGGATCTGCCCTATTTTTGGACTTTATGGAGGGGACCCCCTAAGTCTCCTCAGATATTGGTTGGTCCGGGACCTGAGCCCTACAATCCTGAATCTGGGACACCTGCCGTAGGGGTCACCATGATAGGGACAGAGTGTGAACCCGGTAGGTCGCCCCTAGAGGTATTGGCAGGAGAGGCTGAGACGGTCGAGCCCATCCCGGAGTTGGAGGCGTCCCCGGATACGTTTGGGACAGCCCAACTCCAGGACCCTACGTTGATACATGCCCGGAGTCGGGTGACAGTAGTTGACGGGGTGGCACAGCTGCCCGGTGCCCAGGTAAGGTACCCCCATTTCGCTCTTAAGCAGGATTTACTCTACCGGGTAGATGAAATACGGGGCGTGGGGGTAGAACAGTTGGTGGTTCCCCAGCCGCATCGCCGGCGGGTCCTCGACTTGGCTCATAAACACCTGATGAGTGGCCACCTAGGGGTCAAGAAAACGCAGGAGCGAATATTGCAAAGGTTCTATTGGCCCGGGGTCTTTGGGGAGGTAAAACGGTTCTGCGAAACCTGCCCGGAGTGTCAGCTTACCGCACCCCTGACCCATTTTCGCAGTCCGTTGGTACCGTTACCCATTATAGAAGTCCCTTTTGAACGGATAGGGATGGATCTGGTGGGGCCCCTCGTAAAGTCCGCTCGAGGGCACCAACACATCCTAGTGATCGTTGACTATGCCACCCGGTATCAGGAGGCGATACCTCTCAGACATACTGCAGCAAAGCTTATAGCTCGGGAGTTGTTTGCTGTGTTCTGCCGGGTGGGGTTGCCCAAGGAGATCCTTACGGATCAGGGGACCCCATTCATGTCTAAAGTGACCAAAGAGCTATGCCGGCTACTCCAGATCAAGCAGTTGCGTACGTCTGTGTATCATCCTCAAACGAACGGTTTAGTCGAGCGTTTCAATAAAACCCTGAAAACCATGCTAAGAAGGGTGATCTCAAAAGACGGGAAAGACTGGGATATGATGCTTCCCTACTTGATGTTTGCCATACGAGAGGTGCCACAGGCATCCACGGGGTTTTCGCCTTTTGAATTGTTATACGGGTGACATCCCCGGGGATTGTTGGACCTGGCAAAAGAAACATGGGAACAAGAGCCCACCCCCCATAAAAGTGTGATCGAACACATTTTAGGTATGCAGAACCGCATAAGCGCAGTCATGCCAATTGTGAAGGAGCATTTACAGGAGGCTCAGGCCGCGCAAAGCGGCCGCTACAATAGACAAGCCACCGTGCGGACCTTTAAACCCGGGGATCGGGTGTTGGTATTAATCCCCACGGCGGAGAGTAAATTCCTGGCTCGGTGGCAAGGCCCCTACGAGATAAAGGAAAGAGTCGGGGTGGTTAACTGTTACGAGGGGGACCCGTGGAAGCGTGCCAAGATGGGAAATGGACTGCTTCCGCCGGTCAAGGTCCACTGTGCGGTGTAAGGGACCGCCGCTATGGTGGGTGAAGAGTGAGCGGGTTGCTGCTAGCGATCGTCTGGAATGTCACAGACGATCTATGTACACCGATCTGCCCTAACCCGTGAGGGTTGTATGGCACAGATCTCACGGCTCGGTGTACCTGTTGCACGGGGAAGCACAGAGGTGCCCACGCACGTGTGCCAGTGGAAGTCACGAGAATATGGCACGAGGGTAGCACAGAGGTGCCCACGCACGTGTGCTTTCAATAACCAGGTGAGTCCAATGGAGACTTGAGGAGCTCACCTGGGACAGGAACACGGCCTGTTGACGGGGGTACTGCCGGAGCAGCAAGGCAGGAACACGGCCTGCAAACGAGGTACTGCCGGAGCAGCAAGGGTCAAGCCCACAAGAGACAGTAATGCCTGAGCAGTGGCGTGGCAGCACGCTGCCAGACATCCAAACATAGAAGGACAGTCGCGCGTCGCCATGATGGCAGGGGGAGCTTTTAAGGAGGTGCAGCTCCACCCGAGGGCGGGCGCGAGGCGGAGATGACGGACTTGACCCAATCAGGGTCCACGACGTCCCAGCCTGGCCAGTCAGGATTCACCACGTCACCAGCCTTGTCATCCAGCCATGTGACGTCAGTGAGCGAATCAGGACCCACCATGCATTGCACATGCTCACCCTCCTGCCTCTGGGAAATAGAGGCGGGATCCTCGGTCTCACAATGTGGAGAGATAACGGGAATCTCACTGCTTCCCTGAGCAGTAAACCTCTGCACATTGCGCAGCCTCGCAGACCTTCGGGGCCGCTGAGCAGGAGAGTCTGCGGCAGGCCAGGACTGGGAGACCGCTTCACTCCTTGTAACAGGAGAGCCACTAGGTGTCACCCTTCTGCTGCCTCTCTGAGAAGGTATCTCCTGCACACTGCGCAGTCTGGCAGACCTTCGGCGCTGCTGAGCAGGAATGCTCGTGGCAAGCAAGGAATGGGAGACTGCCTCAGTCCTTGCCTCAGGAGAGCCACGAGATGTAACAGTTAACTATAAAGTATTGCAGCCCGGTAGGCGGAAACCTGAACAAATATACCATGTCAACCTATTAAAACCTTGGCAGGAACGGGAAAGCCTGATGGCTGATTTTTCCCCACCTCCCTCCTCTTCGGGTCGTTCACATCAGGCTCCAGCGACCTCCGGAGAGGACGAACCGGAAGTAAGGATTGGAGAAGCCCTCACCAAGCAACAGAGGCGAGAGGCCAGACGGTTGGTTCAGCAGAACCCCGATGTCTTCTCCGAGCTGCCCGGTAGGACCAGTCTGATACGACACGATATTGTCACCGAGCCCCACCTGAAGGTACGCCTGAAGTCATACCGGGTACCGGAGGCTCGACGACAAGCCATATCGGAGGAAGTAAAGACAATGTTACGCCTGGGGGTCATCGAAAAATCCCGGAGTGAATGGGCTAGTCCGATTGTCCTAATACCAAAACCCGATGGCTCCTTAAGGTTCTGCAATGACTTTAGGAGATTGAACGAAATATCCAAGTTCGATCTCTACCCCATGCCCCGGGTGGATGAGCTGATTGATAGGCTGGGACAGGCGCGATATTTTACCACGCTCGACCTGACCAAGGGGTACTGGCAGGTGCCACTAACGGAGTCCGCCAAGGAGAAAACCGCTTTTGTTACGCCGGAGGGTCTCTTCCACTATGTTGTCTTGCCTTTTGGGTTACATGGCGCTCCGGCCATGTTCCAGAGGTTGATGGACTTAGTGCTGGAACCCCACCAGGCGTATGCATCAGCGTACCTGGATGACATCATTATTTACAGCTCCGATTGGCAGACCCACTTGGAACAGGTACAAGCGGTGGTGGACGCGCTTCGAACAGCCGGATTGACAGCCAATCCCAAGAAATGTGCATTGGGACTCACGGAAGCCCGCTACTTGGGCTACGTGATAGGCCAAGGAGTGATTAAGCCCCAAATTAACAAGGTTGAGGCGATCCAGAAGTGGCCTAGACCCCTGACCACGAAGCAGGTTAGGGCCTTCCTGGGTATCGTGGGGTACTACAGGAGGTTTGTAAAGGATTTTGCGGGACTATCAGCCCCCTTGACGGACCTTCTCAAAGGCAAGAAGTCCGTCATGGTGCGCTGGACTCCGCAGGCCGAGGACTCCTTCCGGGCCCTGAAGGAGGTCCTGTGCGGACAGCCCGTTCTGGTCAACCCTGATTTCCGGAAGGAGTTCATTGTACAGACTGACGCCTCGGAGGTCGGCCTGGGGGCAGTGCTGTCTCAGGTGGTTCAGGGGGAGGAAAGGAAGAAATTCCAGCAACTTCAGGAGAAAGTAGAATTTTCTTAAAAAACAGTTTCTTTATTGGTAATAAAAATATTAATATTCCATCCGAGCAAGACAAAAATAGAGAGGCAAGACAAAGGAGCTGTTTCCTACGCGTTTCAACCTGAATAGGTCTTAATCATGGAGGAACACCCCGTCACCTTCTTAAGTAGGAAGCTCACCCCTCCCGAGCGGAATTATAGCGTAGTGGAGAAGGAGTGCCTGGCGATCAAGTGGGCCTTGGAGTCCCTACGCTATTACCTGCTGGGACGGCAGTTTCGCTTGGTGACGGATCACTCTCCACTGGTCTGGATGAGGTCCGCCAAGGAACGGAATGCCCGAGTTACCCGGTGGTTCCTTTCTCTGCAGAACTTCCGGTTTACGGTTGAACACCGGGCCGGTAGGTTGCAGGGCAACGCCGATGCCTTGTCCCGCGGCCCGTGTTTGATGGCTGGAGTTCAACCCCGCACGCTTGAACTGAGGGGGGGGTATGTGAGACTGTGACCGGGGTTATCTATGACGGCTGGTATGTCTCGCCCCGGTTGTGCTCACTCCATGATAGAAATTAAATCCACTATAGGGTTAATGCTGTTTCCCTACAGGCTGAAGGAAGGGTTAAATAGAATCAGGAACAAGGGCAGGTGTGCCGGGTGTGAGGGGGTGAACAGAACTCCCTGAGTTTTCTGCTGGGGATGCACATGTATTGTGTTATGGACTTTTGTTTGGACATTAAAACCGTGTGCTGTGAACCTTAATGCCTGGATCCCGTGTTTTCTGCTGCGCAGCCGACCGTGCTACCTCACAGTGTGTAGGGGTAATGAGGCTGCATTGTATTGTGTGTGTGGGGGGGGATTACAAAAGAGCAGAAGAGCAGTTTGGGGGGAATATATACACTGTGTGCAGAATTATACACTACACACCCCTGCATTTCCCTACTTTATCGCACTCCTAACTATCTCAGCTATCTAAAATTGAACCCACTAGCTAAGCTATCTGCCCGACTCCGGTCCTACGGCTCTGCAGAGATTCACTAACTCCTGTAGATGGCCACCACCGTCTTTCAACCTTGGTGTTTGTGTCTGGGCCCCTACCCAGACACCGTCAGTTTGTGTCCTCTCACTTTCACCTCCAAAACTGATCTGTCTGTTTTTCCCGCCTCCAGACTTGTGAACTCTTTGGTGGGCGGGCCAACCGCCTGGCTCCGCCCCACCTGGTGTGGACATCAGACCCTGGAGGGAGGCAACAAGGGTTTTTGTCTGACTGGTGTAACTGTCCAGGGGGGGGGGTGTAGTGTTATGTCTGTGACCACCTGGCTAGTCCAGGGCGTCACATTCCCCCTTGGTAAAATGCAGACCGTCCGCAGGCTGCCCGTCCATCACCGGTTTTATTTTTCTGTAAAATATAAATTAACATGTAAAACATTCAACATAAGCATACTTTAGTTCTTCCCTTACGGGAGGCTCAGCACTTTAACGTTGCAAACAGTAAACATTTTTATTAAAACGGACAGGTTCATGGTCATCCGCTCCCCCACCCAAGCAACCTAACCCTTGATGCTGCCCCTAAGAAATGGGCAGCACCCCTCTTCCCCAGTCCTGGTCCAGGTTACCCGAGCGGGAACGGGCACGGTATCTCGCACCTGGCTGTCACTTCAGGGGACCCCACGTCCAGGGGGACCCCTGACCCCCGGAGGATGGCCACTGGTCCCCGTGGTGGCCGGACCACAGCCTGCTCCGCTGCGGGTCCCTCCTCCAATCAAGGGTCTCAACGGGGACAACTTGGTTGCAACGGTGGACCGCTGACATTATTTGAGGTCGCCCTCCTCATAGGCCTCCTCCAACTCAACATCCGGACGGCACGGTAGGGGAGGGGACTGGGACCGCCTCTGGGCACTGCGGCCTACCTTCTGCTTGACATCCAGGGCAAACCAGCCCCTGTCCCCGCAATGTCGGGTGTAAGTCACTAAGTCGCCCGGTGGTAGATCGCGACCGGTTGGCAGGTGAGAGTTCACATCTCGGCGGGCCACGAATATCTCAGCCTCCAGGCCCGGTTCGTACACAAAGCCGTATCCCCGCTGAGGATCAAACCTCCTCACCTGTCCTTCATACACCGGGCCCCGCACCCGAACGGTGGCGTTGTGGAGATTGTCCTTCTCCTTCATGACACGTGCCAGCACTTCGGCCTTCTGCTGCTCCCTAGCGGCAATTTCACAGCCCAGCTGGCTCGGCTCCCTGTCCCAGTAAGGGGCGTTTGCATGCCCCTGCGCGCGGGTCGGGCCCCGCTGGACTTCGCCCACACCGGCCACGACCAGTAATCTCTTGTGGGGGTCCTGCGGTGACGTGGCCTGGGCTGCTGCTTTGCAGCGACGGCCCAGCGCAGACTCAGCGAGGCGCGGGGTGCAGGGACAGCAGGCCTCACCTGCTGGGCCTGCCGGTTCACGGCCTCCACCTCTCCAGTAGCCGGACGGACTGCCGGGGCCGGGATGGTCTCGGGTGTGGCCGCTTCCGGGGCCGACGGCTTCTCTTCGCGGACGGGCACCTCCCGTGGGATCTTCCATGGCAGCGGGAGGGACGCGGGCCGTTCACGGACAACGCTTACAGGCTGGTCCTCCAGGGCGGATGGACTGGGTTCCGCTGCCGGTGTCAGGGACAGCGAGCCTAGTGGCGAGACGGCAACAGCTGATGCGGGTGGCGAGGGAGGCAGCAGGGTGAAAGGGCACAGACTGGGCCCCTTAGCCGCAGCGGCCAGTCCTTCAGGGACACAGGGGCGTGGGTCACTTACCCGCTCCTCCAACACTGCCTCCACCTCGCGTCTCCGCACTGCCGCCGCCACCTCCTTTATTTCGGCCACCCACTGCTCCATCAAGAATCGGACCTGGGCCTGCAGGTGGCAGTACATTTGCGCGGTCCGGGCCTCCACCCACGCCGCTGTTCCTGGCGTGGGCTCCGGGATCTCTGCGTGGCCGGACGGGACGGACATGTTGTTATGCCCGGGTGGTGGATCCTCTGGGCCGTGCACCGGACTCCCCCAGTGAAGCAACACAGAGCTAACCCCTATACAGGGACTGTCTGGTCACCCCACCAGAGGGCCTAGGTGCACGGTTGCCGGAGCACAAAGCGGGATAAGGTCAGAGTCCTTTCAAGAAGCTGGAATGAGATAGTCCCTGGGGACAAAGAGTTCCTGGTGCCGGGTGTGATGACGGTGCCCGGGTACCGGTGGCAGGTAGAGACGTCAGACATGAGCAGAGTCCAACCGGTAGAGGAGGCAAAGGTCACCGGGTGAAGCCGAGGGTAGGAGGCAGGTTCAGACTGGAGAAGATCGTGGCATCTCAGCTGACAGTCCCCGTAGGGCCACTCGGACAGGTTATGGTCAGGACCAGGTTTGCTTGGTAGAACTGGTTCTGTGGAAGACACAAAGTTAGAACGAGACACAGCAAAGGGGACCTGAACTCCTAGCTACAGAACTCGTAGAACAGGCGACGCCCTAGAGGCAGGAAGATCCTAATATACCTTACCCTGACTGATGCAATATCCTGTTTAGGAGTGCTGGGTCTTTAAGAGGAGGTCAGTGCGCGATGCCCGGGTCCCGGAGGCCAGAGCAGGGAGCGGTGCCGAGGATGCAGGGGAGCCAGACAGGGTGTCCTGGGTCACAGAGGAGCGCCGGGAACGGGAGCCCGGGAGCCTGGAGGGTGCCGAGGAGGACAGGTGGGTGGAGGCAGGGGACCCGGGGACCGGAGCGGTGAGTGGGGAATGGCGTCGGGGCCCGGGGAGCGTGACACATGTCAGCGCTTGTGCTTCCAGGAACCGGATGTGTTTCAGGGTCCTGGCGTCCCCGCTTCTTATGCCCTCGGCTACACGAGGCAGGCCTTCACCCGCCCCCCCTTTGTTCTTTCTAGCACTTCCTCTTTGGGGGCGGGGCTTCACTTTCGCGCCTTCCCTGCTCGGGGAAGATGCTCGAGCGGGAAATCTTCACTCCAAAAGATGGCGGAACTTCAAATTTTCCGGCCGACCGCCGCCGGCGGAGATTGCAAGGCGCACTTCTACCGGTAGGTAGATTGGTTCTATCCTGTTCGTGATGCCAAGTTGTCGCGGGCGGAGGGGACGCACTCGCCACGCTCGGTTCCGGGGCTTCTGCTGCTCGGTGGCTTGAGCGGTGAGCCGGACCCGGGGACTCGAGCAGCGCTCCTCACCCGTGAGTGAAAAGGGATGGTTTGTTTGGGGAGATGGTTCGTGACGCCACCCACGGGACGTGGTGATGATGCACCACCGCTGCTGGTGACGGGCATCCCAGGAGAGATGGTAGGGAGCAGCTAGGATGTTGTCCCCTCCGTGGGTAGGGGTTGGTGATCCCGGGGCCCGGTGGTGTAATGGGGAGGCTGGATGGCTGGGGGTGCAGGGTTGCAGGGACAGCGCGGCGCGGTGCCGGATGGCACTGGTGTACTCACTCAGACAATCAATGACAGAGTCTCTGGTAAACCAAACGGCCGGATGGACGGGTCCCGCAGCCTGCTGCAGTGTTGTTGTGCTCTGCCCGGATGGCTGATGGTGGCTGTCTTTCCCTGCACTTGTTAGAATGTTCTGACTCCTGTGGTTGCCCACCGGTAGTCCGCTCCCCGGCGTATAGGTGCCGTAGGAGCCCGTTTTGCCCGCATGCGCTGGCCCTTGGATCTCTAGCCTATGGCGGTGACTGTATATCCTCTCGGTGTGGACTGTTGCCTTCTGTCGGGTCTTGGTTGTTGGGAAACCCCTGGGGTTCCTGTCACACTCGGATTTGACTATTGTCGGCGGCTCCAAGCCTGGTCGGGGTCCGATGGCCCTGCCTGTGTGCTTAGCTTCACTCCGCTCCCCGGTTCGGTACCGGCGGGCTAACGCCAGACCTCGGTCCTACGGCACTGCAGAGATCCACTAACTCCTGCAGACGGCCACCACCGTCTGCCAACCTTGCTGTTTGTGTCTGGGCCCCTACCCAGACACCGTCAGTTTGTGTCTTCTCACTTTCACCTCCAAAACTGATCTGTCTGTTTTTCCCGCCTCCAGACCTGTGAACTCCTCGGTGGGGGGGGCCAATCGCCTGGTTCCGCCCCACCTGGTGTGGGCATCAGACCCTGGAGGGAGGCAACAAGGGTTTTTGTCTGACTGGTGTAACTCTCCGGGGGGGGGGGGGTGTATTGTAATGTCTGAGACCACCTGGCTAGTCCAGGGCATCACAAAAACACCAGAAGAATGGAGCGTTCACTTCTTTTAATCACTTGGTTGTTTTAGAAAACTGAAGTGAGTGAAAGATGCTGAAAAGCCTGAACATGTGCACAGCGAGTAGATGCATATGGTCATTTCAGTACCTTTTCATAGTAGTATCCATGGTGGGATCTGCCCTCCAAAAATGTCATTGCATATACCCTAAGTGGTATGTGTCCAAAATGATCACCAGTGAAAACTACAGCTTCCCTGATCACCTATCTGTAGAATATGTCATCAATATTAGTTCAGGGGCATCTGATTTTGTATCCCTGCCCATCAGCTATATGATGACGACGCAGCATTATATGGAGAGCAGGATCCTCTTCATTATCTGCGAGACACAGCTCTCTAGGGAAAATAACGGCTTCACCAGGTCCTGCTACTAAGAACAATAAATAGGCCTGAGCTGTAATACTGGACACAGCCGTGACTGCATGTTATATGGTCGTGTTACACAATCTACACGTGCACAAAGATATCACACATTCACCACGTGAAAAGTGGGCCTGTGTACGTGTACCCCCAAATGCCAGGGCTGAATTTTAGTCCCAGTCCTACCCTGTCCGGAGGGTATGTTTTGATGTTAGCCTTGGACAAATTGACTTACAAGGCTGAGACTGACTGGCACATTGCACTTTAGGGTTATGGTGGGGGTTGTTCTAAGGGAGTTTTTGGTAGGGTTTATATAGGGACAGCTGAAGTGGAGTGGCGGTATCAAAAAATAGGGTGTTAATGTGCCGCCCCAACTCAGACCGGGGTGCTCAGATCCGGGGTGGTCGTGGCTCAAGGGGTCCGGACCCGGGCTTAGCACTCACTCCGATCCTTGAAAGGGGGATTATTTACCGGGGAGAAGTTCGTGACGCCACCTGCGGGTTGGGGTAATGGGAGTACCGCCGCTGCTGGAAGGAGTACTGGGGCAGATGGTGTGGAGCAGCAAGGTGTCAGTCCCTCCACAGGTAGGGAAGGCCCCGGCCTCTGGGGTTTTTGGTGAAATACTTGAGAGCTCAGGATGCAGGGGAACAGAGTACTCACTGTGGGTAGTCGTGGTGCAGGATGAGGATTATAAAGCAGACACTCACACGGAAGATCAACCAAAGTCTCTGTGCATCACAGTAACTATGAGGGAGCCCGTACAGGTGTCTGCTCCCACTGGTGTCCCTTGGTAATCCGGAGCCGCCTCCGTGCAGAAGTTAGTTCTCTGTTGTGGCCCCTTGGCGTGAAGCTGTTGGGGCCCCGCTCACTATATTTGTAGTGTAGCTGTGCTCTTGATGGCTGGCACTTGGGATTTTAGTGGTCCGTGTTACTGGAAAGCCCTATCCCCTGCGGTGTGCTGTCGCCTTCTCTGAGCTCCTAGGGAAGTTCATAAAGAGACTCTCCCTCCCAGGTTAATTATCAGGACAGATGAACCTGCTCCTGACCTAGAGTCCTGTGCCCTGTCGTGCTCGGTACCGATCAGTTCTTTTGGGTTTCTGATGCCGACAGTCCTCCTAGACTATGCCTGTCTCACCCTTTCCAATGTTGTGACTCCTGCTATTACATAAATAGCTGGCTTCACGTCCCCCTCTTTCATGCTCCATTTTAAATTGATATAGGTCACATTTACATGACTTTGTCTGGGTATTTTAATGGACATTAATAAAATAGCTGTTTTTAGGGGGGCTCTATGGTTTTCTCTTACAAACCGCTCTAATATGGCCTGGTGCACTACTGCTCTACTACCACCTAGTGCAGTGATGGTTAACCTATGTCACACATGTCATTGGTGACACACCGAGTCATTTTTGCTGACACGTGCACAGAGGCAGTCAGTTGCATCTTTATCTATAAGACAAGCCATGGTCAACGGTGATTTAACTATAACTGCATGTGCGGCTAAACTGTTCCCGAAATGACCGGCCCAGGGGAGCCGCACATGCTGTTCTAGTTAAATCACCGGTGTCCGCAGCTTGTCTTATAGATCAGGATGCGACCGCCGGTGATTCTTGTTCTGTACCTTTAATCAGGGTCCTGAATGAGGCGTGCTTACGGTGCTTACGTACCACACAGTACGTAACACACCTCTCTCTAACCAAGGGGTCTCAAACAACGGCCTCTGAGGCAGTTTCTTGCGGCCCACCTGCAGGCCCCCTGATGATCGCAGCCCTATGTCAGGGGCTGCAGCCCTGCGCTTTACTGAGGATGATTTCCACCACCGCGCACAGGAACTCTCTGCAAAACGTCACCACAGTCTGCGACCAGCCAATTTGAAGCCAATGAGCCATCAGGTGACGCCATTGTGTGATATCACCTGCTGACCTCTGATTGGCTGGCGGCTGCTATTGGTAATGCTCTGCAGACAGTTCCTCGCGGTGGCGGAAATTATCTGACATAAAGCGCAGATGGCTGCAGCCCCTGGCATAGGGCTGTGATCATCAGGGGGCCTGCAGGCTGCAAGAAGCAGGAAAGAGGACACAAAGGGAATGGAGGACAGGTGAGAAGAATACTTTTTTTTCATGTGTATATGTTAAAACAGCATAATTTGACATAAATAGGGGACATTACTACAAGGGGACAAGGATGAGCACATTACTACAGGGTACAAGATGGGCATCATCACTACAGAGGACAAGGATGGGCACATTACTGTTGGATGGGGGACAAGCATGGGCACATTACTAAAGGGGACAAGGATGGTCACATTAGTACAGGTTGAAGACCAGGATGGGCACATTACTACAGGATGGGGACAAGGATGGATACAGTACTACAGAGGACAAGATGGGCACATTACTACAGGATGGCGACAAGATGGGCACATTACTATAAAAAGGGGACAAGGATGGGCACATTACTACAGGATGGGGACAAAGATGGGCACATTACTACAGAGGACAAGATGGGCACATTATTACAGGGGACATGGATGGGAACATTACTACATGAGACAAGATGGGCACATTACTACAGGAGACAAGATAGGTACATTACTACAGGGGACATGGATGGGCACATTACTACAGGAGACAAGATGTGCACATTACTACAGGATGGGGACAAGATGGGCACATTACTATAAAAAGGGAACAAGGATGGGCACATTACTACAGGATGGGGACAAAGATGGGCACATTACTACAGAGGACATGATGGGCACATTATTACAGGGGACATGGATGGGCACATTACTACATGAGACAAGATGGGCACATTACTACAGGAGACAAGATGGGCACATTACTACAGGGGACATGGATGGGCAAATTACTACAGGAGGCAAGATGTGCACATTACTACAGGAGACAAAATGGGCACATTACTACAGTGGACATGTATGAGCACTTTACTACGGAGGACAAGGATGCGCACATACCTACAGGGGACAAGGATGGGAACATTATAACAAAGGACAAGATGGGCACATTATCATGACTTGTGGGGGGGAAGGGGAGAGGAAATAATGACGCTGAAGGGGAGAGAAGAAATGATGATTATCTCCTCTCCCCCTTGCCCTAGCAGTCATTATCTTTTCTCAGCCTCCCCCCCAGCAGTCATTATCAGACAACATTTTGTTATTAGAGCTACAAATATCACAAAATTATGGATTTTTCGAGAAGTGACACACAACCCAAGTTATGCTCTGTTTTTTTTACGAATTTTGACAGACCAAGCTCAAGAGAGGCCTATGTGATTATCATGCGGTGTTCTGCTCTGCACTTGCTAGGTGACATGGTGGCAGCGGACTCTGTTCCCACTGCATAGTCTGACAGGCAATCTGGTGTCTCTTAGTTGTTCAGACAGAGTTGGGCGTTAGCTGTTTCTTGTTCACTTCTCATCAGTCCAGCAGGAGTTAATTCCTGCTGGCTTGTGAAATGCTGCTAGGAGCTCTGGTTGCTAATGACGACTCACAGCTGCCTCCACCCTTTATAAGGTGCTGGATCCGGTTCCTCATCGCAGATTATCGCTACTGCGTTGCTTCAGTGATTCTGGTCTTTAGCGTGTGATCCAGTTATTTGTGACCAGTTGTATGATATCTTGTGGTGGGGTGTGGAAATATCCCTGTTGTCAGCTTATTTCCTGCCTGTATCTTATTTCTTCCTATACACAAATTGTCTCTCCCCTGTGTCTGTTTGCAGTGTGTTTAAGTTTTGATTCTCTCCTGATTTCATTACTTTGTTTCCGGCCCTTCCCAGTAATGTGTAGCACCCCAGGGAGTCAGGGAAGATACTCATCACTGGGCCGGTGAGGGTCAGGGGATGTCACGGGTGGCCCTGCCCGGGTTCGTGACCCCGAGGTGTCCACGGAGGAGGGAATGAGGATGAAGGTTGATTGTTTTCGTGATGCCACCTGCGGTATGCGGCCAGGGGATAGCCTCCGCTGCTGTCGCTGTCCTCCAGGGCAGATGGTAGTAACAGCTGAGGTGTTTCTGCTCCCCACAGGTGGAGCGGGCCTTGGGGAGGATGATGAGGAGAGTAGTAATGGCAGGCGCCGGCGCCAGCAAGGATGGGTGGACACAGTCTCTGCTGTTCCAGGTGTTTTACTCACAGTTCTTTAAGTAACCTGGTTGCCGCTTCTGAAGCACTGGCCACCGCTGTGATGAGCCCCAGCCGATCCCGAGCAATTCGAGGTTACCGCTGGTGTTCCCACTGTGAGTCCTTTCTAGTCGGGGTCCCTCCAATCCCGGTGTATGTGAAATGTGGAATGGGTTGCGGGTGTTTCATGCACTCACCGCACACCCTGGAATCCCATGTAGCTGTAAAGAACCCGGGCCGGGCTGGTCACTCCAAGCCACGAGTCCTATGGTGCTTCCAGAAGTCTGAGGTAGAAGAGAGTGGACCGATGTCCCAGCGTGCGTCTCACCCCAAGCTGTGCCCTGGGCTAACTGACTATGTGTGAAGATGCTCCTTCCCTTTTCCCCAAGTGGTGCCCGCCCCCCAGGTGGCTGGCTCAGTGACCAGAAAAGTCCCATGCTTCGTGATGCTCATCCACCTATCTTCCCCAGACCATCCCCTCAGTGGGAAGGCACCTAACTGTTTGTGGTGTGTGAATGTGAGAAACATCAGCCATTAACCTCTCCTTACCCAGGATGAGTACTACATCTTAAAGGAGATGCAGTACTCTGTGACAACTGAAGCCTCAGGGGCGCCACAAATGGGCTAGAGGATGTGTTAGACCAGGGTACGGACAGGAGTTAGGGTCATGCTGGCATTCCAGACCTTGCTGCCATCTGCCGTACTTCTGGGATAAGGGACAGCGCAGGGACCCAATTCTGTGGGCCAGTCTAGGTGCCCCTGCTCAGTTACCCTTCACTCCCATGACAGTGACATGAAATACCCAAAAGGGACACTATTCTGAAAACTGCACCCCTCAAAATGCTCAAAACCACATCCAAAAAGTTTATTAACCTTTCAGGTGGTTCACAGAAGCTAAAGCAATGTGGGATAAATAAATAAAAAATTTACTTTTTCCCACAAAAATGTTACTTTAGACCAAATTTGCATTTTTACAAGCGTAACAAGAGAAAATGCACATATAATTATAATTTATTGTGCAATTTCTCCTGAGTACGCCAATACCTCACATGTGGTGGAAATCTACTGTTTGGTGTCACGGCAGGGCTCGGAAAGGAAGGTGCACCATTTAAATTTTTGAATGCAAAATTAGCTGGAATCATGTCTGGAGAGCCCTAAACAGAGCGCCTAAACAGAGTGCCTAAAAAGTGGAGCTCCCCCATAAGTGACCAAATTTTGGAAACTAAACCCGTCATGGAATATATCTAGATGGTTGGTGAGCACCTTGAACCCCGTAGTGCTTCACAGAATTTTATAATGTTAAGTCATGAAAATGAAAAAAATACATTTTTAACCACAAAAATGTTGGTTTAACCAAATTTTTTTTCATTGTCACATAGGTAACAGGACAAAATGTCCTGTTACCTATGTGATTAAACTGATACCCCATATGTTGTTGAAAACTTCTTTAGCTCAGTGAAAAGTGAATAAGGGAAGGAGCACCATATTTGAGTTCAGACTTAGCTGGAATGGTTTGCGGGTCACATGTCACATTGGCAAAGCTCTTGAGGTACTTAAACAGTGGAGCTCCCCCACAAATGACCCCATTTTGGAAACTAAACCCCTCAGGGAATATATCTAGATGTTTGGTGAGCATTATGAATTACCAGGTTCTTCACAGAATTTTATAACGTTGAGCCGTGAAAATGAAAAAATACATCTTGTTGAACCCAAAATTTTTCAAATTAACAAGGGTAACAGGAGATAAAGGACCATACAATTTGTTGTTCAATTTCTCATGAGTTCTACTTTTGAGGCACAGTGCAAAGTGAGAAAGGGAAGGAGCGCCATATTTGAGTTCAGATTTAGTTGGAATGGTTTGCCGGTGTCATATTACATTGGCAGAGCCCCTGAGGTGCCAGAAAAGCAGAAACCCCCCACAAGTTACCCAATTTTACAAACTGCACCCCTCAATGAATTCATCCATGGGTGCACTGAGCATATTGACACTACAGGTGTGTCACAAAATTGTATACTATTATAGGCAGTGAACAAACAAATACATTTTTACCCCTAAAATGTTGTTTTAACCCCAGATTTACATTTTTCACAAAGAGAATAGGTAAAAAAATGCCCTACAATGTGTTACACAATTTCTCCTGAACAAGGTAATACCTCACATGTGATTGCACAGTACTGTTTGATTGCACCGCAGGGCTCGAGAGAAAAGGACAAGAAAAAGACAAAAAATGAGGGCACCACCAACATAAGGGATCACCATAAACCCATCAAAAAGTACTATGCACAAAAAGGGAAAAGAAATTGGCCAAACAAGGAATGACCAAATAATATAAACAAATAGTTTATTAAAAAGTACAAAAAACGGAGAGCAAAAACTGTTGATGATCGCACTTTTGTTCACTCATAAAAAGATGGACACCGACTCACCACAGTCTAGATGGGTGTTCAAAGTGACCCCCTCGGTCTCATTACAGTTAATTTTCTTTTACGAATTTTGTCCGGTTCAAGTTTTTCAGAGATTTACACATAATTCCCGGTGTAAGCACTTAGCGAAGAGTGCCGGATAAATATGAGTAGTGCCATTCTGCAATCTTTCAAGATCAGAAACAAAGTAGATGTGGAACTGTTACTGTGCTGCTGAAGATATGACATACATCCAGGAAAATTGAATGAAGGTGGTTTTATTCAATGCATTTTGAAGTGTCACCCCATTTCTTCATCAGGAAATCCACTGATCCACCGATACTGCAATTTTTGGGAGACAGAATGAACAAATCAGCAGCAGTTGAAGAATTGGCTTTATTTTTTTATTTTTTTACGCCGAACACAGTGCACTATAAGTGATTAGGCAACTTTATTCCTCATGTCAGTACGATTACAGCAATACCAGGTTTATATTTGCTTTTTTATCACATTTAAAAGAGCTTTTTTACAAAATAAAGGTTTGCATCACTGATTTTAAATTGTATAGTTTTTTTATTTTTCTGCTAATAGTCTCATGAGCGGGCTTATTTTTTTGCGGGATGAGTTGGAGTTTTTAGTAATACCATTCTAGGCAACATAATACTTTTTGATAGCTTTTTATTCTATTTTTTTCCCGAGGCAAAAACATGAAGAAACAGCAATTCAGAAATAGTTTTTTCTTTGTTTTTTTTTACGCCATTCAGTGTGCTGTAAAAATAATCAGATAACTTTACTCTTCAGGTCAGTATGGTTACAGTGATACCACATATACAGTGCCTACAAGTAGTATTCAACCCCCTGCAGATTTAGCTGGTTTACACATTCGGAATTAACTTAGCATTGTGACATTTGGACTGTAGATCAGCCTGGAAGTGTGAAATGCACTGCAGCAAAAAAGAATGTTATTTCTTTTTTTATTTTTTTTTAAATTGTGAAAAATTATATAGAGGGTCATTTATTATTCAACCCCTCAAACCACAAGAATTCTGTTTGGTTCCCCTAAAGCATTAAGAAGTATTTCAGGCACAAAGAACAATGAGCTTCACATGTTTGGATTAATTATCTCTTTTTCCAGCCTTTTCTGAATAATTAAGACCCTCCCCAAACTTGTGAACAGCACTCATACTTGGTCAACATGGGAAAGACAAAGGAGCATTCCAAGGCCATCAGAGACAAGATCGTGGAGGGTCACAAGGCCGGCAAGCGGTACAAAACCCTTTCCAATAAGTTGGGCCTACCTGTCTCCACTGTTGGGAGCATCATCCGGACGTGGAAGGCTTATGGAACTACTGTTAGCCTTCCACGGCCTGGACAGCCTTTGAAAGCTGAGGCCAGGCTTCTCCGAAGAGTCAAGGCTAACCCAAGGACAACAAGGAAGGAGCTCCGGGAAGATCTCATGGCAGTGGGGACATTGGTTTCAGTCAATACCATAAGTAAAGTACTCCACCGCAATGGTCTCCGTTCCAGACGAGCCCGTAAGGTACCTTTACTTTCAAAGCGTCATGTCAAGGCTCGTCTACAGTTTGCTCATGATCACTTGGAGGACTCTGAGACAGACTGGTTCAAGGTTCTCTGGTCTGATGAGACCAAGATCGAGATCTTTGGTGCCAACCACACACGTGACGTTTGGAGACTGGATGGCACTGCATACGACCCCAAGAATAGCATCCCTACAGTCAAGCATGGTGGTGGCAGCATCATGCTATGGGGCTGTTTCTCAGCCAAGGGGCCTGGCCATCTGGTCCGCATCCATGGGAAGATGGATAGCACGGCCTACCTGGAGATTTTGGCCAAGAACCTCCGCTCCTCCATCAAGGATCTTAAGATGGGTCGTCATTTCATCTTCCAACAAGACAACGACCCAAAGCACACAGCCAAGAAAACCAAGGCCTGGTTCAAGAGGGAAAAAATCAAGGTGTTGCAGTGGCCTAGTCAGTCTCCTGACCTTAACCCAATTGAAAACTTGTGGAAGGACCTCAAGATTAAAGTCCACATGAGACACCCAAAGAACCTAGATAACTTGGAGAAGATCTGCATGGAGGAGTGGGCCAAGATAACTCCAGAGACCTGTGCCGGCCTGATCAGGTCTTATAAAAGACGATTATTAGCTGTAATTGCAAACAAGGGTTATTCCACAAAATATTAAACCTAGGGGTTGAATAATAATTGACCCACACTTTTATGTTGAAAATTTATTAAAATTTAACCGAGCAACATAACTTGTTGGTTTGTAAGATTTATGCATCTGTTAATAAATCCTGCTCTTGTTTGAAGTTTGCAGGCTCTAACTTATTTGCATCTTATCAAACCTGCTAAATCTGCAGGGGGTTGAATACTACTTGTAGGTACTGTAGATATTTTTTTTATGTTTTGCCGCTTTTACACCATAAAAACTATTTTATAGAAAAAGAATAGTTTTTGCATTGCTGTATTCTGAGAGCTATAACTTATTTATTTTTTTCATGAAGCAGTATGGCGGCTTGTTTTATGCAAGACAAGATGATGTTTTCAGTGGTACCATTTTATTTATATACAAATTTTTATTTTGTTTTATTCCACTATTTTTGTCAGCTGTATGATGAAAAAACATAGTATTTGCAACTTTTTTTTTCTTACTGTGTTCACTGAAGGGGTTAACTAGTGTGACAGTTTTATAGAGATCGGTTTGAAGGTTTTACAAATGGCCCTCACAATCCCCTGATCTGAACATCATTGAAAATCTGTGGTTGAACCTCAAAAGAGCTGTGAATGTAAGACGAGCCAGGAATCTCACAGAACTCAAAGACTTTTCCAAAGACAAATGGATGAAAATGCCTCAAACAAAAATCAAAAGACTCTTGGCTTGTTACAAAAAGCGTTTACAAGCTGTGATACTTGCCAAAGGGGTTGCTACTAGGGTACTAACGATGCAAGGTGCCCAAACTTTTGCATCAGCCTATTTTCCTTTTTGAAATTTTTCAAATGTAAAAGATGAATTTATTTTTTTTTCTTGCCAAAAATACAAAAAGAATGTGTCATCTTCCCTTTATGCCATTTAGAGATTATTTAATCTTCAACTCGCTTAACTGTTCACAATATCATTCATTTTGACCAGGGGTGTCCAAACTTTTACATGCCACTGTATGTTGTAGGCTCACAGTCCAACACATTAAGTACAATACTTTCTCTGTTAAGTCATGTAAACATTTTTATACGGTCACCAAGGCAAAGTCTCTAATTTATAAGTGATTGGCATTGGAAGTTAATAGACATCCATAAAGCTGAGATTGGCCTGAAGTGATTCTATCATGTAGCATTTTAGATCCTGAACGTTTACACACTGCCCCTCTCGATAATACCCCCCTCCACACTGCCTCTCTTTCTTTAATGTACCCCCACAATGCTCCTACCCATAATGTCCCCTTTGCACTGCCGCTCTCCCTAATATCTGTAATGACCTTACTGGCACCCCTGCATGGTCCTGCCCCTCTCTCCTCTCTCCACCAGAAATCTCACCTGTACGTCAGCACTGCTCCATCCTTGATCCCTGTTGCCATCTCTTGGGGCCTGCGCACACTGCACAGGCCTCCTGGGAATATTCGTAGAGCGTGTGTGTGGCCACGCCACTTTTTTTTAAAGGGCCAATATGCCCTAACCCGGACGTACGGCTCAGCCTATTGCTGAGAGGCATCAGGTACGTAAGGCACCCTCCCCTTAAGGGAGGTGCCTGGGTAACGTGTTCTAGAAGTTGCTAGTTCTCAGGTCCCTTTATGCAGCCACTGCTGCTACTATGTTTTCTGCTGTATTGCTGATCCTTTCTGAGTTCCAGTGCATGCCAAGTCTGCTGCTGCTGCAACTGCCCTTACCCACTGTGCTGGCACAACCATCCAGACTAGCTGCACCTACTATATCAGCTGCTGCAACTATCTATCTTGGCTGCTACTGCTGGAAATATCCACGCTGGCCACTCCTATGATAATGTACGGCGCTGATGCAACAATCCAGTCTGGCTGCTGCTACTACGTCCATCCATTCCGACCGAACCTATGATACCGGCTGCTGCTGCTGCTACTCTTACTATCAGAGACTGTATGTGTTCTTCATGTATTCTTAAGCATGGGGCCAGCCGCAGAGGTATTAAGTGCAAAGAAACAAATATCCAGCTCACTCCAAGACATCAAGGTCTAAGAGCCATGTGCTTGAAACGTGTCTTGTCTGCGAATTAAAGAACCTTTGGATTTTTCCTGACTCAGAGATGGTATACTTTCGTGGCTTACCTTTATTACAATAAATATATTTTTTGTATTTTAAAAAAGTTTTCCATTAAAGCTGTGTTTTTATGGAAACATGAAGCTGGATCATACCTTTGTTCATCTCAGCCACAGAGGTACGATAATACCCTGGGGCTGCCCTTGTTGGCTACCTACCAGCACTAGCCTATCTCTACCACCAGGGCTTTAGTGAAGACTCGGTAGCTGTTCAGGTATGCTCCTCCAGGCCAGTCATCAGTGCCTTGGTCCAGTGGATCCACTAACCCTGTGGTCATTCCACGAACATTACAATATCCTCCTACACTGCTCCTATCCATAATTTCCCCTTATACTGCCCCTTTCCATACAGTCTTCCACATGCTGCCCTTCTCAATAATATGTCCTTACATTGCCCCTCTTCATAATGTCCCCCCAGCACTTCTCCTCTACATAATATTTCATCCACACTGCTCCTATCTGTAATGTCACCCAAGCACTGCCCCTCCATAATATGCCACACACACTACCACCCTCCATAATATCCCCCACGCTGCTCCTATCTTTGTATTTCTTCATATTAATGTGTACTTCTTTCATTGCCTTAATGAAGCATTAATACATTTTGGATTTTTAAACTTTTCCCTTTTGTGTTGAATTACAAACAATTATTTTTCAAAAGCAGCGATATTCAATACATTGTACAGTATACTGATATTGTTGCTGAAATCTTAATGCTATGTTGGACACTCAAAGGATTTTCCATCTGGATTTTATGGTCAGAAAACTCACTTTGGATTACAGTACCGGTGTTGGTGAAGAGATTTTTTTGCGAAGGCTCACCCACATGCTGCTAATTTCACTCTTTGCAATACTAAGAGTGAAATCCATGATAAATCAACATAATTTCCACAGTAAATTCAACGTTTAGATTTGCTATTACTTATTTGATGCAAAAATTTCAAGGAAGAAATGTCTCACATGGACATGCAGTTGAAACGAGAAGTTTACATATACCATCTAAAAAGAAACATCTGCATGTTTTTCTCACTATGAAATCAGAATAAACCTTTCCCGATTTAGGTCAATTAGGAACCAAAATTATTTATATTTGGCAAATGCCAGAATAATGAGAGAGAGAAAGTGAATGTTTGAATACATTTTTATTACTTTCTGCAAAGTCAAAAGCTTATATACATTTCATTAGTATTATTTGGTACCATTGCCCTTAAACTGTATGACTTGAGTCAACTTACCACAATACTGCCAACCTGTCACGTATAAATAATGATGGGCCAGCAATATTGTCACTGAAATTAATTTTAATGGTGACAAATACGGTAAGCAACTAAATTAAAGTGTCAGTGTTTTTCTTGAAACACTACAGCAACAGCAAGAAAAAAAAGGAAACTTCAGAACTGTAACAAGCAATTTTGTACTAAATAAAAAAGTAATTTCATTTCACTCAAAACCCACACAGACCTCGAACGGTGTAAAAGGTGTTATTGTGACATGCTGGCTCAGCTAAATAGGTGGGTGGCTTCCACTAGAAAAGAGACAGTTGCTGCTGTTTTTCTTTTTTTTTGCTTTTGATAGAGATTGAAAGAATGATAAAGTCGAAATAATTTCCATATTGTGGCTTTGATAAGTATCTAGCAGTTGATACATGAATCTGAGTGCACGAGTCTTTATCTAGATGCACACTGCTTGGCATTATCTATGAAGACCATTTTAGGTGATGAAGCACAGTGATAATGAAGGAGTACCATTCTTTGGTGCATTATTTTTTCTGGTTATGTTATTTCAAGAAAATGTATGAAAAAAACATTAACCCCTACGGTGCAGTTACACTGAAACGTACACAGGAGTTCTTAAGAACGTTCATTTCATGACAATCTTTGCGTGTAGACTGCTGATCATCCACTGAACAGGGAAAACGCTCTTTCAACGGGTGAAATTCTCTTTTGTATAGTGCTGGCACTACCGCAAAACAATTACTGGAAGTGAAACTCACTATAGTGTCAGACTACTCCTTTAAAGCTTTTTTTGTCACAATAATTCACAATTATAAAGCTAGTTTTAGTTCACCTACTTTGAAAATCGATTTTAGAATGGCTGTATGATCCTTTTTGAAACATTTCCAGACTGATATTAACTCTTTTGTGATCAGGCCAAAATTTTCAAACAAGACATGCTAATTTATGTGATAATAACATGAATATTTTAAGATATCACAGTGATTTTTTTTTTACTTTTTTTATTGACATATTGTACTTTATATTAGTGATAAATTTAGGTATATTTGTTTAGCATTTAAATATAAAAATATCAGAGATTTGCCAAAAACATTTAAAAAGTAGCAATTTTCAATCTTGGAATTTTTAAACGGAACCTGACACATGACAAAATATAGGATATGGGATTAGTCTGCAGCTTAATGGCATTTGGAATCTGCCCAGCACCTGAACACTATAAACGCTGCTGCTGGGAAGAAATTGTCCCGATGACTCTGCGATAGCTTGAGAACCTGGGATGCTAAGCTGTTCCTCAAGCTAGAGAGACCTACACTAAACCTAACCTTAGGGATACTCCTAATAGTGGAGGCCTGAGTCTCCTTCCTGACCAGTCCTGATTAGAGATGAGCGATGTTCGAGGTTCGAGGTTTGCCAATTTCAAGTTCGAGTGATTTGGGGGGTGCTCGAGATCGAACTCAAACTCGAGCTTTTTGCTAAAAGCTCGACAGTTTGAGTTACGTTCAAGAATGGTTCGATCAGCATAAACGTGGCTTTTCACAGGAATGCTATGTGCACATGTTGCTATCTGCATGCGTCCTGCGTCCCCAGCACAATTCCTCTCCCTTTCCTACTCACCGATCACGGGCGTCTCGCTCCACGTCTGTCACAAATCTGCGGTGTCTTTTCCTCTTTAGAAAATGGCTGCTGCTTCATTAGTCAATTAGTTATTCCGTGCTTTTCCTGCCCACCGGAGCCTATGATTGGTTGAAGTCAGACACGTCCCCAAGCTGAGTGACAGCTTTGTCACTGCAACCAATCACAGCCGCCGGCGGGCGGGTCTATATCGTGCAGTAAAATAAATAAATAATAAAAAAAAAAATGCGGTTTCCCCCATATTTGATACTAGCCAGGATAAAGCCACACATCTGGAGGCTGGTATTGTCAGGATGGAGAGTGCCACGGTATGGGAAGCACTCCAGCCTAACAATATCACCCAGCAGCCGCCTTGAATAGCCGCATCCATTAGATGCGACTGTCCTGGGGGACTCTACCCAGCTCATCCCGAATTGCCCTGGTTCGGTGGCAATCGGTGTAATAATGAGTTTAATCATGCCAGGCGTCTCCCCGAGATACCGTCCATGATTAAACTTAAAGTGAAAGTAAAGAAACACACACACCGAAAAATCCTTTATTTGGAATAAAAGACAAAAAATCACCCTCTTTCACCCCTTTATTAACCCACAAATACTCCTCCAGGTCCGACGTAATCCACACGACACTGTCAGCTCTGCTACAGAACACGAGTGCTAAGTTATCAGTTCCATGTAGCAATAAAGTAAATCGCGCGGTCAGCAGAGACTTCAGCAATGCAGGAGTCAAGACTACCAAATCCCGCTAACCTTTAACATTAGAAGCAGTAGACTAGTAGATAGAATGCTCACATAAGAAGCCTGAGGTTGTGAGTTCTAGTCCTGGAAAACAATTTGTTTTGTTTTTTTTATTTTTAAATTATAATTATTATCTATTTATAAAGTGAAAGTAAATAAACACACTCCGCGAAAAATCCTTTATTTGGAATAAAAGAAAAAAAACACCCTGTTTCAGCATTTTATTAATATCCTCCAATAACCCCAAAGGTCCAAAGTAATCGACATGACACTGTCAGCTCTGCTACAGAACACGAGTGCTCTATCAGCTCCACGTAGCAATCAAGTGAATCGCGTGGTCAGCTGAGACTTCAGCAATCCAGACCTCAAGATTAGCAAATTACTGCCTATCCTTATCATAAGAGGCAGTAGCTGAGTAGATAGAGTGCTTGCCTACGAAGTAAGAGGTCACGAGTAGAGATGAGCAAACCAGCCGTGGTTCAGCTCGAGTTCGGTTCGTCAAACAGAGATCTCGTTTGAGTTCGACGAACCAATAGGAAATAATTGGAGGCAATCACAAACACATAAAAACGCATTATAAATGTACACATAAAGTTAATAAACATTGCCATAACACTTATGGGTCCCCGCGATCCCTCCTGCACTCTGTCTCCTGCTGCTATTCCATCCAATGATCACTGAATCCTCCCAGTGACCAGCAGTGATGCAGGACCTACTGTGATGTCAAAATAGCCATGTGACCAGTCACGTGGCTATTATCTCATTGGTTACAGACTGGTCACATAGCTTTGACATCATGTCCTGTCCTAGGTCCTGTCATTGCACTCTCAGGTACATGGTGTGCATTTGTGTACCGGCGACATGCTCTAGCACACGGTCGACTCCCCGTTCCGTTAAGCTAGGTTAAAGCAGACGGCTGTAGCCTGAAAACCACAGCTGGCAGCTTTACCGTGGTTGGGGATCCAATGTGGAGGTCCCCCCAGGCTCTTTTTTTATAATTATTTTATAAATACTAATAATTACACAAAAAAAGTAGGGTCCCCCCCAAATTGGCTCACCAGCCAAGGGGAACGTATCCCCCATTTTCTAGGAGTGCAGACCCTTCATGTGAGGAGTGTGGCTGCAATGAATCTGCACTCACTCTCCCCGGGTCCACAGCAGCAGAGTCCATGTCGTAATGGTTGCCACCAAAGCTGCAATGCCCTGCTCATGAGGTAAGGGCATGCCTAATCAGGAGAACTATTCTACATTTCCAAATATTGGTATTTGCTGATATTATTGCTATTCCACCTACTATATATTGGGGATAGGATCTTGGAGATGGAATACCCCTTTAAGTCCAGTTATCCAGCTGAATGAATACTTAACAACAGAGCTCGCTATTTAGATGTGTTTTCTTGTGGCGTATAACGGACTCTCATGTTTGGTAGTCGTTCAGCAGGGAAACTATAAAAGCAAATCCCTCCATTTGGAAATGTAGTATATAGCTCTGCTATATATATGCTAACCACTGAGCCACCGTGCCGCCCATTTAGCTTACACATGGGGGGATCAACGCTGCACAGGTACCGTGGGACACCGGGGAACACCTGTGGGGTTATAGGGGGTGACCTGGCAGGGCCTGGGGAGGAGTTTTCTGTCGCATGTGTCATGGCACATGCGACAGAAATCAGAGGAGTAGGGTGAATGCGGCCGGCGCGCTGCTGTGCGTGCGGCCATCTTGGATTTCTGGGAGGGCATCAGGGGGGCACTTTGGCGACACCGGGGGACCGGAGGGGACCGGGGAGGAGATTTATCATGTTTATTCATGCCAGATGGGAGATAAATAATTTTTTACCGGCGCTGTCATTTACTGTAACGTGATCATCGGTATACGGTGTATACCTGTGATCACGTGAGCGGGGACCGGAAAAACCGTCCTGAATCATGATCTCCAGGGTCTCAGCTATCCCTGAAACCCCGGAGATTTTCTGACGCTGGGGGGCGTTATTCACTTATTTCTGCCTGCTGTTTATAAACGGCAGATCAGAATAAGGCTACATTAACATGACCGATCCATTTTTGCGGTCTGCAAAAAACAGTCCGTTTTTTTTCACGGGTGCATCCGTGTGGCATCCGTTTCCGTTCCGTAGACGGTCCGTATGTCATCTGTTTGTCATCCGTGTGCCTTCCGTTTTTTTTGTGTACTGCAAAAAAACTAAAGGAGGGAAAATACATACATTTACCCAGGATCCATAGCTTCATCCTACATGAGGCGGTCACATGTTCACTCCAGTGCCATTTTCTACTGCTTTTCACAGCGTAGAGCGCTCTGGTGATTTTCTTGTGCTTGTGCACTTCATATCAGTCTTTTCTGTCATTATAATGGCAGAAAGACACATAATGTCCCACTCTTCTGCATTTTGTAATTTTGCACCCTTTGGTGCCTTTCATGTGGCACTAAGGGGTGCTTAGCTTTGTAGTTAGCCAAAAAAATGAAAAAAAAAATGACGTAGGGTTCCCCCTATTTTTGTAGCCAGCTAGGGTAAAGCAGACGGCTGCAGCCTGCAGACCACAGCTGGCAGCCTCATCTTGGCTGGTAATCCAAAACTGAAGGCACCCCACACTGTTATTTTAAATTAAATAAAAAATTAAAAAAAAAAACCATGTAGGGGTCCCCCCAAAATTGGATCACCAGCCAAGGTAAAGCAGACAGCTGGGGTCTGATATTCTCAGACTAGGGAGGTCCATGGTTATTGGACTCTCCCCAGCCTAAAAATAGCAGGCCGCAGCTGCCCCAGAAGTGGCGCATCCATTAGATGTGCCAATCCTAGTGATTCGCCCCAGCTCATCCCGTGCCCTGGTGCGGTGGCAAACGGGGTAATATATGGGGTTAATACCAGATGTGCAATGTCACCTGACATCAAGCCCTGGGGTTGGTGAGGTCAGGCGTCTATCAGATACCCGACATCACCAACCCAGTCAGTAATAAAAAAGATAGACGACAAACACATTTTTATTTGAAAAAACACTCCCCAATACATTCCCTCTTTAACCAATTTATTAGAAAGAAAACCAAATCCAGGTCTGGTGTAATCCAAGGGGTTGCCATGACGATCCACACTGTCCCAGTCAATGAAGAGCAGGATGTTCCCCATTGGCTGGGAGAGCAGTGCAGTGACCTGAGCTAACATCAATGGGTCAGCCCAGGTCACTGCAGGGGATGACAAGTGCTGCTGTCAGTGAGGTACATTACCTGCGCTGATCTCCTGCTGCTGACAGCACCTGTCACTGAGTTCAATGACCGCCGCCTTCACAGCCAAGTATCGCGAGCGGCCCGTGACGTCACCGCTAGTCAGTCTAGGGTCGGAAGCGAGAGAAGGTGATGTGACAAGCGGCGGCCATGGAGGACAGTGACAGCGCTGAGGTCGGGACTTCATCACCGCAAGTAAGCCGAGCGGGACCATGTGTGTAGAGTGCAGGTGGGCGGAGCCATGTGTGCTGGCGGCGGAGTGCGAAGTGGGTGGCACTGAGGACGTCAGTGTCGTGGACTGCTTGGCTGGGGACAGGTGAGTGTGAGTGTGTGTGTGTGTGTGTGTACATGCCGCGTGCAGGAGGGGGCGGAGTGAGCTGAGCGGGGAAGTGTGGGCTTCCTGCACGTAACTAGGATAAACATCGGGTTACTAACCAAAGCGCTTTGCTTGGATACCCGATGTTTTTCTTGGTTACCAGCTTCTGGCAGGCTGCCAGCGATGGCTCCTGCACACTGTAGCTGTAAAAAGCCCTGCTTTTTGCTGCTAGAACCGTTCTCGAATGTATCTAGAACTATCGAGCTTTAGCAAAAAGCTCGAGTTCTAGTTCGATCTAGAACAGCCCCAAAATCACCACCTGCGAACTGGAGAACCTCGAACTGCGAACCGCGCTCAACTCTAGTCACGAGTTCTAGTCCTGGTAAAGATTTTTTTTTATATTTATAATATATTTATAATTATAATTTAATTATGCACTGAGGGGAAGAGCCAGACATCAGCTGTGAGCTCTCTGTCTCTCTCCTTTCTCTCTCTCTCTCCTTTCTCTCTCTCTCTCTCTCCTTTCTCTATCTCCTTTCTTTCTCTCATTTCTATCTCCTTTCTTTCTCTTCTTTCTCTTCTTTTTCTTCTTTCTCTTCTTTCTCCTCTTTCTCTCTCTCTTCTTTCTCTCTCTTCTTTCTCTCTTTCTCTCTCTCATCCTTCTCTCTTTCTCTTATTTCTCCTCTTTCTCTCTCTTCTTTCTCTCTTTCTCTCTCTCTCCTTTCTCTCTTTCTCTCTATCTTCTTTCTCTCTTTCTCTCTCTCTCCTTTCTCTCTTTCTCTCTCTCTCCTTTCTCTATTTCTCTCTCTCTTCTTTCTCTCTCTCTTCTTTCTCTCTCTTCTTTCTCTCTTTCTCTCTCTCTCTTCCTTCTCTCTCTCTTCTTTCTCTCTTTCTCTCTCTCTTCCTTCTCTCTCTCTTCTTTCTCTCTTTCTCTCTCTCTCCTTTCTCTCTTTCTCTCTCTCTTCTTTCTCTCTCTCTTCTTTCTCTTCTTTCTCTCTTTCTCTCTCTTCCTTCTCTCTCTCTTCTTTCTTTCTTTCTCTCTCTCTTCTTTCTCTTTCTCTCTCTCTCTTCTTTCTCTCTTACTCTCTCTCTATTCCTTCTCTCTTTCTCTCTCTATTCCTTCTCTCTTTCTCCTCTTTCTCTTCTTTCTCTCTTTTTCTCTCTTCCTTCTCTCTCTCCTTTCTCTCTCTCTCTCCTTTCTCTCTCTCTTGCTCTCCTTTCTCTCTCTCCTTTCTTTCTCTCATTTCTATCTCCTTTCTATCTCTTCTTTCTCTTCTTTTTCTTCTTTCTCTTCTTTCTGCTCTTTCACTCTCTCTCTTCGTTCTCTCTTTCTCTCTCTTCCTTCTCTCTTTCTCTTATTTCTCCTCTTTCTCTCTCTCCTTTCTCTCTTTCTCTCTCACCTTTCTCTCTTTCTCTCTCTCTTCTTTCTCTCTTTCTCTCTCTCTCCTTTCTCTCTCTCTATTTTCTCTATTTCTCTCTCTCTTCTTTCTCTCTCTCTTCTTTCTCTCTCTTCTTTCTCTCTTTCTCTCTCTCTTCCTTCTCTCTCTCTTCTTTCTCTCTCTCTCTCCTTTCTCTCTTTCTCTCTCTCTTCTTTCTCTTCTTTCTCTCTTTCTCTCTCTTCCTTCTCTCTCTCTTCTTTCTCTCTTTCTCTCTCTCTCTTCTTTCTCTCTTACTCTCTCTCTATTCCTTCTCTCTTTTTCTCTCTCTCTCTCTCTTCCTTCTCTTTTTCTCTTTCTCCTCTTTCTCTTCTTTCTCTCTATTTCTCTCTTTTTTCTCTCTCTCTCCTTCCTCTCTCTCCTTCCTCTCTCTCCTTTCTCTCTCTCCTTTCTTTCTCTCCTTTCTCTCTCTCCTTTCTTTGTCTCCTTTCTCTCTCTCCTTTCTTTCTCTTTCTTTCTCTCTTTCTCTCTCTCCTTTCTTTCTCTCTCTTTCTCTCCTTTCTCTCTCTCCTTTGTCTCTCTCCTCTCTTTCTCTCTCTCCTTTCTCTCTCTCCTTTATCTCTCTTTTATTTATCTCCTTTATTTCTCTCCTTTCTCTCTTCTTTCTCTCTCTTCTTTCTCTCTCTCTTCTTTCTCTCTCTCTTCTTTCTCTCTTTCTCTCTCTCTTCTTTCTCTCTTTCTCTCTCTCTTCTTTCTCTCTCTCTTTTTTCTCTCTCTCTCTCAGACTTGGCGATGATCAGCTGATGCGGTCACCTGACGGCATCAGCTGACACTATAAGTCGAGCGGTGAGGCCGGCTTTTTACCGCCCGGCTTGCTAAACTATCAGCTGATGCCGTCGGACAGGAGTCTGCACTGAAGTGTGTAGTTTGGTTTTTTTGCACTGATGCATTAGCTGATTGTATAAAAGCCGTTTATACAATCAGCTGCTGTGTCATGTGATTCAGGCCCTTGAACCTGACACATCATCTGATCGCTTTGCCTTCCAGCAAACCAATCAGATGATATTGGATCCGGATTGGATGGCGCGGGGCCCTTGACCCAGGATTACTGCGGAGGGGGGGTTCTTTATTTCAATAAAGATGAAGTCACTAATTGTGTTGTATTTTATTTATTATAAAAATATTTTTCTGGGTGTTTTGGGTTTTTTTATCGGTACTAGAAATTCATGGTGGCCATGTCTAATATTGGCGTGACACCATGAATTTCGGGCTTAGGGCCAGTTGATAATATACAGCTAGCCCCAACCCCATTATTACCCAGCGAGCCACCCGTCAACAGGGCAACTGGAAGAGTTGGATACATCGCCAGAAGATGGCGCTTCTATGAAAGCGCTCTTTTCTGGGGCGGCTGCGGACTGCAATTCGCAGCAGAGGGGCCCAGAAAGCTCAGGCCAACCTGTGCTGTTGATTCCAATCCCCAGCTGCCTAGTTGTACCTGGCTGGACACAAAAATATGGCGAAGCCCACGTCATTTGTTTTTTAATTATTTCATGTAATAAGTGAAATAATTTAAAAAAAAAACGGGCTTCCCTATATTTTTGGTTCTCAGACAGATACAAATAGGCAGCTGGGGGTTGGTGGCAGCCCGTAGGTGCCTGATGTACATGGCTAGCATACAAAAGCATGGCGAAGCCCACGTCATTTGTTTTTTAATTATTTCATGAAATTCATGAAATAATTAATAACAAAAGGGCTTCCCTATATTTTTGGTTCCCAACCGAGTACAAATAGGCAGCTGGTGGTTGGGGGCAGCCCGTAGGTGCCTGCTGTACCTGGCTAGCATACAAAAACATGGCGAAGCCCACATATTTTTTTGGGGGGGGCAAAAAACTCCTGCATACAGTCCTGGATGGAGTATGCTGAGCCTTGTAGTTCTGTAGCTGCTGTCTGTCTGTATGGAGGAGAGCAGACAGCAGCTGCAGAACTACAAGGCTCAGCATACTCCATCCAGGACTGTATGCAGGAGTTTTTTGCCCACCAAAAAAATGACATGAGCTTCGCCATATTTTATGCTAATGCTTAGGCTATTGTATGCTAGCCAGGTACAGCAGGCAGGTACGGCTGCCACCAACCCCCAGCAGCCTATTTGTACCCATCTGGGAACAAAAAAAATAGGGAAGCCCTTTTTTTAATTATTTCATGAATTTCATGAAATAATTAAAAAAAAAATCGACATGAGCTTCGCCCCATTTTTGTGTTCAGCCAGGTACAACTAGGCAGCTGGGGATTGGAATCCGCAGCACAGGTTAGCCCGAGCTTTCTGGGCCCCTCTGCTGCGAATTGCAACCGCAGCCGCCCCAGAAAATGGCGCTTTCATAGAAGCGCCATCATCTGGCTCTGTATCCAGCTCTTCTAGCTGCCCTGAAGCTGGGTGGCTCGCTGGGTAATAATGAGTTAATACTAGCTTTCTTTTACTAGCTAGTATTAAGCCAGAGATTCTTAATGTCAGGCAAGTTTGACCCGGCCATTAAGAATCTCCAATAAAGGGTTAAAAAAAAGACACCACACAGAGAAAAAATACTTTAATAGAAATAAATACACAGACACACTTAGAAACTCCATGTTTATTACTCCCTGTCAGCCCTCCACGATCCATGGTCTTCTGTCTTCTTTCTCCTTCAACCCATGCAAATCTGCTAGATCAGCAGCGCTGCATGGGAGGAAGACGCTGCTGCTTCCCATGCAGTCTTTTCACTCCGTGAGTGACCAGAAACTGCTGCCTGTAAGCGGTGACATCACCACTGACAGGCGCATTGCTATAGCAACGGTGATCTCCATTATTGACTGACTGTGGCAGCCGGTGAATAACGGAACGGGGAAGCAGAACTGGGAGTCGACCATGTGCCAGACCATGTCGCCGGTACACGGAGATACACAAATGATCACCGCGTATTGGAGAGATGCACTGACAGGTCCTAGCATGACATCAAAGCCATGTAACCAGTCTGTAGCCAATGAGATAATAGACACGTGACTGGTCAAATGGCTATTTTGACGTCACGATAGGTCCTATGCTGGTGCAGGTTACCGGGAGGACGCAGCGATCATCGGAAGGAAAAGTGTCAGGAGACAGAGTGCAGGATGCATCGCGGGGACAGGTAAGTGTTATGGCAATGTTTATTAACTGTATGTGTACATTTATAATGTGTTTTTATGTGTTTGTGTTTGCCTCCCATTGATTTCAATGGGGTTCGAGAGGTTCGTCAAACGGCTCGCCGAACCGAACTCGAACTCGGCCTCCATTCGACGAACCGAGTCAAACTCGAGCCTCTAGAGGTTCGCTCATCTCTAGCCCTGATCTAATTCTCCCTCCCCTTTTCACCTGGATGGAATGGAGCAGGAGTGTGTTGAAACCACAAACAAAAGAAAATTAAAATTAAAACAAAATTATCAACCAGATGTTTCAAGCTCGCTCCAACACTACACTTTATTTATTAGCCAGTATCTCTTTTTTTAATCAGGCTTCACCGATTCTCTTTGTTCTGAGATATTTCATTACATTTGTATCTCAGGGCCCATAATTCTTGTGTTTCCTCTTCTTTACCGATGCAGATGGTGCTCTTCATTAAATGGTAACAATTTCTATCTGCCACTCCTTCTTTCCCTTATTTTTAACTGCATGTTTCCAGGTGGATCACCACATAGGATCTCCAACTCTTCACATTTGAAGCAAACTGTAGATCAGTTCAATTCCCACACACAGTTTGAGAAAGATCACAGTTTTATTTATTATTTTTCCATTGTCTGTCACATATAATAATTTTGGTTGGTTCATTATATGCTATTTCTACATAGCATATATTTCTTGTTATGTGCTTATGGTGACATTTATTGTATTAATATAGTTTGTTCCATGTGTAAGTCTAACAGCTGCTATTCAGCGTGCCTTTTCTTCAAATCAACTACCTTGAGTGTATATATATCTCTGACTGTTTGTACTTACCCTTGATTTGATTTCTGTCCTGAAGAAGGAGACTAATCTTGGAAACGTGTAGACGACTAAAATCACCCTTTAAAACAAGATTTTTGACTGGATTCCATTTTTGTGGCAGCATGATGTTGTTTAACCCTTTCCATTTTCTGCTTTTTACATTATACATCGGGTTACTGCAGCAGCTTATACATGTGCTTATGTAGCACCCATGAAGCCATCAGGAGCTACAAGGAACTGCATCCTGTCAAAGATGCAGTGCCTACCCCCAGGGACCCAGAAGACCAGTGTCGGTAACACCAAAACACACATATAATCCCTGTTTTCCCTTTCCCAAGAACTGGTGACAGGCTAGGGTTGGACCCAATGGATGGCCACCTAGGGGTGGAACCGATCTAGTCCACTAAACGACAACCAGGGCGGAGGTGTCAGACAGTCAGTAAGTGGAAGCGAAAGGAGATGGACATAACCGTACTGATGGGAGTGTGTAACAGTGACCTGTCAGGCACAAGCTGAGTACTCTCGGAACCATAGCACCGACGGGGTACAGAGCCCTAGCTTAGGCAAACGCTCCAGGCAGACCTGATAAAAATCTGTACTGTGACGAGTTCATCCAGGATCTCATCGACCATAAAGTTCAGAGCACCAGCAGTAATGGGAGAACCAGGGACCGGAACAGAACACTGACCCTACAGGGTTCAAATTGCCCGCCGTATGGACTAAGACTGAAAGACTACCAGGAGGGGACCCCGCGACGCTCCAAGCCACGGGGACCCACCAACCAGAGACAGGTGCAGGGGAAAGAAGCCACCAGGTTACCACACTGGCACTGTAACTAATGGGACCAGTGGTTAGGACCAGCCTCCATCGGGTTGCAAGCAAAACCAGAGTGAGTAAAGAACCAGTTACACTGCAATCCCTTTTATGGCCTACCTTCTTTCTGTGCCCTGGTACTGTTATTGGACTTAAACATCAAACACCGTCATTGATTCCCTGGGGCGTAGCCCTACCTGTGCAGGGCCAAAACATCCAGGCTGCCATTAACATCAGCCCCAGCGGTGAGAGACTGTGCAGCGGCGGCTCCATCTACCTAGCCGCAACCCGCAAGTGGCGTCATGACAAAACCTTTATTATTATTCCCCTGTACATAACCCCTTTCAAGCGACCCCAAGAGTCAGGGAACCCAGTGAACTGTCCCAGTAAATATACTGCCCGGAACCGAGTGCATCACTTACAGTGGTAGTGGCTCTCACAACCACCAGATGAGCCTCCTAGATTTCACTTTACCTTCCTGCTCCTCCTGCATAAGACCCTATTTGCACATTTGTTTCCCATTTCTTTGATTTGAAACCACAGATAAAGACAGACACGGGAAAAAAACAAAACTCTTATGTAAAGCAGCGCACTATCCTGCTTCCTTCTCCTGGCAGTGACACCGGTGAACTTACCCCCTCGACTGCTCTGCGGTGGCGTCTTCTTCCATCCTCCATGACAGCTCCCGGGGCCTTCGCACTCCCCACAGGTCTCCTGGGAGTGCACATATGGCACTCGTGTGACTTCTTGCTCTTAAAGGGCTAGCTTGCCCTAACCTGGAAAATTTAGACATTTATCATAAAAAGGCCAGTCTTGTATGAGCTCAACTTCCAAATTTCTGTATTCAATATTTGCATGCCTTAATGTTTCAGAGTGCATCTGTTTATTTGTTAGAGTATGTTTCATATTCAGTATGCACCTGTTCATACTTGTCTGTAGGGAAGTACCATCAGTTTTTTTCATTTTAGATTATTGGGTCATGCCTTTTGACTAAGCACTCCTTTCCCAGCAGCCTAAAGCGATATTTAATTTGCTATTGTCATGTTCCTAACCTATCATATTATTGTCAGCTTTTATAGTCAGGATAGAGGCATTTTAGGTAGAGACCCAGCATAAAGAGATACACCTTGGCACTGGCGGATGGGGTCACATAAAATTGTCCTTTTTTTATGCACTAAAGGGGGCTTTACACCGTAGCGATATCGCTAGCAATTTCTAGCGATAGCGACCGTGTAAGTACCCGCCCCTGTCGCGCATGCGATTGTTTGTGATCACTACCGTAGCGAACATTATCGCTAAGCAGCGTCACACATACTTACCTGGTCGGCGGCGTCGCTGTGACTGTCGAACAATCCCTCCTTCAAGGGGGAGGGACGTTCGGCATCACAGCGACGTCACCGCAACGTCACTAAGCGGCCGGACAATCAAAGCAGAGGGGCGGAGATGAGCAGGACGTAACATCCCGCCCACCTCCTTCCTTCCTCATTGGGGCCGGCGGCAGGTAAGGAGACGTTCCTCGCTCATGCGGTGTCACACATAGCGATGTGTGCTGCCGCATGAGCGATGAACCACAACGCTAAACAACCCTTACCGATTTTTGACTTTGGGACGACCTCTCCATGGTGAACGATTTTCACCATTTTTCAGGTCGCCTAAGGTCGCTGGTAAGTATTACACGCTGCGATATCGTTAATAACGCCGGATGTGCGTCACTAACAACTTGACCCCGGCGACCAAACATTAACGATATCGTAGCATGTAAAGCCCCCTTTAGTGTCTCAATTTTTATATGTATTTCCTTAGCAGTAATGCATGTCCGAATTTCTGTATTCAATGTTTGCATGCCTTAGTATTTTAGGGTGCAGCTATTTATTTGTTAAGGTATGAACCACAGAATAAAGTTATCATGTTGGTTTTCACCAACTGGTAAACAGCAAAAACAAAAGAGAGACAAAACATTAAAAAGATTATGTGTTTGCACGCTCTCCCATCACACAAAATATAACATTAAGTCAATAAATTATAGGTACATTAAACTAAAAAAAATAAAAACCTGACTTTGTCTTGCAAAAAAATCCTAATATAGCTATTAAAAATAAGAGTCTTAATTTCCATGTTGTAGCTAAAAAAATACTTTTTTCCATAACCAAAGCCATGTGAACCTTCTCTTACCTGCCAGTATCACTGACAGACACCTCCTCTCATTAGTCTCAACAGCAACAAATTTGCAGCAGGTCTACTAATCAGAAGTGGTGTCGATTTTGCTGGGAGATAGGACAAGGTGCACACGGCTCTGATCTAGCAGCCACAGACTACCGCTGGACCTGAAAATTACTAATATGGCCTCTGGACCCGGGTCCAGTGAATGTTTTTTGCTGAACCCTAGTATTAGGGGCTAAAATAAAATCTCAATTAATATATAACCATATCTCCCAACCGTCCTGGATTCTGAGGGATAGTCCCAATTTGAGGGCTCTGTCCCGCAGTCCCACTGCTCACAGATGTTATCCTGGCTCCATCCCGCAGGGCAGTGAATAAATTAACTCAGTTCAAGGTATAAAGTAGATTCTCAGCTGCTCTGGGTTACTGGTACAGCCAAGACTTGAATGCTTGACCTCATTGTCCATAGGCAGCAGCTCTACCCTTGAGCTACTGCCTGTATTGAATAACATGGGACGTTTTGGTAATCTTGACCTCTGTATTGCAGGCTGAAAAGCCAGAAGCAGATTATTCAGCCAGATAGACAGATACATGATAGATAGATAGATAGATAGATAGATAGATAGATAGATAGAGACATGATATATATATATATATATATATATATATATATATATATATATATGTAACAGGGAGTGATGCTCTGTTTTGCTGGATTTGCACTCTAGCCCCCGCCAGTTTTATTAGCCTTTTGTGGTCACCTACTGATCTTGTGTAGGTTTTTAAGGAGCCCAGAAAGATGCAGTTTACAGCAGGACCCAGCAAAGGAGAGTGCCGTGAAGTGGCGCTCGGCTAGTATTACAATGGCCATTCTATACTGTATATATGTATATATATATGTATATATATATATATATATATATATATATACAGTGCAGACCAAAAGTTGGGACACACCTTCTCATTCAAAGAGTTTTCTTTATTTTCATGACTCTAAAAATTGTACATTTACATTGAAGGCATCAAAACTATGAATGAAAACATGTGGAATGTAATACTTAAAAAAGTGTGAAACAACTGAAAATATGTCTTATACTCTAGGTTCTTCAAAGTAGCCACCTTTTGCTTTGATTACTGCTTTGCACACTCTTAGCATTCTCTTGATGAGCTTCAAGAGGTAGTCACCGGAAATGGTTTTCCAACAGTCTTGAAGGAGTTCCCAGAAATGCTTAGCACTTGTTGGCCCTTTTGCCTTCACTCTGCGGTCTAGCTCACCCCAAACCATCTCGATTGGGTTCAGGTCTGATGACTGTGGAGGCCAGGTCATCTGGCGTAGCATCCCATCACTCTCCTTCTTAGTCAAATAGCCCTTACACAGCCTGGAGGTCTGTTTGGGGTCATTGTCCTGTTGAAAAATAAATGATGGTCCAACTAAAAGCAAACCAGATAGAATAGTATGCCGCTGCAAGATGCTGTGGTAGCCATGCTGGTTTAATATGCCTTCAATTTTGAATAAATCCCCAACAGTGTCACCAGCAAAGCACCCCCACACCACCACACCTCCTCATCCATGCTTCACGGTGGGAACCAGGCATGTAGAGTCCATCCTTTCACTTTTTCTACAAAGATTCACTGTCAATATAAAATAGAGCAATATGAGGAGCACCCGAGATTATTTTGTTTTAAGTAGATAAATGAAGGCTGCTCACCTGGTTTTGTTGTGCGCCCTCGCACAACCTCGGTGATGAGTGTGTAATTCCTCTAGAGGGTGAGGGGCTGTGTTAGCTGGTGCTATCCGATCCTTTGGCTGGATGGAGCTGGAGGGTTTACCGCTGATGGCTCCTGGTTCACCGACTCCTTTGATCCTGGAGCTTCAGATCGGCTCTACGTCCTCCCGCTCTTGTTATCACTTCACAACACGTTTCAGCAAGATCCCCTTGCTTTCCTCAGGAACCTGCTCGTCGGATGTGATTCCATGAAAAGACGCCGCTGAACTCTGCGGTTTTTGTGCTTTTTTTCTCTAGATGTTTTTATGTGGAGCTTAAAAAATGCATGGAAAAAACTTTTCTGTACTATAAAATCACTTAAAAATGTAGATTCACATCTGAACCAAAAACGCACTAAATAATGGAGAAAAGAAAAGGCATAAACAATTAAGCAAAAATGCAATAACCAGAGAAGATTGTTATTGTGTAGTTTGGTGCAGACAGTGGCAGAAACAACAACCACAGGAATTATGCAATGTGTGAAAACGGCTTCATTGGCACAAATAAGCAACATGTAATAAGGCGACGTTTATATAACCATAAGAAAATTCTAGCTGCTATGACTATAAATTAACAGTCCAGGGTATCTACTGCATGACCATTACTGCCAAATGGGTGTGGCTAAGGGTGTGGCTAGGGGCGCGCCGCAGAGTTTGTCCCTCTTCCCTTTCTTCAAAAGTTGAGAGGTATGAAATAACTAAAAAAGGAATTCTATGTAGAGGGATTTAGTCCACTCCATGATAAATGGATCACACAAATGAGAATATTTCTGAAAGTAGAAAGGATTGAAGCTGAAATTAATTAAGAGATAAAAGCAAAACTATTTGTATAACACAAAATTTTGGCTGGTCGTTTTTAGTCTATTTTCATAGTTCCAGAATTTTGAAGGCTGAAGCTAGACATGTCTATCAGGTTCATCCTATAGCGTAACATGTTGATCAAGAAGAAGGCAAAAACCTCATCACAAGGCAGATGTTAATTGCTCCATATTAGGGGAAAAATTCTTAAATAGTTTAGCCCAAAATTATACACAACATATATGTGACCCCACTAGTGATTTTTACAGAGGTAAAACTATGTTTTTGAGATGCTTATCTATGCTTCTTTTATTGCATCCCATGATTTTATTTGTTTTGGCACTAGTGAATATAGTTGAGTTAGCTATTCACCCATACTCCCAAGTCTTTTTCAGTATCAATTTTATCTAGTATTTTACCGCTTAGTACATAATTATACATTTTGCTTCTTCAGCCCAAGTGCGTGACCTTACATTTAACTACATTAAACTTCAATTGCCATTTCTCAGCCCAAGCCTCCAGCCTCCAACTTACATAAATCCAATTGTGATATTAAAATATCCTCTTCTGTTTTGATTATCTTGCAGAGTTTAGCATCATCTACAAATATTGAAATTTTACTCTGTATGCCTTCTACAAGGTCCTTAAAAAATCTGTTAAAAAGTAGAGGGCCCAATAACAACCCTTATGGAACTGTACTCTTAAGTGTGACCCACACCACGTGATTTCCATTAATAACCACCCTTTGCTTTATATTACTAAGCCAATTGTTGACCAATATTTTCCACTAATCCTGTTGCTCTCATTTTATATGCCAAACCTTTATATGGTGGCTCTGTATCAAACATTTTTGGAAAGTTTAGATAGAGGACACTCACAGCCTTGCCTCCTTATACAAAATTGACTAAATTAGCCTGACAGGACTGATCCCTCATAAAATCAAGTTGATTTTGAGTCATGAGGTTATTCTTAGTCCTCGTGCAGACGACTGTATTTTCTGTTCAAGTGCTTTCAAAAAATCGTATCGTACTCGGACCCATGTTATTCAATGAAGCAGTGCACATGTAAAAGTAATTTCCTCGAACTCAAGCCCGTGAAAAAAATTATATGACTGACAGAATGGACAAGGTGGAGCCAGCACTTTTGCGGAATTTGATAGTGGGCGTAGTCACAACTTGGCCTGACTCCTCCTCAGCTCTACCCATTTTGTCAAAGCTGATTCACACTAGCTTGAAAACATCAAAAAGTCATTCAATGTTTGCACAAGAAATCTCAACTAGTCAAAGTGTTTTACACCATAATACTTTGATGCATCGGCCCCCATGTACTCTGTGTGACCTTCTTTTTAGTCTATCCATAGTCAACCGTGCTATAATTCCTGCCTCAATTAGTCGGATACTGACAAAAATTATATCAGACAGAGCACAATATGACTCCGTCTGCATCATTAAAGTGGATAGCCACATCCGTGCAAATGTCAAAATCTCATTTTGTAGGGCATCAGACAACCTCCAATAGAGCCACTGATGTGGGGATCAAACATGAAAGGTACATAACATTAGTTGGATGTGGCATCATTTGAATTCATTTCAAGCCATCATTCAAATGTAAATTCTTCATATGCCCTCTAGTACTGTATACATCCCCCAGTACTGTGTGCCACCCCCCAGTGCTGTGTGCCTCCCCTCAATGCTGTGTGCTATCCTCCAGTGCTGCGTACCCCTAACTGTTGTCCATGCCCAACTATTGATTTCCGTTCCTAACTGTTCTGTCCATGCCCCCTATTGCTGTCCGTGCCCTTCAGTGCTGTCTGGGGCCCCCTGGGGTTATCGATGCCCTCAGTGCTGTCCGTGATCCCCTGTCCTGTCCATGCTCATCTAGTGCTGTCCATACTGTCTGTGACCCCGCAGGTGTGTCCATGTCCCCAGTCCTGTTCATGCCCCACTAGTGCTCTCCATGCTGCCCAGTGCTGTCCGTGTCCCCCAGTGCTGGCCGTGATCTCCAGTGCTGTCCATGCCCACCAGTGCTGTCCATTCCACCGCCATTGCTGCCTGTGCCACCTCCAGTGCTGTCCATGCTCCCCCAGTGCTGTCCATGCCTGCCTGTGCTGTTCGTGCCTGCCAGTGCTGTCCATGCTCACTAGTGCTGTCCGTTACCCCAATGATGTCTGTGCCCCCAGTGATGTCTGTGCCCCCAGTGATATATATGCACCAGCCCCTCTTGTGACGTATATGCCCCAGCATTTCCTGTAATGCATGCGCCCCAGGCCTGCTGTGATGTTTATGCTCCCAGCGTCTCCTGTAATGTGTATAAACCAGCCCCTCATGTGATGTACGTGCCCCCAGACAATCCTGTGATGTTTATGCTCCAGCCCCTCCTGTTATGAATATGCACCAGCCTCTACTGTGATGTATATGCCTCAGCCCCGCCTGTGATGTATATGTGATGCCTTGGCCTATCAGGTCGTCACAGGGTATTGTGCAATCTGCCCTTCTGCACAGTATCCACTCCTCCTTGGTTATGGGTCCTGGTCCTTTGGTGTTGCTAACAGCTTAGCCAATCAAAATCCTAGGAACACTTTACACTTTACACTTTACCCACCAGAAACACCATTGAGGGGCCTGAAGGGAATAGGGCCGCCCATATGGGGGGTTGGAAAGGGAAAAGTGGAAAAGTGACAGTAGAGCAGAGGAGAAAGTGAAGTGAACCAGGAGAGGAAGGAGGTGCAGGTGACTCTCTGAGAGAGAGAGAGAGGTCACCGGCCTGGAGCAGGGCTCCTGTAGTTACTAGGTGGCAGACGTTGGTCTGGGCCTGGTGGGAGCTGGAAACCTGGTTGCAGGGGATTGTGTCAAAGGGCACGGCAGCAGGCAGCCTTGAGCTATCACCGGGCAGGGGCCAGAGCACGATGGGGTACGTGGACCCCAGGCCGGTGGGAGTGCAGTCTGACTGCAACCAAACACAGACGCCGGGACTGACAATTGGTGGTGGAAGCAGTGAATATGTACTGTATGAGGGTTAATGAGCGGACCCAGAAGTAGTGTTACAGCCACGTGAAAAACTCGTTAAGTATAGCACTTCTGCTCTAATCCCCTTATCCCTTTCTACCACAATTTTACAGCACAATTTTCTGTTCCCTGTGGACTTATATGAGGTTCGGCATCTGGGCAAATGTTCAGGTTTAGGTCTGGTCTGGAACCGGATTTTTTAAAAAGAAACCCCGCCAAAGCCGAACATCTGTGGGTTAGCCCATCTCTACACTTGTGCAAGATCCACTGCTGGCAGTTCTTTATTTAATTGCCGACAAATGACGTCCCAGATGTGCTTGATGTAAGAGGAGACCTGTGACACTGTAGTAAATAATAGCCTGTTTAGGCCTCGCAGGTTGCTCACAGTACACAGCACGAACATGCAACCTGGCGTTGTTGTGTTGAAAGACAACTCTTGTAACATTTTCACATTCCTATACAACAGACTTATTACAAACCTCTTTTCAGGGAGGGGGGTCACTATTCTGGAAAATTTTAATTTTTTGTAAAAAGGGCAGGGCTTGATATTTGTGTTATGGACTGTAATCTTTATTGGTATTGACTGTTTGGCCACTTTTTTTTTTTCCAAGGAGGGATAAAACATGGGAAGTAATTCTGCCATTATTTGATTTTTTTCCTTTTTTTGGGAGCTCTAGTCACAGTTTGAGAACTATAATGAAACAGAATTATTAAAGTGTGGCAGGCAAGGGGCAAGCAGTGATAGTCGTGTATACAGGGGTGGCCAGGCTGCAGCCCAGTCGCTCGGTAACTCCTTGCCTCTCAGTCGCCACTCCACTAAAAGGATGACTTCGCCACAGTCTATTCTTCAATCCATTCTCTCTCTGAGACAATAACGTGCACACCGGAATATTCTCTTTCAACAACGGAGCTTTACTATTCTTCTTTACAGCATCTGTTTTCACTTGCAGTACACGGGCACCGCTTCTGGTCCCGATGAGGTTACCTACAGACTCCACTCCGACTCCGACCGCTTTCTTGGCACCTGTGCTCCATTAGATACCAGTAGGCCCCTCATTCTCCCATCTGACGTCACACTGCACTAACCGATTCAAATATTTCTTAAGCCAATCCATCCCACCCACAGGGATTAGCTTGTGCTTTGGAAAGGCTACCAGCGACAGCACTCCTCTGTTTGTGCTTAGGCGAGGATCCATCCTTCTCAGACAAGGGCCCACTTTTGTGAATACATTTTCCAGTTTGGGGCTCCCTCTTGTGGTCAGTGCTGGTGGTGCGGTTGATTTTGTTGCATGAAAGTCAGACACCTGCTGGAGACTGGTAATCAGATCAATTAGAGTGGGCCTATTTAACTAAGTAGTTCCTCCTTTTCCTTTGCCGGTGCTCTATGTACTTCCAGTGTGCTAAGGACATTTGCAAACCAGCTCTTCCCTCTGTGTCTCCCCAGAACTCCTCTCAGATAAGTTGGTCTTTGTGCCTCTGCTGTGGTTCTAATTTCTTGGTGATTTTTCTGCTATGTACTTGGGCTGATTTCTGGAGGTTGCCTATGTGGAGTCTGGGTGGACTTGCATAATTCCCTGCTGGGAATGTCTGTGTACCTTGCTCCATGCATTGCTATGTATTTTGTTTCTTTGCCTGATACTAAATTTAGTCCCTCATTTATATTAGTATTTTTCTTGGATCCCAGTTTCACCAGAATACTGATTTAGCGGGAGGCGAGCTTGTGTGAGCTCAGTATTGTTCAAAATTAGGTGTGCTGTTTTTTTCTAGGGTTTTTACAGCTGCAGATAGAGTTCTGTCCTGTCCTATACAGATAGCTTGGGCCTCATCTTTGATGAATCTGTCTCTTCCTGTGTATTGTGCTATTCTACATCACCGTAATCTTTACATGTGGGGGCTTTCTATATCTTTGGTAATTGCTCTGAGGCAGATTAGCTTTCCTTATTTCTATCTGTATGATTATTTAGTTCTCCGGCTGTATCGAGGTGACTTAGATCTGTAGGTACGCCCCACGGCTACTGCTAGTTGTGTGTTAAGTGTAGGTCTTCAGTCCATTAAGGTCACAGCCATTCTGGTTATCTTCTGGGTTTCCGAGTTTTTGCCCTTTTTTCCTGATCCTCCTCGATCGCCAATTCATAACAGTCCACTGACCTTAGGTCTCACAGGGGATTTCTTAGGGTTTTTGTATCCAGGAAAGTATGGACGCCTCCTCGACCGGACTAATCCCTGCTTCTGGGGATGCAGTTCCACAGTCCTCTGAAGAACAGGACCCTGCATGTCCGGGATCAAAGGGGTGACCCTTAGGATCATTAATAGTATATATTTGGGCTTGTTCTCTGTATCTCCTCCTGGGGACTCTCCTACCCTCCTTCTATCTCCTGTCCTATATACACTATCCTATCCTCCTCCTTTCTTTTAACCCATTGTTTACCTAACCATGTGCCGGGGCGGCCGTCACAAACCCACAGTGCTACTTGGTGGCCATTTATAAAATACACATACAATTACTACAGCAGATAAAGCCAACCAGTGTGCCGACTACTTCTGCAGGGAGGTGACATGGCCCTAACCCCCCTACAAAAGTATGGTTTGTTGTGAATGCAGCGATGCCAAATATGCATTAATTTTACACTATCTAACCTGTCAGTGTTTGACTAACAAGTTGCTTTCCACACCTGGCCCCAGTCAGGATCTGATAGGCTATGGGATATAACAGACATGGAGGCCATTATTAACCCTCCAAGTGCCATGGCAACCCATCAGTAGCCCATGATTGTGCTGCTAGATTGTCAATTGGCGGACAAAGGGAGAGCTTTTCCTCTGTCAAGCTCATTACATGTTCAGTCAGAATGACTACAGCATGTGAAGAGATAACCGGCCACAATCCCACATAGCTCTATGTAATAGCTGGCTCCCACTGCAGGTGGCATGGTCACAATTTCCATGCGCGCACCATCCATGCGTGGCATGGTGCAGGAAATAACACTTCACCATAATATACATGTATGTCAAGGTATGCAAAAAATTGAATACACTTTTTAAAAATAAATGTCACAAATCGGTAAATAACAAATATATTTGGTATTCCTGTAATCATAACAAGTTGTAAACGACAATGCAATTTATGGTGATAAGTAAATAATGTAGAAAAAAATATATATTTTCTATTACAGTCATAAAAAGTTAAAATTTTGGCTAAATGCCACGTATATTGAAACTTACATTAAAAAAGGTATGATTATTATAACAATGAAAGAATCAATCAATGAAAAAATAATCTAGTGGTGTTAAAAATACATAACAGATGAATCACAAAAATATAATTGTGTAATGTGTATGTGCTTGTTTTATATTTGCTGGTGTCTATTTTGTACTATGCATGTATACATGTGTAAACGTGTGTGTATGATGTATTAACATGTTTATTGTATGTTATTATACCTAAGTGAACATGCATATAAATGTGTGTGTGTTTCTATGGGGATTCACGATGCGATGGTCCCAGACACAAGTACTGCACAGATACCCTTCGCTGTCAGTGTCCAATGTCCATCTCCATAAGGCTTCCTTCAAGTATTCCTTTTTTCCGGTACATGTGGAATCCATCTTTTTCACGAATACCACACATACCCATTATAACATACAAGGCTGCTTTTATGTCAGTGTTTGTATACTGACCTTGTGCAAACTATGAGGAGACATGTCCACTTCTTGCTGGCAGCATGGATCACAGGCCAATGCAAGTCTATAGGGCCGTGAAAATCATGTACAGCACATGGATGGCATCCGTGTACTATCCCTGTTTAACATTTCAAAGTATAAGAGAAGCTTTTAATTTAATTCCTTCTTTCATCATACTGGAAAAACACTGATGACAATGATGGTGAAAACGGACACATGGATGACACCAAACATTGATGATACCGGCACCGGTTTTACATGGTAAATGAGGTTAAATCTAAATGGAAACAGAAAGAGAAAATTATCTTAGTTTTGAGTTTCTGCAGCACAATAAGTAAAACTGGCAGGAAAAAATGGATAAAAAAAACTTGGACAAATCATTACTACACACAAAACTGCAGAAATAAAAAATGACCACTAGATGGCACTGTATGACACTTGTTCTATCTGTATCTTTTCACACACTGGAAAGGAATCAAATGCACAGAAGACGAAGGGCCAAGGGCAACAAATCCGTACTTTCTCTAAAATTGCAACAAACATATAATAGGAAAGCAATGAATAATGCCTAAAATATGTAGTACATAAACATGCAAACACCGAGCAGATTGCAAGGGTTTACAGCTAAACCGTATATATACACATATATACTACTTAAAGGTTTGGACACCCCTGTTCATACAATGAACAATTTCATATTCCTTAATAGGCATTCTAAATTTAGATAGAAGGCAATAAAACACGTGTAAAACAAGCCAGAATATGTGTCAGGGGCTGGCTGGCGTTTTTTACCCCTGATGGGCAAAGCACTGGCCCATTCTTAGGTTTGGGTCACATATAGCACTCTATTAGAAATTAAGCTATTAGAAATTAATCATAAATGGTTTACTTATTGAAAATGATGGCACAGTTTCAGCAAAATTATGTAGCACATTAACAATAAGCTGTCAATTGCCCCTTAATTTCTAATTATATTGTAGAAGGAAGCGGCAATTTGAAGTAGCCCCCCTCCCCCCATCATAATCACCTAGTTCCTTGACCCCTTGCGGAAATAATTTAGAGAGTATAATGAAACATTGGTAGCCCACTCCCATCTACAGTGATCGCCCTTAGTATAATAATTTAGTACCTCCACCAGTGGCGTAACTTGAAGCTCATGGGCCCCAATGCAAAAGCTTCAATAGGGCCCCATTGCAAGTCTTTAATAGTATTGGTCTTTTTATATAAGTCAACTAGCTGTAGTACCCGGGCGTTGCCCGGGATAGTAACTGTCTCTCTGTCTCTCTGCCAGTCTGCCTGTGTGTTGCTGTCTGTCTGTCTCACTGTCTGTCTCTTCCCTTGTCTGTCTGTTTCTATCTCTCTGTCTGTATTTGCATCAGTCTATCTGTCTCAATCTCTGTATCTGTCTGACTCTCTCTCTCTGTCTCTTTGCCCGTCTGTCTTTTTGCTCGGCTGTCTCTTTCCCGGGCTGTCTCTTTCCCGGGCTGTCTCTTTCCCGCTTTGTCTCTTTCCCGCTTTGTCTCTTTCCCGGTCTGTCTCTTTCCCGGTCTGTCTCTTTCCCGCGCTGTCTCTTTCCCGCGCTGTCTCTTTCCCGCTCTCTCTTTCCCCGTCTGTCTCTTTCCAGATGTGTCTCTTTCCTGGTCTGTCTCTTTGCCCGTCTGTCTCTTTGCCCGTCTGTCTCTTTGCCCGTCTGTCTCTTTGTCCGACTGTCTCTTTGTCCGACTGTCTCTTTGCCCAGTCTGTCTCTTTGCCCAGTCTGTCTCTTTGCCCAGTCTGTCTCTTTGCCCGTCTGTTTCTTTCTAGGTCTGTCTCTTTCTAGGTCTGTCTCTCTCCAGGGCTGTCTCTTTGCCCGGCTGTCTCTTTGCCCGGCTGTCTCTTTCCCGCTCTGTCTCTTTCCCGCTCTGTCTCTTTCCCGCTCTGTCTCTTTCCCGCTCTGTCTCTTTCCCGCTCTGTCTCTTTCCCGCTCTGTCTCTTTCCCGCTTTGTCTCTTTCCCGCTTTGTCTCTTTCCCGCTCTGTCTCTTTCCAGCTCTGTCTCTTTCCAGCTCTGTCTCTTTCCCGCTCTGTCTCTTTCCCGCTCTGTCTCTTTCCCGCTTTGTCTCTTTCCCGCTTTGTCTCTTTCCCGCTTTGTCTCTTTCCCGCTCTGTCTCTTTCCCGCTCTGTCTCTTTCCCGCTCTGTCTCTTTCCCGCTCTGTCTCTTTCCCGCTCTGTCTCTTTCCCGCTCTGTCTCTTTCCCGCTCTGTCTCTTTCCCGCTCTGTCTCTTTCCCGCTCTGTCTCTTTCCCGCTCTGTCTCTTTCCCGCTCTGTCTCTTTCCCCGTCTGTCTCTTTCCCCGTCTGTCTCTTTCCAGATGTGTCTCTTTCCCGGTCTGTCCCTTTGCCCGTCTGTCTCTTTGCCCGTCTGTCCCTTTGCCCGTCTGTCTCTTTGCCCGTCTGTCTCTTTGCCCATCTGTCTCTTTCCCCAGTCTGTCTCTTTGCCCTGTCTGTCTCTTTGCCCTGTCTGTCTCTTTGCCCGTCTGTCTCTTTGCCCGTCTGTCTCTTTGCCTGTCTGTCTCTTTCTAGGTCTGTCTCTTTCTAGGTCTGTCTCTCTCCAGGGCTGTCTCTTTGCCTGGCTGTCTCTTTGCCTGGCTGTCTCTTTGCCCAGCTGTCTCTTTGCCCAGTCTGTCTCTTTGCCCAGTCTGTCTCTTTGCCCGTCTGTCTCTTTCCAGGTCTGTCTCTTTCCAGGTCTGTCTCTTTCCAGGTCTGTCTCTTTCCAGGGTTGTCTCTTTCCAGGGCTGTCTGTCTCCAGGGCTGTCTCTCTCCAGGTCTGTTTCTTTGCCCATCTGTTTCTTTGCCCGTCTGTTTCTTTGACCGTCTGTTTCTTTGCCCGACTGTCTCTTTGCCCGACTGTCTCTTTGCCCGACTGTCTCTTTGCCCGACTGTCTCTTTGCCCGGCTGTCTCTTTGCCCAGCTGTTTCTTTGCCCGATCTGTCTCTTTGCCCTGTCTGTCTCTTTGCCCTGTCTGTCTCTTTGCCCTGTCTGTCTCTTTGCCCGCTCTGTCTCTTTGCCCGCTCTGTCTCTTTGCCCGGTCTGTCTCTTTGCTCGGTCTGTCTCTTTGCTCGGTCTGTCTCTTTGCTCGGTCTGTCTCTTTGCTCGGTCTGTCTCTTTGCCCGTCTGTCTCTTTCTCGGTCTGTCTCTTTCTAGGTCTGTCTTTTTCCCGGTCTGTCTCTTTGCCCGGCTGTCTCTTTGCCCGGTCTGTCTCTTTGCCCGGTCTGTCTCTTTGCCCGGTCTGTCTCGTTGCCCGGTCTGTCTCTTTGCCCGGGCTGTCTCTTTGCCCGGGCTGTCTCTTTCCAGGGCTGTCTCTTTGCCCAGCTGTCTCTTTGCCCGGCTGTCTGTCTTTCTCTATCCGTCTCACTACCAACATCTTTTTACCTCACACATAGTATACGAAGCTAACAGTTTATTTTGTTCCTATAGCAACCACTGACAGTTGCTATTTATAGCCTGGAGCTCCCAGCTTCATTCAGATTAATGGAGGCAGGATTTTTGTAGAGTAACTGGAAAGGACAGGGTTAAATTTTCCTGCCCAAACATAGTCTATGACGTTCCCTGAGTCACATGGAGTGTCTGTGCAAAATTTCGTGATTGTACATGCGACGGTGCGGATTCCTCTAGCGGAAATACACACACACACACACACACACACACACACACACACACACACACACACACACACACACACACACACACTGAGCTTTATATATAAGATTGCAACACCTGTACCTATTGTAGTTACACCCCTGCCCTCCACACAGTTCATAACACATCATCCCTTCAGTAATCTTACTTTAGATTATAATCACACACATCCTATAGTATAACAATTAAAGGGTTATTTCCAAAAAATGAAGTTATTTCCTATGTATAGTGTGTCGCCCAGGGAATGGGGTACTCGGTACCGGGCGGTTTACTACTGGGGAATGTCACTTTGGTGGCCGTTGCCCGGTCCCGTGCCCTGGGTGCTTTTTTAATGGGGAGTATTTACAGGGCAGATTAAAGTAATTGGTGTGACGCCACCTGCACGTTGCAGTTAATATGGGGAAACCGCCGCTGCTGTGTTGGTTACCCCTAGGGCTGGTGGTAATGGCAGCTATGGTGGTAGGCCCTCCGCAGATAGGGCTGAGCCGGGGGAAATGTAATATGGAGACTTTCCTCGTTAATGAGGGAGGCCACGTCATGGGTTGTAGTTAACAGTCTCTACTCACTCTTGACTAGAGTTGAGCGCGGTTCGCGGTTCGAGGTTCTCCAGTTCTAAGCTCGAGTGATCTTGGGGGCTGTTCGAGATCGAACTAGAACTCGAGCTTTTTGCAAAAGCTCGATAGTTCTAGATACGTTCGAGAACGGTTCTAGCAGCAAAAAGCAGGGCTTTTTACAGCTACAGTGTGCAGGAGCCATCGCTGGCAGCCTGCCAGAAGCTGGTAACCAAGATAAACATCGGGTATCCAACCAAAGCGCTTTGGTTAGTAACCCGATGTTTATCTTAGTTACGTGCAGGAAGCCCACACTTCCCCGCTCAGCTCGCTCCGCCCCCTCCTGCCCGCGGCATGTACACATACATACACACACACACACACACACACACACACACACACTCACACACTCACACACACACACACTCTGCACACATGGTCCTGCTCGGCTTACCTGCGGTGATGAAGTCCCGATCTCAGCGCTGTCACTGTCCTCCATGGCCGCCGCTTGTCACATCACCTCTTGCTTCCGACCCGAGACTGACTAGCCGTGACGTCACGGACCTCTCGCGATACTTGGTGTGAAGGCGCCGGTCATTGAACTCAGTGACAGGGGCTGTCAGTGTGCTGGAGATCAGCGCAGGTAATGTACCTCGCTGACAGCAGCACTTGTCATTCCCTGCAGTGACCTGGGCTGACCCATTGATGTTAGCTCAGGTCACTGCACTGCTCTCCCAGCCAATGGGGAACATCCTGCTCTTCATTGACTGGGACAGTGTGGATCGTCATGGCAACCCCTTGGATTACACCAGACCTGGATTTGTTTTTCATTCTAATAAATTGGTTAAAGAGGGAATGTTTTGGGGAGTGTTTTTTCAAATAAAAATGTGTTTGTCGTCTATTTTTTTTTATTACTGACTGGGTTGGTGATGTCGGGTATCTGATAGACGCCTGACCTCACCAACCCCAGGGCTTGATGCCAGGTGACATTACACATCTGGTATTAACCCCATATATTACCCCGTTTGCCACCGCACCAGGGCGCGGGATGAGCTGGGGCGAAGCACCAGGATTGGCGCATCTAATGGATGCGCCACTTCTGGGGCGGCAGCGGCCTGCTATTTTTAGGCTGGGGAGAGTCCAATAACCATGGACCTCCCTAGTCTGAGAATATCAGGCCCCAGCTGTCTGCTTTACCTTGGCTGGTGATCCAATTTTGGGGGACCCCTACGTGTTTTTTTTTTTAAATTATTTATTTAATTTAAAATAACAGCGTGGGGTGCCCTCAGTTTTGGATTACCAGCCAAGGTGAGGTTGCCAGCTGTGGTCTGCAGGCTGCAGCCGTCTGCTTTACCCTAGCTGGCTACAAAACTAGGGGGAACCCTACGTCATTTTTTTTTTCATTTTTTTGGCTAAATACAAAGCTAAGCACCCCTTAGTGCCACATGAAAGGCACCAAAGGGTGCTCCACTTTTTCTCCATTTTTTTCTCCACTTTTTCTACATTTTTTCTCCACTTTTTCTAGATTTTTTTCTCCACTTTTTCTCCACTTTTTCTCCACTTTTTCTCCACTTATTCTCCATTTTTTTCTCCACTTTTTCTCCACTTTTTCTCCACTTTTTCTCCACATTTTTCCATTTTTTTCTCCATTTTTTTCTCCACTTATTCTCCACTTATTCTCCACTTTTTTTCCATTTTTTTCTCCACTTTTTTTCCATTTTTTTCTCCACTTATTCTCCACTTATTCTCCACTTTTTCTCCACTTTTTCTCCACTTTTTCCTCCACTTTTTCTCCACTTTTTTTCCATTTTTTTCTCCACTTTTTCTCCACTTTTTCTCCACTTTTTCTCCACTTTTTCTCCATTTTTTTCTCCACTTTTTCTCCACTTTTTCTCCACTTTTTCTCCACTTTTTCTCCATTTTTTTCTCCATTTTTTTCTCCACTTTTTCTCCACTTATTTTCCATTTTTTCTCCACTTTTTCTCCACTTTTTCTTCACTTTTTCTCCACTTTTTTTCTCCACTTTTTCTCCACTTTTTCTCCATTTATTTCTCCACTTTTTTCCATTTTTTTTCTCCACTTTTTCTCCACTTTTTCTCCATTTATTTCTCCACTTTTTTCCATTTTTTTCTCCACTTTTTCTCCATTTTTTCTCCATTTTTTTCTCCACTTTTTCTCCACTTATTTTCCATTTTTTCTCCACTTTTTCTCCACTTTTTTTCTCCACTTTTTCTCCACTTTTTCTCCATTTTTTCTCCATTTTTTTCTCCACTTTTTCTCCACTTATTTTCCATTTTTTCTCCACTTTTTCTCCACTTTTTTTCTCCACTTTTTCTCCACTTTTTCTCCATTTATTTCTCCACTTTTTCTCCACTTTTTTTCCATTTTTTTCTCCACTTTTTCTTTATTTTTTTCTCCATTTTTTTCTCCACTTTTTCTCCACTTTTTCTCCACTTTTTCTCCACTTTTTCTCCACTTTTTCTTCACTTTTTCTTCACTTTTTCTCCACTTTTTCTCCATTTTTTCTCCATTTTTTTCTCCACTTTTTCTCCACTTATTTTCCATTTTTTCTCCATTTTTTCTCCATTTTTTCTCCACTTTTTCTCCACTTTTTTTCTCCACTTTTTTTCCATTTTTTTCTCCACTTTTTCTCCACTTTTTCTCCATTTTTTTCTCCACTTTTTTCCATTTTTTTCTCCACTTTTTCTTTATTTTTTTCTCTATTTTTTTCTCCACTTTTTCTCCACTTTTTCTCCACTTTTTTCTCCACTTTTTCTCCATTTTTTCTCCATTTTTTTCTCCACTTTTTCTCCACTTATTTTCCATTTTTTTCTCCACTTTTTCTCCACTTTTTTTCTCCACTTTTTCTTTATTTTTTTCTCTATTTTTTTCTCCACTTTTTCTCCACTTTTTCTCCACTTTTTTCTCCACTTTTTCTCCACTTTTTCTCCATTTTTTTCTCCACTTTTTCTCCACTTTTTCTCCACTTTTTTCTCCACTTTTTTTCCATTTTTTTCTCCACTTTTTCTCCACTTTTTCTCCACTTTTTCTCCACATTTTCTCCACATTTTCTCCATTTTTTTCTCCACTTTTTTTCTCCACTTTTTTCCATTTTTTTCTCCACTTTTTCTCCACTTTTTCTCCACTTTTTCTCCACTTTTTCTCCACTTTTTCTCCACTTTTTCTCCATTTTTTCTCCATTTTTTTCTCCACTTTTTCTCCACTTTTTCTCCACTTTTTCTCCACTTATTTTCTCCACTTTTTCTCCACTTTTTCTCCATTTATTTCTCCACTTTTTCTCCACTTTTTTCCATTTTTTTCTCCACTTTTTCTCCACTTTTTCTCCATTTTTTTCTCCACTTTTTTCCATTTTTTTCTCCACTTTTTCTTTATTTTTTCTCCATTTTTTTCTCCACTTTTTCTCCACTTTTTTCTCCACTTTTTCTCCACTTTTTCTCCACTTTTTCTCCACTTTTTCTCCACTTTTTCTTTATTTTTTTCTCCACTTTTTTTCCATTTTTTCTTTATTTTTTTCTCCATTTTTTTCTCCACTTTTTCTCCACTTGTTCTCCACTTTTTCTCCACTTTTTCTCCATTTTTTTCCATTTTTTTCTCCACTTTTTCTCCACTTTTTCTCCACTTTTTCTCCACATTTTCTCCACTTTTTCTCCACTTTTTCTCCACTTTTTCTCCATTTTTTTCTCCACTTTTTCTCCATTTTTTTCCATTTTTCTCTCCACTTTTTCTCCACTTTTTCTCCACTTTTTCTCCATTTTTTTCTCCACTTTTTCTCCACTTTTTCTCCACTTTTTCTCCATTTTTTCTCCACTTTTTTCCATTTTTTTCTCCACTTTTTCTCCATTTTTTTTCTCCACTTTTTCTCCACTTTTTCTCCACTTTGTCTCCATTTTTTTCTCCATTTTTTCTCCATTTTTTTTCTCCATTTTTTCTCCACTTTTTCTCCATTTTTTTTCTATGGTCGGTCTATCCATTAGCTCTGCCATGCACACTGTAGCTCTACACCTACTGCACATGTTACTTTATGATTGACATCTCTTTCGTACCAGAGCTGTCTAAGTCTACTCTGACCCCATATTTGTCATTACTATATTGTCCTTGTACTGTATTATGACATTTGTATCATGTGTTTCATTTCTTGCTGTGTTGCAATTTTTTTTGCTGCATCCCAATTGTACCTCTACATTGTTCGAGTTTATATTATTGTTCTCTCACTCTTATGTGATACTGATTATTGTCATTTTTCATGATTACATGCAGATAAGTCCAATCTGACGAAGGCTCAGGCCGAAACTTCATTTGTAACTTGTTTTGGACAAAAACATATATGCTTATGAAAAATTTTTTTTTCTTAATACGGACCAATAAAGAGTGATTTTGCATTACTATCCGTTGTGACTTACTGACTTAGTCTGGGAGATTTAGAGTGCCGAGGTTACTCACTAATTTTATCTATTATTACCTCTGAGCACCTATATACCAGTGAGCAGAGCTTCCTCTACAGTAGTTCTCCTGATTAGGCATGCCCTTACCTCATGAGCAGGGCATTGCAGCTTTGGTAGCAACCATTACGACATGGACTCTGCTGCTGTGGACCCGAGAAGAGTGAGTGCAGATTCATTGCACCCACACTCCTCACATGAAGGGTCCGCACTCCTAGAAAATGGGGGATACGTTCCCTGAGTGTCTCCCCCCCATATTCTAGACGGTCCAGTCGTCGTGGGACCCCTTTATTTTTTTTCTTACAATAAATTGGTGAAAGAGGAAATGTTTTGGGGACTGTTTTTTCAAATAAATTTCTTTTGTCGATTTTTTTTTTTTTGTTAGTACTGACAGTTTATGATGTTGAGTATCTAATAGACGCCATGACATCACAAACTGCTGGGCTTGATCTCAGGTTACTTTACAGCTAGTATCAACCCGATTTATTACCCCGTTTGCCACTGCACCAGGGCACGGGATGAGCTGGGGTGAAGCGCCAGGATTGGCGCATCTAGTGGATGCGCCACGTCTGGGGTGCCTGCGGCCTGCTATTTTTAGGCTGTGAAGGCCCAATAACTATGGACCTTCCCACCCTGAGAATACCAGACCACAGCTGTCCGCTTTACCTTGGCTGGTGATCCAATTTGGGGGGGACCCTACTTTTATTGTGTAATTATTAATATTTATAAAATAATTATAAAAAAGAGCCTGAGGGGACCTCCACATTGGATCCCCAACCACGGTAAAGCTGCCAGCTGTGGTTTTCAGGCTACAGCCGTCTGCTTTACCCTAGCTGGCCATCAAAAATAGGGGGACCCAACGTCATTTTTTTTAAACTATTTTTTAAATAGAAAAAATTAATGGGCTTCCCTGTATTTTGATTGCCAACCAAGGTAACGGCAGGCAGATGGGGGTGGCAACCCATAGCTGTCTGGTTTATCTGCGCTGAGAATCAAAAATACCGCGGAGCGCTACGTCATTTTTTTAAAGATTTATTTTTACAGCACTGTGATGTCCAGCAATCAAAATACAGGGAAGCCCATTTTATTTTTAGTTATTTAAATAAATAATTAAAAAAAATATATATGGGCTCCCGCTGCATTTTTTGTATTGCTAGCTAAGGGTAATCCAAGCAGCTACTGGCTGCTAACCCCCACTGCTTGGTGTTACCTTCACTGGCAATGCAAACTCCAGGGAAGCATTTTTTATTTTTTTTGCCAAAAAACTACAAAAAAAGGACGTGAGCTTCGCCATATTTTTGTATGCTAGCCAGGTATAGCAGGCAGGTGCTGGAAGAGTTGGATACAGCGCCAGAATACGGCGCTTCTATGAAAATGCCATTTTCTGAGGCGGCTGCAGACTGCAATTCGCAGCAGTGGGGCCCAGAAAGCTCAGGCCAACCTGTGCTGCGGATTCCAATCCCCAGCTGCCTAGTTGTACCTGGCTGGACACAAAAATGGGGAGAAGCCTACGTCATTTGTTTTCTAATTATTTCATGAAATTCATGAAATAATAAAAAAAGGGCTTCCCTTTATTTTTGGTTCCCAGCCGGGTACAAATAGGCAACTGGGGGTTGGGGGCAGCCGTACCTGCATGCTGTACCTGGCTAGCATACAAAAATATGGCGAAGCCCACATAATTTTTTCAGGGGGCAAAAAACTTCTGCATACAGTCCTGGATGGAGTATGCTGAGCCTTGTAGTTCTGCAGCTGCTGTCTATCTGTATGGAGAAGAGCAGACAGCAGCTGCAGAACTACAAGGCTCAGCATACTCCATCCAGGACTGTATGCAGAATTTTTTTGCCCACCAAAAAATGACGTGGGCTTCGCCATATTTTTGTATGCTAGCCAGGTACAGCAGGCAGCCACGGGCTGCCTCCAACCCCCAGTTGCCTATTTGTACCCGGCTGGGAACCAAAAATATAGGGAAGCCCGTTTTTTTTAATTATTTCACTTATTTCATGAAATAATTAAAAAACAAATGACGTGGGCTTCGCCCCATTTTTGTGTCCAGCCGGGTACAACTAGGCAGCTGGGGATTGGAATCCGCAGCACAGGTTAGCCCGAGGTTTCTGGGCGCCTCTTCTGCGGATTTCAGTCCGCAGCCGTCCCAGAAAATGGCGCTTTCATAGAAGCGCCATCATCTGGCGCTGTATCCAACTCTTCCAACAGCCCTGGAGCCGGGTGGCTTGTTGGGTAATCATGAGTTAATACTGGCTTTGTTTTACTAGCCAGTATTAAGCCAGAGATTCTTAATGTCAGGCACGTTTGACCCGGCCATTAAGAATCTCCAATAAGGGGTTAAAAAAAACACCACACAGAGAAAAAATACTTTAATAGAAATAAATACACAGACACATTAGAGACTCCATCTTTATTACCCCCTGTCAGCCCTCCACGATCCTGCTCTTCTGTCTTCTTTCTTTCTAGTGTAGTAGTAGTGACGATTGTAGTGAGCATGAGGTTCACCAGCCCATCATGGGCTGGGGAACCTCATCCTCAGTACAATCCTCACTACAATCGGGAAGCAGCATGCAGCCTTCACTCCGTGAGTGATCAGTGCTGGCTGTCAGCGGTAACAGCGGTAACGCTGACAGACGCGTTACCATAGCAACGGTGCTCTCGGAGCCGCGGTTAGCGGTGACGTCACCGCTAACTGCGTTGCTATGGCAACGGTGATCTCCGTTAATGACCGGCTGTGTCAGCCGGTCCCTAACGGAACGGGGAGTCGACCGTGTGCTAGAGCATGTCGCCGGTACACGGCGATACACATATGTGCACCGTGTACCGGAGAGATGCACTCGCAGGTCCTACATGACGTGTCATAGTCATGTGACCAGTCTGTAGCCAATGAGATAATAGCCACGTGACTGGTCACATGGCTATTTTGACGTCACGATAGGTCCTGCATCTCTGCTGGCAGTGCAGGTCACCGGGAGGATTCAGCGATCATCGGATGGAATAGCGGCAGGAGACAGAGTGCAGAAGGGATCGCGAGGACCGGTAAGTGTTATGGCAATGTTTATTAACTGTTTGTGTACATTTATAATGCATTTTTATGTGTTTGTGATTGCCTCCCATTATAGCCTATACGTTCGAGTTCGGTTCGTCGAACGTTCGAGGAACCGAACTCGAACGGGACCCCCGTTCGGTGAGCCGACCTCGAGCCGAACCGGGACCGGTTCGCTCATCTCTACTCTTGACCCTCGGACGGCTGGTTCAGGACCCTGTAGTTCCAGTGCCAGTTGATGACTCAGTTGATCTATCCCCGAAACCCTCAGTGTGGGGTCCCCATAGCGTGGAGCGGTTTCGAGCCCGACTGTCCCTTTTTGTGGCAGTCTCCTTGTCGGTACAGCGGGCAGTGTGGACCCTGTAGGGCTGGTCTGTGTCCCGAACCCTGATCCTTTCTTTACTGCTGGTGCCTCCGGATCTGTGGGTCAGTGAGGTCCGTGAAGGTCCCCTCACTGTACAAGTATTTGGCAGGCCATGAAAAACTGACGCCTGACCTAGGGCCCTGTGCCCCGTTGGTGCTCTGGTCCCAGCGGTACTTGGGTGTACCTGCCCTGTGCCCCCCGATCACCGTTACATGACCCAGCTCTAGCATGTCTTTATGTGTCGCCCGGGGATCAGGGGGTACTCAGATCCGGGCCACGAGGTCACTTCTGCGGGTATCACGGTGGCGTCACCCGGTCTGTGATTCCAGGCTCCACAGTAGAAGGGGGTTTGTTAAGGGAGATTGTCCGTGACGCCACCCACGGTTGTGGTGATTGCGGACACCACCGCTGCTCTTTATGGGGATCCCGGGAGCGGTGACAGGGAGCAGCTTGGTTGTTATTTCTCCCCTCCGTGGGTAGGGGGGTTGGTTGTCCCGGGGCCCGGTGATGGGGTAAGCAGGGAGCAGGGCGCAGTGCTGCGGTGCGGTGCCCGAGGGCATGGGCGTACCCACAAGTATTTCACACAGAGTCACTGGTAAACTAGGAATTGCCGGTGTCCGCAGCCTTCGGTACGGGGGTGTTAGTGTCCCACACACGGTGCAGCAGCTCCTGTTCTTTCCCTGCAGCCAGGTGCCTTTCTCTCCACTCTCTTCCTCCTTCTCCTCAGCCGGGAACGGGGAATACACTCCCCTGCAGTGATCCGGGTCACCCAGGTACCGGGGGGCCACTACCCTGCCCGGCTACCTCTGGCCCCTTCCTCACTCACAGCCTGTCCCGGCCCTCTCGGAGCACGCTTCACTATCAGCCTGGGAGCTACAACTCCAGACTCCTCTTCTGTCTGTCTGTCTCTCCATACACTCTGCTCCAGCCCCTCCCCTCTGCTCTGCTTTTCTCTTACCCTGGGGGATGTGGTTTGTCCTGCTGCACCGGTGTGAGATCAGATTACCAAGGAGGATTAACTCTTTCTGTGACATCCTGGCTTTGCCAGGGCGTCACACACCGCCTTGGTAAAACACGGCCCGTCCTCGGGCCGTCTGGCCACCAACATTTATTAAAACTGGAAAAAATCAACACATTACAATCATACATCTTCCCACATCGGGAGGTACGTTTTCTAAAACTTTAAACCGTTCTGCCACCCCACACCTGCGGAGCAGATGGCCTCCTCCTGAACTTGAGGGCGTTCAACAGGAGTGACAGTCCATAAAACAGTCAACTTTTTAACTTGTGAGTAGCCGTCCATGCTCCACTACCACTGTCGCTGCCGCCACTCCCAGTACGGGGCACGGGTTCCGTGCTCTGCCTCCTGCTCAGAAGCCAGGCCCACTTGGATGCCCTCGGCGCCAGCTACAACCGGCCTCGCTAACTGCCGAGGGCTCCATCTCTCACTGGCCTGCTCCTCCTCTCTGCAGGTGCACTCCGGCTGCTTCACAGCCGGGACGGGGTACCTGGGAGCGGCTGGCGCCACATCTGGGGCAGACTTCCAATCTGGTGCCACCTCCGTTGCGGCCGGGTGGACTGCCGGAGCCGACGTCATCACCGTGGCGGCTGGGCGGACTGCCGGAGCCGGGTAACATGTCATCGGGATTGCGGCTACTGTTTGTCCAGGAACGGAATTAGGCAAAGTCCTGGCGTCCCTGCCTTTACAGTCCTGGTCACATAAACTGCGGTTCCTTCCTCCTGCTCCCCCTTGGTACTCGGGAGCAGTCCTTCTAGCAACTTTTAAAGTTTTCCTTTCGCTTCCGGTCCTCCGGAGCTTCACTTCCGCCCGCGTTCTCAGGGGGCGGAGCCTCTTTTTCGCGCCCACCGCTTGGGGAAGAAGGCGCTGGGCGGGAGATTTTCGTGCCCAAAATGGCGGCAAAGATGGCGACCTTCAAAATTTTTGCAGCGGAACACCGCTGACAGTCCAGAACAAGGCGCACTTCTTCCAGGTAACTGGATGGGTTCGATCCTGTGCGTGACGCCAAATGTGTCGCCCGGGGATCAGGGGGTACTCAGATCCGGGCCACGAGGTCACTTTTGCGGGTATCACGGTGGCGTGACCCGGTCTGTGATCCCAGGCTCCACAGTAAAAGGGGGTTTGTTAAGGGAGATTGTCCGTGACTCCACCCACGGTTGTGGTGATTGTGGACACCACCGCTGCTCTTTATGGGGATCCCGGGAGCGGTGACAGGGAGCAGCTTGGTTGTTATTTCTCCCCTTTGTGGGTAGGGGGGTTGGTTGTCCCGGGGCCCGGTGATGGGGTAAGCAGGGAGCAGGGCACAGTGCTGCGGTGTGGTGCCCGAGGGCACGGGCGTACTCACAAGTATTTCACACAGTCACTGGTAAACTAGGAATTGCCGGTGTCCGCAGCCTTCGGTACGGGGGTGTTAGTGTCCCACACACGGTGCAGCAGCTCCTGTTCTTTCCCTGCAGCCAGGTGCCTTTCTCTCCACTCTCTTCCTCCTTCTCCTCAGCCGGGAACGGGGAATACACTCCCCTGCAGTGATCCGGGTCACCCAGGTACCGGGGGGCCACTACCCTGCCCGGCTACCTCTGGCCCCTTCCTCACTCACAGCCTGTCCCGGCCCTCTCGGAGCACGCTTCACTATCAGCCTGGGAACTACAACTCCAGACTCCTCTTCTGTCTGTCTCTCCATACACTCTGCTCCAGCCCCTCCCCTCTGCTCTGCTTTTCTCTTACCCTGGGGGATGTGGTTTGTCCTGCTGCACCGGTGTGAGATCAGATTACCAAGGAGGATTAACTCTTTCTGTGACAACCTGGCTTTGCCAGGGCGTCACATTTACACTTTTACTCCCTACTACTGACTACTGACTAATTGCTGTCCCACCAGGCTGTCTAGTCCCCTGGTCTGGCTCCGCCCTCTAGGTGGCCAACCCCTTGTGTCCAACTAGCCAATTACCCCTGGTGTGGAGTGGGAACTGGGATTTTGGTGTGTCTAGGTGTTACTGGCACTGGTGTTCCAGGTCCCTGGGGGTAGGCCCTGCATCCTGGTGAGGATGCAGTACTTAGTAGTGCGCTGAGTGGCTCAGGGGCGCTACATATAGGATAGAAGATAACAAGCTGATTGATGGGGCTCCCCATAACCCAGTCCTCAATAGAGTGGAGATGCACATACATGACCTCCGCTCCACACATTTTCTATGGTACAGTGCTTTGTTACTTCCACCAGTCCCATCAACAGGAGGTCTCACATTATCACCTCTGCTCCATTCAAGACAGGGCTGCAGAGAAGTACCCCTCTTTTGAGATCACTGAGGGGCCACTGTGGTCAGACCTCCCAATCAACAAATTTTACTCTATTTTATGAATAGTAGATTACTTAATTTATTGGTAATAACCCTTTAAACAACCCTCACCCCAGATTTGAATAATATCCCACCCAGTGCAACCCTGTTGCATTAATACACACCTCCCACCCATCCCTGATGCATGTCTTCAGGCACAACACTCCATCGCTCTCTTTCTAAAGCCTGCTTTACACGCTGCAATATATCTTACGATGTGGCGGCGGGGTCACGTCATAAGTGACACACATCCGGCATTGTAAGTTACATTGCAGTGTGTGACAGGTACGTGCAATTGCGATTGAACGTTAAAACGTTCATCGCATACACATCGTACCTGTCTCTAGAATTGCATGTCAGATTATTCATCGTACCCGGGGTAGCACACATTGCAGTGTGTGACACCCTGGGAATGATGAACAGATCTTACCAGCGTCCTGCGGCTCCCGGCCTACAATGCGGAAGGAAGGAGGTGGGCGGGATGTTTACATCCCGCTCATCTCCACCCCTCCGCTTCTATTGGCCAGCTGCCGCGTGACGTCGATGTGACGCCGAACGTCCCTCCCACTCCAGGAAGTGGACGTTCGCCGCCCACATCGAGGTTGTATGGACGGGTAAGTACGTGTGACGGGGGGTTACTTGTGTGTGCGGCACGTTCAACAAATTGAACGTGCCACACATACGGTGGGGGCGTTGCAAATCGCATACGAAATCATATGTGAAATTCAACGTGTAAAGCAGGCTTTAGTCACATACATCTTCCAAAGCCTGGAGGTGTGTTTAATTAATGTCATTGCCTTGCTGCAACACAAATCATAATCCTAATAAGAGCAATCCAGATGGGTTGGCATGTCATTCCAGAACTCTCCTACACCATCACTCCTATACCATCACTTTTCTCCTTTTATGCTTTATCATGGGCACTACATTTGTAGAAGACATCAGATCGCATTTTCTGCATGTCACAATAAAATGGCAGTTGAGACCAAAAATCTCAAAGACTTATCGAACCACAACAAAGATTTCCACTGATCTAATGGCAATTCCTTGTTTTACTTGGCCCAAACAAGTCTCTTCTTGTTTGTGGTCCTCAGTGGTGGATTCTTTAAAATAATTAGAACACAAAGACCTGCTTCATTCACTCTCCCCTGAGCAGTGGATATTGAGATGTGTCTACGACTTGATGTACATCATTTATAAGGGATCTGAGGTGCTGACAATTTGCATTTTCTGAAACAGGTATCACTGATGAACTTCTCTTCTGCGGCAGAGATAATTTTTGGTCTTCCTTTTCTGGGTCTGTCCACATGTTAACCAGTTTCATGATGGTGATTGATATTTTTTATGACAGCACTTCTGGGTTCTAAAAATTTTGGATAGGAGACAAGTCGCGAGACACTGCACTCCATAGTAGCAACCTAGCAGCGCACGTCACGGTAGATCATAGAGCCTGAGCAAAACTCCATGGTGGCATAATACCGGACCATCCAAGCATGCCACCATGGAGTTTTGCTCAGGCTCTATGATCTACCGTGACGTGCGCTGCTGTGTCCGGCCGGCTCCCAGATTGCTATGGCAACGCGTCGTATGTACCTCGCCGCCCTCCGTCCACGTCATGACGCGTCTGACGTGGGCTGAGCGCGGTGACGTCAGACGCCGCGCCCGGCGGTCGTGGGGGCAGGGCGGGACGCGGGAGCGCCATCAATCATCACGGCCTGTAGTGAGTATAAAAAACTTGGGTATACTGCCTATCTGCACCCCCTGGAAGAAGCTAGACGCGAAACGCGCGCGTAGGGGCATTCTTTATGGTTCTCGGCTGTCATATTCTGAGCACACGCTTATTTTAGGTAATCTTTCTGCTGCCTCTTGGATTGTTTCTATACTTCCTTGCTGTTGTCCCACTTCGGGCTTTATTCATCTCTAAACCACCTATATAGCTGTCTGCCATTCTTACCATTTGCCATTGTTTGGCTTTGTCTTTATGTATAAACCTTATGGTATGGCAGCAAGTGTCTTATCTTTGGGGTCCTTTACATTGTACCTCCTCTGATAGAGCTAATTGCGTAGTTTCTATCATCGCTTGCTCTTGCCCATTGTTCTTAGGAGAACCTTTTTCCATCACGTTTCTCCTATTTATCTGTGGATTTGTTTTCTCTATTATATGCCATTAAGGCTGAGATATGAACATGGTGAATATGCTTGATGATATGAGTATGGCGAATATTGTGATCTGATAATATTCTTATATGTAGTGATTGGAGCTCTCTTCTCCCCTCCTCCTTAGGGGTATCCCCATGGAAATATATTAAAGTAAATAGCCTTAGTCTGGCGGGGTCCATCTTTGTATTCTTAAGGAGATTTGTTCTCTTTATATCTACTTGGCAGCATTTGTAGCGATTATTGTGTGTCTCATCAATTAATAAATTGTATTTATGTATGTCCACTTGTATGTACATTAGCATTTTGGTAACCGTGAACCTTTGTCAGTGTCCTCTTTTTTAGGAAATATTTTTAATTTTTTTCAATAAAGATTTCTAAATTTTATATATGGAATTTATTCTTTGGCTCGATTTACTCGTTTCATTAAATAGGTCTTTTCTCAGTGTTTGAGTAAGAGCCCCTCTTTGTATCGGGTTTTCATGTAGGTTTTCTGACCAGGAAGAAAACAAAATGATGGTTGAGCAATTCCTGCAGGGTCTACAATCAATGGAGGACCGCAAGCAATTGTGGCTGTGGGCCCTGGAGCATCCAAATGTGAACTTTGTTGTCCTCAAAGACCAGGCCATCAAAGCCTTGAATCCCCCTGAGACCATTGACTCTAAGCTCTTTGCGAGCGGAACCCCCTTCTTTAACTGTGGCAAAGACTATACCTCAGGTAGCACCCCCCTGTGCTCCCAGTGATCTGTGTTTCCAAGTACAGCGGTTGAGTAAAGATGTGGCTAGAATCCTAGAGGCAATGCAACTAGAAAACAAAGGACAAGCCAGAGGAACAGATCCAGCTAGCTGATTGCCCTGAGGATGGTCCCTGGATGAGGGGAAGGAGGATCCCACTACTTCGAGGGAGGAGCAGCGACCACTACAGTACATCTAGACTGCTCATTTGCCGGAGGTGTCACAAGGTTGGCCATATTGTCCGGAGGTGTCCTTTAAACTGGCAACCACTGGGGCAAAGGGCCAATCCCCAGGATTAGGACAACAAGGCCCCGCTGACTGGAGAGACCAGTATGTAGGGGGGCGTCCCATCATCTCTATCACCTTGGACGGGATCCCTACCTCTGCCCTGTTGGACACCGGTTCGCAGGTAACAACCATTCCGTATGTACCATATAAGAGATTCTGGTCAGATGCTGAACTCACCCGGCCCCATGCTGGGCTTACCATCTATGCTGTCAACAGTTCACCAGTGACTCAGATTGGGTTTAAGGAGTTGACCATAAAGGTGGGACGGGTAGAGCTAGGAAAACAAGGACTGATTGTTGTAGAAAATTATGCTAGTGATAAAAATCCTAAAATTATTCTGGGGACAAACGTCATTGAAAACTGTTTGGGAGAAGTGTTGTTTTTGCTCCAACAGATTGCTGAAACTGCAGGTGCTGGGCAGCACTGTTCTGACGGCTAGAGGGATAGTTGATGTCAGCAAGAGGAGAGTGCCCGTGCGAGTGTTGAATTAAGGGGATGAAGAGACCAAATTGCCCAGGTATGCCACCATTGCCAAGTTATTCACTGTCACTGAAGAGTCCATCTAGGCAGCGGAACCCATAACCTCACAGGAGCAAACAGAACATGACAGTCCCCAAGGTCAATTAGAGGGTTGGTTCCAAGAACTACATGTGGGTACTGTGTAACGCCTTGGAAAACCAGGTAGATGTACACACAGGCCCCCGCATAACACCTATCCCACAAAGGGTTAAATCAGCCGACCTGAAACCCTAGTCACCCCCCTCCCCCCCAGGGAAGGACAGACACACCAGTGGGCGGGACCAGGCGGTTAGGAAACGCCCACCTAGGGGTCTGGAGAGCCCGAGGCGGGAAAACAGTCAGTTAACATTCAAGTTCAAGTTGGAGTGGAGGTGCCAAGCTGACAGGTGCCAGGGTCAGAACCCTGACACCTTGGCTAGGTGGCAGACGGTAGCCAGAGTCTGCAGGAGACGGGAAGACGGCTGCCGGGGATCCGAGGTGGACCGGGACAGGTAGCAACAACCAGGACAGTTAAAGCAGACTTATATAAGGTAAAAGGCAACAACTTCAGGGACATATTGAAACAGCAGAAAAAAAGTCTTTAAATTTGCCTTATATTACATCATATCCCATGGCCCAAGAACCACCAACACCAAAGTAAGTTGCACATAGAAAAACTTTAATTGGTTGGGTCAAGCATATAAATATTACATGGGATATAAAAATTGTGACAAGTAAGAAGGTTAAATGACACATAAGAGCGAATAAAGAACCCCATGTGGGGCTGCATGGATCAAATTAGGTGCACACAAAAGGGTGTACTCCCAGCAGGGCCAGTGTAAGTGCCTTTTACAAAACGCAGGTTCACCTAATCAAGAACTCTAGGCACATTACAAATAAATGAACAGGAATATATTCCCAGCAGAGCCAGTGTAAGTGCCTATACAAAAGATAAATTCACAGTCAGTGACAGAATAACACTTTAATAGATGACAATAGGCATGTTACTCACACACATCATCCGGTGAACAGGGATATGTTCCCAGCAAGGTCAGTGTAAATGCCATTGCAATAAACAGGTTCACAGTGAGTGATAGAGTAACACTTAAGTATATGAACATAGGCACACTGCCCAGGCATCTAGTCCAATGGACAGGGATATATTCCCAGCAGGGCCAGTGTACGTGCCTATATCATAAACAGGTTCACAGCAAATGACAGAGTAACACTTTAGTGCATGACAATAGGCACATTACACAAACACATGGTCCAGCGAACAGGGAAGTATTCCCAGCAAAACCAATGTAAGTGCCTTTCCAAGTTCACAGTAATGACAGGATAACACTTAGTACATAATCATAGGCACATTACCCAAACACATGGCCCGGTGGATATTCCACCAATTATAGCACTCACATGCAGTCACACAAGGGGAAAAAAGTCCCAATACGTATTTCGTGATGACTTCCTCAGGGGACCATGGGACCGGGACAGGGTTGGAGCCTGCCGGTACCGACACCGGAGATCCAACCCGGAAACTGTGTGCACAGAGGGGGTACTTGAACCCTGAAGCCAGGACCGAAACCAACGGCCTAGCTAATTAACCAATTGAGGGCAAGATTTTAGGTCCTGTCCCAACCTAAGTCCCGAAAAAGTTGACAACCACCCACCGAGAGGGATAGGGCAACCGCCAGGGCCCGTAGATCCCAAGGGTCAGCATCAGATGGGCACGGCTCCCAACCAAAGGACCGGGAGCGGACTCCCGTGTTTCATACTGGGAAGTACTACCTACAACACACTGAGTGCAGAGGAGAGAAACTTTGACTACCAGCCCGGGTGTGGGATCAGATACACCCGTCTGCGGCAGCCGGCCATCATCACCTTGGTTTATCACAAGACTTGTGTGCTTTATTCAACTGTGAGTAACATCCCTGGCCTGGCCGGGTGCGTCGGCCCCTGTAATCACCATCCTCAGCATAGAGACACTGGGCCCCGGGACATCCATCCCTACCCACGGAGGGGTTACAATCCAGCTGCCAGCCCAACGTCCCCGGGAGCCCCGCAACGGCAGCGGTGGTGCTGCATCTCACCACACACCGTGGGTGGCGTCACAGACATTTTACAACCAATCCCATATAAATATGTCCCCCTTTATTAGGAGTGTCCGCGTGACCCCTGGGTCCGGAGAACCCCTCGAGCCATACTGTAGATCCGGATCCGAGCAGCACTGGCTACTGGCACGGGGGCGGCACAACTGACTCTACACCCTCACACCAGAAACAAGGAGTCTACTGGGTAGTGCAGGAGTATGAGCGGGTCTCTTCAGCAAACACCCATTAGACTTTGTGAGGAAATAAGGGATACAACATCACATACCCATAGGCAACCATCCTCCCATCAAAGAGAGATATAGGCCTATACCACCCACACTCTATCAATGTGCCAAGGAAATGTTGAGGAACATGAAGGAGGTAGGGGTCATCCGAGATAGTTGCAGCCCCTGGGCAGCTCCACTGGTTCTAGGTAAGAAGAAAGACGGCACTATGAGAATGTGCGTGGACTATAGGCAGATCAACAAAATCACTCATAAGGATGCCTATCCATTGCCCCGTATTGAAGAGTCGCTGGCTGCATTGGAGGCTGCTAACTATTTCTCTACGCTAGATCTAACCAGTGGCTACTGGCAGGTCTCAGTCGCTGAAGAGGATAGGGAGAAGACTGCCTTCGCCACTCCTATGGGCCTGTGTGAATTCAACAGTATGCCGTTTGGATTGTGCAATGCACCAGAAACGTTCGAAAGGCTAATGGAATGCTGCCTGGGCCACCGCAACTTCGAGACCGTACTGCTATACCTAGATGATGTGATTGTATACTCAAAAACCTACGAAGAACATCTGGAACATCTGGCAGAGGTATTCAAAGCCCTGGCAAAGTATGGGATGAAGCTGAAACCGTCCAAGTGTCATCTGCTGAAACCTAAGGTCCAGTACCTGGGACATGTGGTCAGCACCGACCCTGAGAAGATAACAGCTATCAAAAACTGGCCTAGGCCAACTACCATCAAGGAGGTACGCCAGTTCCTGGGCCTAGTAGGATACTACCGGAGGTTCGTGAAAAGGTACACAAAGATGGCTGCGCCCTTACAAGAGCATGGAGCGAAGGAGAAGAAAACTCCTTCATACAGATGAAGTTGGCCCTGACATGAGATGAGATTCTGGCATATCCTGATTACCATCTTCCCTTTGTGCTGTACACAGATGCCAGTAATGCGAGATTGGGAGCTGTACTATCCCAAGTACAGAGTGGCAAAGAGAGTGATTTCCTATGCAAGCAGGAAGCTCCATCCTACTGAGAGGAATCCCGAAAATTACAGCTCCTTCAAGCTGGAGTTCCTGGCACTGATCTGGGCAGTGACTAAAAGGTTCAAGCACTACCTGGCAGCTGCAAAATTCACTGTGTACACTGAAAAAACCCTGTGACCCATCTAAACACCGCAAAGTTGCATGCGCTGAAACAACGCTGGGTGGCAAGACTGGTGAACTACGACTTCATCATCAAATACAGAGCTGGTCACAAGAATGCCAACGCAGATGCGTTATCCAGAATGCCTCACCTGTCTGATGAAGGGACAGATGAAGATGAACTAGAAGAAATCGAGTTGCCAGCTTCTCACCGCCCTTGTGACTTAGGAGACCATCAACCTTACAGTATGCAGCAAGAAACCACATTAGATCCCCTGCCTCACCACGAGTGGAGAGAAGTACAAGATAATAATCCTGCAATCAAGCTGATCAAAGTGCTGATAGTCCAACCAGATTCACATCTGGATCCTGGAGCTCCACAAGAGACTCAGAAGTTGTGGAGGCACAGAGGTCGATTGTATCTTCATCGGGGAAAGCTGTGCCGAAGCCTCACCAATCCCAAGACACATGAGAGGGTAGGTCAGATAGTGATACCAAAAAGCCATGTTCTGGTGGTTTTAGAGGCGTACCATGATGGAGCAGGACATTTTGGCTGGAAGAAACTGGAAGCCTTGCTGCGTGATCGGTTCTATTGGGTTGAGATGAGAGCCACCATAGAAGAATGGTGCAGAAATTGTGGTCCTTGTACCTTGAGAAGACAGGATGGTAACCGTCAAAAGGCACCAGTACAGCCCATAGTCACCAATCAACCTTCAAATTGTTGCCCTGGATCACGTCAAGCTGACACCCAGTAGAACAGGATACGCTCTAACAATGGTAGATCACTACTCCAGATTTCTGGTGGGAGTACCTGTCAAAGACTTAACAGCAACCACTGCAGCCAAAGCTTTCCAAGCCCATTTTTGCTGGCCTCACGGTTACCCAGAACAGGTGTTGACAGATAGAGGCCCCGCTTTTGAAGCTGACATCTTCAGAGAATTCTGTAATCTGTATGGATGTAAAAAAATACGTACTACATCCTACCATGCACAAACAAATGGGATGTGCAAGAAGATGAACCACCTTGTCATCAATCTGCTGAAGACTCTGCCACTTGAAGGGAGAAACCTGTGGCCTGAGAAGTTACCTGATTTGGTGAATATGTATAACAACATTCCAATAAGTTCCACGAAATGCACCCCCGCCTATCTCATGAGAGCGAGACCTGGGAGACTACCAGTAGATCTCGAAATGGAGGTTAAAATACCAGAAAACAGCTCACCAGATAAAGACTGGGACTCCCACCGCCAAGCCCAATATAGAAGAAACCAAGACTATGTTGAGCAGAACTTAAACTGCAGTCGAGAGAAACAAGAAAGACTTCAACAAGAAAGCAGGTGCTAATCCCCTCATGGCTGGAGAGAGTTCTCAAGAAAAAGAGAAGACTTCACAAGCTTGATGATCAATGGGAGAAGGAACCTTATGTTGTACTACCTTCAAACTTTGATAATTGGAAAACTTGCCTAATCAGCAAAGATCAGGGAAGAACAACATCTACTGTCTCACGTGACCACTTGAAAAAATGTCCAGAACTACCGAAACCAAGACACAAAACACCAAATCCACCTCAGGCCGAAGAAAAGAAAGAAAAAGTGATCCATATTATCTTGGGAGATTTTCCAGAAAACTGGCCTTAGTATAATGGAGCTGTCATTGTGCCCGGCCTCACATTCCCAAAATCTGCGGAGGAACCAGTCCCAGAAGAGCCCTCATACCATACACTATTAGGCTTACGAAGAACACGTAGACAATTGCCTAGTTCACCTGCAGACAGTAGGGAGACACCTGCCCTAGACACCAGAACACCACAGGGGTTAGAGAAAGGACCAGCGTTACGTAGGTCTACCAGTAGCATTTTCGGGCAACCCCCACTTAGGTATAGAGAAGAGGAAGGACATACAGTCATTAATGTAAATAATGTTGAAATGTTATGTATGCATCTATAATTTTCTTTAAGAATTTGCATGAATCTGGAAAATGTTTTGGAAAAATGTTGAATAATCCTTGGAACAGTAACCTGTTTGACCTGTTTGAAAAATGAAGGTAAATATGGACCACGGCAGCAGGACTGGCACCAGCCAACACAAACTTGTGTCTTGTGAATAGTTGCACCATGTGTGCCTCCCAGAGTAATCCTTTTCACCATCAGGACATTGATACCACCACCATAGAGAGGAAGGTTGGAGGAAAGGTCTGGGATAGAGAAGGCCCAGATCTGGTCACCACTGGGATTGGTGACCTGCCTCCTCATAGGGTTTTGGGGAACCAGGACTTTTTTGGGTGGTGGGTTAATGGGGGGATACTTAAAGTTAGCAACGTTTAAGTGAATTGCCTCCCCTGTGCGGAAAGAAAGTTATGTTTGAACTAATTACCCTTTTTTATCCGGTTATAATAAAAACTCTATTTCACTTACAGCCCGAGGACGTGCTGTGTTTAACCAAGGGGAAATGTAGCACCCCTGAGCCACTCAGGGCACTACAAGGAACTGTATCCTCTTGGGGATGCAGCACCTACCCCCTGGGACCTGGAGTACCAGTGCCGATACCACCAATGCACAACTAAAATCCTAGTTCTCCACTCCACACCGGGCATAGAGGGTTAACCATGTAAGGGGATGGTCGCCATGGAAAGGAACGAGTCCCTGGGATTAGCCAGCCTAGAGGGAGGGGTCAGCAGTCAGTAGGGAGTCCAAAGAAGTGTGGCACAGAGGAGAGTGTGCGGACGTGCCTGAGCTGGGTCCATGCAGCGATGAACCGGGGGCACAGGAGAGAGGTCGCCAAGTCGGGTACCAGAGATATCACTGGGACCGGAACACGCATGGGGCACAGGGCCCTAGATCAGGTGCCAGTTCTACAAGGCTTAATAAATACCTGCCTGGTGAGGACACCTTCACAGACTTCACCGAACCAAATAATCCAGGGGCATCAGCAGTAAACTAGGATTGGGGTTCGAACACTTACCTCCTCACAGGGTCCGCACCGCCCGCCGTACGGAGAAGGAGACTGTACCCCAAAAGGGACAGTCAGGCCTCAAACGCTCCACGCTACGGGGACCCAACCGAGTGTCGGGGATAGAGCAACCTGGGTCACTACATTGGCACTGATACTCCAAGGGACCTGAACCAGCAACCCCTGGGTCCAAGTGAGTAGAGACTGTTAAAGACAACCTGGTGTGGTCTCCGTTATTATCCCCCATCTTCTCCCAGGCACGGCCCTACCTGCGGAGGGCCTAGCACCATTGCTGCAATCACCACCAGCTCTGGGAGTACCCACAGTTAGTAGCGGCGGTTCTCTATCCTTGACTGCAACCGGCAGGTGGCGTCACATGACATTAACTCTATTCACCCCTGTAAATATTCCCCCTTACAAAAGGGGCTAAGGGCACGGAACCAGGCAACGGCCACCAGAGTGACATTCCCATTTGTTACCGCCCAGGACCGAGTACCCCCTTCCCTGGCAGGCACTGATGTTTGGGGTGAAATAGCAGCCACAGGTAATGAGTGCTCCCTGGCAAACCATAGGGTTGAGTTTTCCTTCACCGTCCCATCCATTCACTTTGTTGGACAAGCCCGTACATCTCATGGAGCTCTTTGATCTATTCCCTAGCTCCACTGTATTTGGGACTTGTGAGGTAGGTACTATCAAGCACCCCTCGTCTTATGGGCGGCAGCCCTGGAGTGACAGGAGTAAGGGATGGGAGTGGGAAAACGACTGTTGTGGTACACTGACGTAGAGTGTGGCATGAAGTGGGTATTCTCCATGCAGTGAAGCTGCCTGGTCGAGCGATGGCTGCGCCCATTCATGATCTCTGGCACAGGGCCACAACGTACGTTTGCTCCAGTGGCTGTGAACTGTGGCAGAGCAGACGGTTCCTACAGTTCCAGCAGTGTGGCTGTGGGCACCGCTTCTGGCATGGCGATTCCTGGTGCAGTCTCTGTAGGCAGGGTAATGTCTGCAATGCTTCGGTCGGCGGAAGACTCCAAGGAGAGATACAGGGTAGTTTAGATACAGTATGAAGCGATTGCTGGCCCATGACCCTCTCTGTGGCACAGTGGCAGTTTCCATTTTTTTTCTCTTTAGACACACTGCTTCTTTTCAGAGTTCTCCTGTGCTAATGGTGTCTCTTCAGAGAAACAGCATGGTGTTTACGTTAACTCCTCCCTGACTATTTTAAGTGGGCAATACTTTCTCTCGTGTGGGCTGTTCTTCTTCAGGCAATTTCTTTACAGGGGGTTGGGCTCCCCTTTTCATGCTTTGGGACACACACACCTACCATGGAACACTCATTGCTATGCTTCTGCGCCACAGGTCACCATCTTATAATGACAATTAATTTTACTTCTCTTTGCAAGGCACACACAGTATCCTGTTTGTGATGACAAAATGTACATGTGCTGCTCAGGTGACCTTGTACACCAGGCAGAGGGTCACATCCTGGATATCACAGGTAGTAGTGGCTGTGTTTGCTGCCTCTATTGCTAGTGCAATAGGTGCATACAGTCTCTGGGTGTTAAAGCCAGTTAAGTTATTATGACCTCTCTGTAGTGATGTTGGATGGCATTACCTCATGGTGCTGGTGCAGTCGAGGGAGGCAGGAGAGCCAGGATACACTTTAACGGTGAAACAGGTGGTTCTTTACTTGTTAAACAGACATATTGTACAGTGCCATGATGGTAATACATGCTCAGATGGACACAGCTTCACAGACAGGCAGATAGCAACAGATTTAGGAAAAAAAATCACATTTGAGACATGATGGACAGCAACTGCAGTCAGAGCCTATCCTGCTGATCAAGCTGACACAATAGAGTTGGCTTCCTCTATCCAACTGAAGGAGTAGTCTCCATCAGACCCCAAAGTTCTAGTTCCCTCTAACCTTCATGCTGTAGTGGGTTCTACTGTGTACCCATCTTCTTTATGGGGGGATCCCTCACTAGGCCCGTCCTTCTGTGTACACAGCTTTACGTTTTTGGTAGGCTAGAGCGCTGTACTGACCAGAGCATAACTTCTGCATATGTCTTTGTGGTTACGGAGTTATGCTGTATCCTTTTCTTTGTGTTTCGTGTAGTTACAGTCATATGAAAAAGTTTGGGCACCCCTATTAATGTTAACTTTTTTTCTTTATAACAATTTGGGTTTTTGCAACAGCTATTGCAGTTTCATATATCTAATAACTGATGAACTGTAATATTTCTGGATTGAAATGAGGTTTATTGTACTAACAGAAAATGTGCAATCCACATTTAAACAAAATTTGACCGGTGCAAAAGTATGGGCACCTCAACATAAAAGTGACATTAATATTTTGTAGATCCTCCTTTTGCATAAATAACAGCCACTAGTCACTTCCTGTAGCTTTTAATGAGTTCCTGGATCCTGGATGAAGGTATATTTGACCATTCCTGTTTACAAAACAATTCCAGTTCAGTTAAGTTTGATGGTTGCCGAGCATGGACAGCACGCTTCAAATCATCGCACAGATTTTCAATGATATTCAGGTCTGAGGACTCGGATGGCCATTCCAGAACATTGTAATTGTTCCTCTGCATGAATGCCTGAGTAGATTTGGAGCGGTGTTTTGGATCATTGTCTTGCTGAAATATCCATCCCCTGAGCAACTTCAACTTCGTCACTGATTCTTGCACATTATTGTCAAGAATCTGCTGATACTGAGTTGAATCCATGCGACCCTCAACTTTAACAAGATTCCCGGTGCCAGTATTGTCCACACAGCCCCAAAGCATGATGGAACCTCGACCAAATTTTACTGTGGTAGCAAGTGCTTTTCTTGGAATGCCGTGTTTTTTTGCCTCCATGCATAATGCCTTTTTGTATGACCAAACAACTCAATCTTTGTTTCATCAGTCCATAGGACCTTCTTCCAAAATGTAACTGGCTTGTCCAAATGTGCTTTTGCATTCCTCAGGCAACTCTGTTTGTGGCGTGCTTGCAGAAACGGCTTCTTTCGCATCACTCTCCCATACAGCTTCTCCTTGTGCAAAGTGCGCTGTATTGTTGACCGATGCACATTGACACCATCTGCAGCAAGATGATGCTGCAGGTCTTTGGGGGTGGTCTGTGGATTGTCCTTATAATCAAAAAATTAGCTCGGGCACACAGTAAAAGTAAAAGTCTGAAGACAATGCTTTTTGAAATTCAGTAGACTTTTTTATTGATGCAAAGGACTAGACAAATCTGACGTTTCGGCCTGCACATATAGGCCTTCCTCAGAGATAGTCTGTGATACAATTTTACAGAAAAGAAAGAAGCAAAATTAATACATGTACAAATATTCATGCATTATACAAAAATCATAGTGTGAGATAGAAATGTTGGCATCAATAGACATATATACACTGATAGTAGGAAAAACAGGTACATTGCGAAAAATAATATCATAAGAAATATATTGGGTACCAGGATACACATTCTATAGAGAAGGTTCCCACAACTGGAGACCCTCCTAACTTAGGCAATATAGAAAAATTGGGGCATACCTATATGAAAAATGGAAGAGATATGTATTCGAGTCACTACTCAAGGTGATATCGTCATGATAAACAGGAATGCCTAAAAATAGAGACATGTAAGTATACTACACCGGCCATAGGTGAGGAATTCAGGAAAAAATAGAAGGTGTGAGTGAGATCACAATTATGACAAGGAAAAAAATAGAAAATCAAAGAAGGAATGTAGAAAAGAATAAAGCACAATATGTTAGACCAAGAGAAAGGGGAAGCAGAGAAAAGGGGGAAGCATGTAGCAGAACAAAGGAGAAAACCAAAGGGAAGGGGAAGAGGGTCCAGAAAATAGTAACAAAAAGAGGTTAGGAATGAAAAAGAAGTCAAAGAGAAAAAGAGAATGAATACTGTATCCCACAAATGAACGCCAATGTGGAAGATACCTTTGTAAACATCAACAGCTGCAATGGGTTACACCCCGGTAGTCTATGGCTACCAGCGGGGGTCAGTATTATTGGTACTATAAAAAAGATGTACAAGTTATACACAGTGTTGAATTTCCACCATAATGATATAAGATGTGACTATTGTGAAATGTGTACATACCTAATAAAGGAATATGAGGTAGCAGAACTGCCAATCTGGCACGTGCTAGTCTCCTTGTATGTGGTCTAAATATGTGAAAGTAGACAAAATCCACTGGTAACAACCTCATACAATAGGGAAATCATATAGCCAAAAGGTCACATATACCGCTCAATGAGACTACTGTGAAAAAGATTCTCTGACTCACACTAAAGAGCGGGCCAATGCCCAAGGGGCGCACAGCGCATAATGTTTATAATCTGTGAATATACAAAAGAATATATGAGAGCAAGTCTATAACACTTGAACTACTGACATCTAGGAAAAAGTCTAATAGTGAATGACAAACCTTGATCCTAGTATGCAATGAAAGCAGTCAGTCCTGAAGCAGGAAATGAGATTAAAGGAACGAGATCAGTTCCTATAAGAATAAAGCAAAGGCGAGATGAGAATCCAGATAACAGCCAGGGTGACAGGAGAAGAATGATCAGTACCTGGTGATGGAGAAACTCCTATGTGAATGCCGGTATGAGTCCTGAGGTGCACATAGTGGCAGGGAACGGAGCCTATTTAAGAGGTGCATGATTACTAAGGGAAGTCACCTGTTGGTGAAAGCCAGGACCGGACCGTGACACGTCAGTGGCCCGAGCGCAGAGAGACCGCAAGGATCACTCTGCGCAAGCGCAGACGACGGCCACAGCCGGTCTGTGCACGTGACCGTTGACAGACAGTAATGCAGGAAGTAGCGTGAACCGCAAGCGTGGAACGCATCAGTCGCGCATGCGCAGAAGGGTCAAGAGACCGATCGGCGCATGCGTAAGTGGCGGCCACGGAGTGCAAGTGATAAATGGAAGGAGTGGGCCAAGCGCAGGCGCAGACCGGCCGGAGAACCGGCCGAGACCGCGCACGCGCGGGCACACTGACGTCCAGAGAATGGTGGATGTTGCTGACAGGGATACAGTGCCGTGACGGGTTCGTGGATGGGATATTTACAGCGCCTGAAAGATAAAAGAAACATATGATAAATAAGAACCCATGCATAAATATAGGGAAGCACTATTCAGGAGGAAAAAGCACAAAGGTTTAGATTGGGAAATGAATAGAAAAATGTAAAATAGCAAATAAAGAAAGGGTTCATGAGAATCACAAAAGGCAGAAAAAATTTTTTGTATGGAAATTGAAAAAATTATTTTTTAATAAAAAACCTCATATTCACGGTTCAAACCTAATGGCTCTAATGTCTGTAGTGTATATATCCAATAAGCTTCGCGCTCCTTCAACCTCTGTACTCTATTCCCCCCCCTCCTGGGTGCTAAAACTTGTTCCAAGACCTGGTAGCGTAATTGTGCCACAGTGTGACCAGCTTGTACAAAATGAGCAGGAATGGGTAATAGTGTCTGTTTGCACCTAATTGTAGATTTATGCTTACTGATTCGGTCTCGGATATGTTGGGTGGTCTCCCCAACATATCCGAGACCGCAGGGACATTTGATCATGTAGACCACAAACGATGAATCACACGTAAAGAAATCTTTAATGTGAAAGATCCGCCCTGTCCGTGGATGGGTAAAAGTACTGCCTTTAGTAATGTTGGAACATTGTATACAGTGTAAACACGGAAAATTCCCAGAACGAGCTGTCTGTAGTGTCATCTGTCGTTTTTCTCTCTTTTGTGAGCCAATATCCGCCCGTACTAGCGTATCCCTCAAATTTTTGGGGCGCTTGTTGCAAAAAAGGGGTCTATTAGTAAACTCTGGAATGTTCGGATATGCCTTGCCTAAAAGTGACCAGTGTTTCAGTATAGAGCCCCTCACTTGTGCCTGAAAGGGGTGATAGGTAGCTACAAAAGGTACTCTAGGGCCTGATTGTGGACTCGATGATTTAGTAGTGGGTTGTGGTGCGGCAACTAGCTGGGGGTAGCCCCTAGCAACAAATTTATTGCTCATTTCAGCCATGCGTCTCACTCTAAGAAAGGGATCAGACACTATACGTTCAACTCGTTTGATCTGGGATATTGGAAGGGCCCGCTTGATGTGACTGGGATGGGAACTGGTAAAATGCAGCAAACTGTTCCTGTCCGTGGGCTTAGTGTATAAATCGGTAGAAATAACTCCACTAGGGGACTTCAAAATGAGTACATCAAGAAAATTCATTTCATGTAGGTCTGAGTGTAAGGTGAAACTCAGATTGGGCAAACAACTATTTAAATCCGAATAGAATGTATGCAAACTAGAAGAATCACCACGCCATATCATAAAGATATCATCTATGTATCTCCGCCACGCGATGACATGTGACGAGAACATAGGATGAGGGTAAACGAAGGTGTCCTCAAAATGCGCCATAAAAATGTTAGCATAGGGGGGCGCTACATTTGATCCCATCGCAGTCCCTTGTACTTGCATGTAATATTGATCTTGAAACAGAAAAAAGAAAAAAGTTGTTGTGTAATACTATTGTTAGAAGATCAATAACCAGCTTTCTTTGATGGGTAGATAGTGTGTCTTGTTGATCCAGGAAAGAATCAACATCCTCAATGCCTTGTGTATGGTCTATACTTGTGTATAGACTTGTCACATCAAGAGTAACCAAAATATCATCGCCAGAGATATAATTAGTTATCCTAAGAAAATGTAGGAAATCATTGGTATCCTTGATGTATGATCTTATAAGTGGTACGAAGGGATTCAGAATTCTTTCAAGTGTGATGGCCAGGGGTGATAAAATGGAATCAGTGGAGGCCACAATTTTACTGTGGTAGCAAGTGCTTTTCTTGGAATGCCGTGTTTTTTTGCCTCCATGCATAATGCCTTTTTGTATGACCAAACAACTCAATCTTTGTTTCATCAGTCCATAGGACCTTCTTCCAAAATGTAACTGGCTTGTCCAAATGTGCTTTTGCATACCTCAGGCAACTCTGTTTGTGGCGTGCTTGCAGAAACGGCTTCTTTCGCATCACTCTCCCATACAGCTTCTCCTTGTGCAAAGTGCGCTGTATTGTTGACCGATGCACATTGACACCATCTGCAGCAAGATGATGCTGCAGGTCTTTGGGGGTGGTCTGTGGATTGTCCTTGACTGTTCTCACCATTCTTCTTCTCTGCCTTTCTGATATTTTTCTTGGCCTGCCACTTCTGGGCTTAACAAGAATTGTACCTGTGTTCTTCCATTTCCTTACTATGTTCCTCACAGTGGAAACTGACAGTTTAAATCTCTGAGACAACTTTTTGTATCCTTCCCCTGAACAACTTTGTTGAATAATCTTTGTTCTCAGATCATTTGAGAGTTGTTTTGAGGAGCCCATGATGCCACTCTTCATAGGAGATTCAAATAGAAGAACAACTTGCAAGTGGCCACCTTAAATACCTTTTCTCATGATTGGATACACCTGCCTATGAAGTTCAAAGCTCAATGAGGTTACAAAACCAATTTAGTGCTTTGGTAAGTCAGTAAAAAGTAGTTAGGAGTGTTCAAATCAAGAAATTGATAAGGGTGCCCATACTTTTTCACCGGTCAAATTTTGTTTAAATGCGGATTGTACATTTTCTGTTAGTACAATAAACCTCATTTCAATCCAGAAATATTACTCAGTCCATCAGTTATTAGATATATGAAACTGAAATAGCTGTTGCAAAAACCCAAATTGTTATAAAGAAAAAAGGTTAACATTAATAGGGGTGCCCAAATGTTTTCATATGACTGTATAGTAGTTGGCACCTGTTCATACTTGCTCTTTTTTATTAGGCAATGCAGTTTTTTATTTTTTATAGTTAGTACCTAGTATCACCCTCTTTGGCAAATATCCCAGTTTGTATTTTTTTTTTTTGTAGCCAGATAAGAGTCTTTCAATTCTTATTTGAGGTATTTTCTGTTGCACAGCTTCAAGCTTCCCAGGTATAGAAGAAAGTTCACAGAGCAGATTACATTACAACCCCTTAACGTCTGAGAGAACATGAGGTAATAATAAGCACAGTCATTCAGCATTGCATCAGGAAAAGAAAGTGAAACCAGGAAGGAAAACAAAAAACTTTTTTACAATTCAGTGAGTAAGGAAACTTTACACTGCATCCCCATCTAATGTTAGATCAGTGTAAAGTCCTCCTTCACACAGTCAAAGAAGTCCTTGTCTGTTGCATATACCAACACCCTTTCTAAACAGTAAGGACTTATTCAGTTAAGCCTAATTTCTTCATTAGTCTCTGATGTCTTTCAGCACTCAATGCCTTTGTGAAAATATCTGCTGTCACATCTTCAGTTGGACAATATTCTAATTTCAGGATTCCTTGTTCCTGGTGATCCCTCAAGAAATGATACTTCACATTTCCCAAGTCTTTGATCTTGAAATATTGATTCAGAATTCTTAGTATGTCCTCTTTTTCCCTTTCTCTTTCAAATCAAACTAATACTGTATATCATCAACATATATGAGTACATAGATCCATCTGTCTATCAGTCTTTTTGTGTATAGACAAGATCAGCTTTGCTTCTTTGAAATTTTTCATTTGTGAGTACTTCTGTGATTTTAACCTTCCATGCTTTAGCAGCTTATTTTAAACCGTATATAATTATCTGTTGTTTACAAACCCATGATCGGGTTACTTTTATCTTTGAATCCTGGAGGTTGTTCAATGTAAATATCGTCTGTTAAATCTCCATTCAAAAATGCTGTCTTTACTTCCAGATGCTTCAACTCCATTTGTTTCATTGCTGCAACTACAAAGTTCTTATTGTAGTATGTAGAGTTGAGTGCGGTTCGAGGTTCGCCAATTTCATGTTCGAGTGATTTTGGGGGGTGTTCTAGATCGAACTAGAACTCGAGCTTTTTGCTAAAAGTTCGGCAGCTCGAGTTACGTTCGAGAACGGTTCGATCAGCAAGAAGCCTAGCTAATTACTAGCTGGCTTTTCACTGTAATAGTGTGAGTCACTCTGTGATTCACACTATAATCAAATTTCAGCGTATAGTGTGCGGGGGGGATGGGGTTTAGATTTGTGTTGCTGAAAGAATGCCGATCACCATTTTTTATTATTTTTTTTTCTTCTTCCCTAAGCGCGCGTGTAGTGGGGCTGGCCAGCATGTCAGCCAATCCCAGACACACACACAGGTAAGTGGACTTTTTGCCAGACAAGCAAGGGCATGTGTCATAGGTTGTGAATGTCACATTTCCTTGCATTATAAATACGGCCATTTTCCCTCACGGCGCCATTATTTGCCTTCTGCGTCTGGGTGACAGTCAATGCTCACGCAGCTCCTGTCGCCGATCCTGCTGTGTACGCTATACAGACAGCGCTTTACAGAATAGGGAGATAAGTTTTTCAGCCCTTTTCAGGGCTCATTTCCTCGGGCTCAGAGCCATAGGTGACAGTCAGGTCCATGGAAATGCTGTATACAGCTTCAGATAATAGTGTCTGTGTACCTAAACTCAGGGAATTCCTTGCTGCATTTCACCATTAGGAGGGATAGAAAGCGAGGCTTCCTTTCCTCTACACTGACCCACAACCCGGCCACTGTACCCTCCTGCCCTTTTTTGCAAAGCTATTTTAATAGCAAAGAGTGCTGCCAGTTAGTGCCATCCAAAAAGTGGCTGCTGTACTCCATTAGTGTCCCACTTGTGCCAAGCAAGTCCCACCACCTCTGCATTGTACCCTGCTGCCCTTTTTTGCAAAGCTATTTTAATAGCAAAGAGTGCTGCCAGTTAGTGCCATCCAAAAAGTGGCTGCTGTACTCCATTAGTGTCCCACTTGTGCCAAGCAAGTCCCACCACCTCTGCATTGTACCCTGCTGCCCTTTTTTGCAAAGCTATTTTATTAGCAAAGAGTGCTGCCAGTTAGTGCCATCCAAAAAGTGGCTGCTGTACTCTATTATTGTGGCACTTGTGCCAAGCATGTCCCACCACCTCTGCATTGTACCCTGCTGCCCTTTTTTGCACAGCTATTTTAATAGCAAAGAGTGCTGCCAGTTAGTGCCATCCAAAAAGTGGCTGCTGTACTCCATTAGTGTCCCACTTGTGCCAAGCAAGTCCCACCACCTCTGCATTGTACCCTGCTGCCCTTTTTTGCAAACCTATTTTAATAGCAAAGAGTGCTGCAAGTTGTAGGGCCATAGTTGCATTGTCAGGGATAGTCAGTGTTGTTTCTTCAGCTCTCAATAGAGCTAGACCATGTCTACAATCTACACCACCTCTGGCCAATCTTGTCGCTAACAAAATGAGTGGCAAAAGGACAGATGCTCGTGGAAAGGGGAACAGGCGTGTTGTAATAGGAAGTGGGGAAGGTGGGAAAAGCTACATTAACATCTGCTGAAGATAGGCCATCTTCCAGTAAAAGTAAGATGTCTACTACTTTCCGTGGACAATCCAATGTGCTCCCTTTTTTACGGAACAAAATAACTGGAACAAAGGTAGATGATGCACAAAAAAAGCACATGCTTGAATGGATCTCAAGTGCTCCAACAAGTGGCCCCTCCTCCACCTCAACTTCTAAATCCAAAAAACAACAGTCCTCTGAGTTGTCATCCCAATCGCACTTGCTATCTCCCAGCTCTCAAGTCTCCACCCGCCCTGCAGCGTATGGTGTAACAGAGATGGCTGAGTCTGCAGAGCTGTTCAGTCACACTATAGGCTGGGAATCAGAGGTCTGCTCTCAAGCTACAGTAAGTACAGACCAGGAAATGGTCTACAGTGATGCCCAGAAGCTTTGTGACTCAGATTCAGGACCTGATGACCAAGTTTCTGAGCATAATGTAGACCCTCATTCACAAACTGTAACACCTGTTGGTGGAGACAATGAGGAGCATACTGATGACGATGAGACACAGATACCAGATTGTGATGACAACTTAAATATTCGGTCAGGGCAGGAAGAGGCTAGGTCTAAGGGCGAGGGGAGTGCAAACACAACGCTTGATGATGAAGTTCTAGATCCCACCTGCTGTCAACCGAGGTTGCATCCTCCTCCACCAAGGTCAACAGAGGCGGTGGAGGAGGATGCAACTGATGACGAAGTTACCTTGCGCCTTCCTGGACAAAGGAGGAGTACTGGTAGCACATCTACAACTGCATCCTCAGCCACCACTCTTCCTCTGAGCACCAGTCGGGGTGCCTCAGCAGGTCGCATGTCCTCTAAGCGTTGCCTAGCCTGGACCTTTTTTGACCTTTCAAAGGATCGCCCAAATCATGTGATCTGTAAAATTTGTTGGGAATCTGTAAGTAGAGGCAAAAACCTCAGCTGTTTGACAACTTCTTCCATGAATCGTCACATGAATAGCTGTCATAAGTCCCAGTGGGAAGCTCACTGTGCTGCAATGCGGCCTAGCGTAGCGGGCCAACCACCGCCTGCCCCTTCCAGTGCATCCGCTCGCTCTTCATCTTCTATGACTGTGGGGACAGCTGGCACATCTGTTCTTCCACGCAGACCTTCCACCTCTTTAACCACAACAGGTAGTTTGCTTGGCAGGTCGTCAGTTGGTTTGGAAAGGGAAACAAGTGCGGGTGTACAGCGCTCTCAGACATCGATAGCACCAACTTTGGATGAAGGCAACATCATGTCTCCAACTGCACTTTCCTCAGAAACCTGCATTTTTCCAGGGACACACTACTCACCACCGTCTACACACAGCAGCCAGATCTCTGTCCCTCAGATGTGTACAAATAAATGGTCATTTCCTTCAACCCACGACAAAGCTAAGAGGTTGACTTTATCCCTCTGTAAGCTCTTGGCTACCGAAATGCTGCCTTTCCGCCTGGTGGACACAGGGGATCTTCAAGACCTTATGTCTGTTGCTGTGCCCCAGTACCAGCTGCCCAGTCGCCACTACTTCTCTAAGAAAGGTGTGCCTGCGCTACACCTGCATGTCGCACACAACATCACCGCTTCCTTGAGAAACTCTGTGTGTGAACGGGTGCATTTCACCACCGATACTTGGACCAGTAAGCATGGACAGGGACGTTACATGTCACTGACTGGGCACTGGGTAACTATGGTGATAGATGGAGAAGGGTCTGCTGAACAAGTCTTGCCGTCCCCACGACTTGTGCGCCAATCCTCTTTCTGTCTTAGTTCCTCCAACGCTTCTGCCTCCTCAACCCCGTCTAGGTCCTCCACCGCCGCCCCAAGCCTGCCTGGTCAGGCCACCAGCGTTGTAACTGCGCACAAGGAATCACGCACACCTCATTACTATGCTGGCAGCAGAGCGCAACGGCATCAGGCGGTCTTTATCTTGAAATGTCTTGGAAATAAGAGTCACACAGCGGCTGAGTTGTGGGCAGGTCTGGAGACCGAGTTTGGTAAATGGTTGTCTCCACTCAACCTGCAGCCAGGTAAGGCCGTGTGCGACAATGGTACAAACCTGGGTGCGGCCCTTCGCCTGGGCAAGGTGACACACGTGCCTTGTATGGCTCACGTGTTGAACCTTGTTGTCCAGCAATTTTTAACACACTATCTCAGCCTAGATGGCCTTTTGCACAGGGCACGAAAACTGTCTGCTCACTTCCGCCGTTTAAGCGCCGCAGCTGACCAACTTGCATCGCTCCAGAAGTCTTTCGGCCTGCCGGTTCATTGCCTGAAATGCGATGTGCCGACACGCTGGAATTCGACTCTCCACATGTTACAGCGACTGTGGCAGCACCACCCGAGCACTGGCGCAATACGTCATGACGTATAGCCTGGGCCAACGAGATGGAGAGGTGGGGCAGATCACCCTGATGGAGTGGTCTCAGATCAATGACCTATGCACCGTTCTGCAAAGTTTCGACATGGCGATAAATATGTTTGGCGCTGACAATGCCATTATCAGCATGAAAATTCCAGTTATTTACATGCTGGAGCACACGCTAAACACTTTTCGGAGTCAGGGGGTGGGACAACAGGAAGAGGAGGAACTACAGGAGGATTCATATGCGCGAGGGATACCAACATCTACAAGGTCCAGACGTTCATCATCACCAAGGCGGCAGGCATGGGACGGTGGGGAAGAGGGATCAACAAGGGCGCATGGTAGCAGGTAAAAAGTGGAGGAAGATGCAGGAGAACATGAAGAAATGGAGGACGAACTGTCCATGGACATGGACGACTCAGCGGATGAGGGAGACCTTGGTCAAATTTCAGTTGAGTGGGGTTGAGGGGAGATGTCAGAGGAAGAAAGCACGGTTAGCACCTCTATGCCACAAACACAGCACGGACTTGGTCCGCATGGATGCGCAAGACACATGAGCGCCTTCTTGCTGCACTACCTACAACATGACCCTCGGATTGTCAAAATTAGAAGTGATGATGACTACTGGGTTGACACACTATTAAATCCCCAGAGAAGATCAAATTTTGTGAAATAATTCCAGCCATAGAAAGGGACGCACGTATGCAGGACTATCAGCAGAAGCTGTTACTTGATCTTAGCTCGGCTTTTCCACCAAACCACCGTGGTGCACGGAGTGAATCTCCCAGTTGTAACTTGACAAACATGGGACTTTCTCGTCATCAACAGTCTAACCGTACCAGCAGCATCGTATCTGGTGCTGGTAACAGCAATTTTATTGAATCGTTTCATAATTTTTTTAGACCATCCTTTGCAAGGCCACAAGAGACAAGAAGTCTGACACATAGTCAATGGCTGGAAAGAATGATACAGGAGTATCTCCAAATGAACATCGATGCCATGACTTTGCAACTGAAACCCATTTTGGGCTTCAAATCTTGAAAAATGGCCTGAGCTTTTCACTTACTCCTTGGAGATCTTGTCGTGTCCAGCTGCCAGCGTTGTCTCAGAACGTGTCTTCAGTTCTGCTGGGTGTGTGCTGACAGATAAGCGCACGCGTCTGTCCACTGACAATGTAGACAGACTAACGTTCATCAAGATGAATAAGTCATGGATCCGCAAGGACTTTACTACCCCTGTATCATCCTGTGGAGAGTAAAGGCTTGTGGATTTGGAATGTGCTTGATGCAAATGTACCTGTCAAGTTTGCAACTGGGGCACAAGTGCTGCCAGTGAAGTGGTGTCTGTGGGGCCCAATTTTTGGAAAAAAGGGAGACTCTGCTTGGAGTAACCCTTGCTGTGTTTTTAAAAACGAGCCAAGATGAACAAGTCATGGTTCAGCAAAGACTTTGCTACCTATCCCGATGTCATCCTGGGGACAGTTAAGGCTGGCGTATTTTGAAATGTGCTTGATGCTAATCAACACATACAGTTTGCAACTGGGGCACAAGTGCTGCCACTGAAGTGGTGTCTGTGTGGCCCAATTTTTGGAAAAAAAGGGAGACTCCGCTTGGAGTAACCCTTGCTTGCAGTGTTTCTAAAAATGATCCAAGATGAACAGATCTGGGATCAGCAAAGACTTTGCTACCTACCCCGGTGCCATCCTGGGGACAGTTAAGGATGGTGTATTTTTGAATGTGCTTGATGCAAATGTACCTGTGAAGTGTACAACTTGGGCACAAGTGCTGCCACTGAAGGGGTGTCTGTGTGTCCCAATTTTTGGAAAAAAAGGGAGACTCCACTTGGAATCCCTTTGCGGTGTTTTGAATGATTTTAGAAGGGCATGCCATGCCTATATCTGTGTCTCGTCCTCTTTTTCCTCGTCAAGCTGTTTTGTTTTCACATAAAAATTTGTTCTTGTCACTTTCCCATGTGTTTGTGTTGTCTTGTGAATTGTCACCTTTTGGACACCTTTGAGGGTGTTTTCTATGTGTTTTTATGTGTTTGTGATTGCCTCCCATTGTTTCCTATGGGGTTCGAGTGGTTCATCGAATGGTTCGCCGAACCGAACTCGAAAATGGCCTCCGTTCGGCGGACCGACTCGAGCCGAGCCGCGACCGGTTCGCTCATCTCTAGTAGTATGTTTGACAACTGGAGCAAATGTTTCATCATAGTCTTCTCCATATTTTTGAGAATAGCCTTTAGCTACGAGTCTTGCTCGGTATCGTTCAACTTTGCCATCTGTTTGGTATTTTACTTTAAAAACCCATTTACATCCTATAGCTTTTCTTCCTTCTGGTAATTCTGTCAGTGTCCATGTCTTTGAGTCATGCATGGATTTTATTTCTGTTTCTGTTGCCTTTATCCATACATTAGCTTTTTCTTCGTCGAGATATGTCTTCCCAAAAGGTAGGTTCATAAATTTTGTTTGTACTTGCCTTATATGAAAGACGTATTGGTGGTTTTCCTTTGTTTTCCCTTATTGAACGTCTTGGTTCTGTGTCTGTTTGTAGTTGTATCTCTTCATCTCCAGTATTCTGTTTTTCATCAATTTCAACTTCTTTTCATCAGATGTTATTTCAGTTATATCACTGCTGTTTTTCTCATTTTTTGTTTCTAGTGTAATCATAGTGTCTTTATTTAGATCCTTTGTCAATTCTTTCTTTTGTAACTGCATTATACTTTCAGGATGTCTGTGTCCTAGACGTCTATGCCACATGTGAATACAATTGTTGTGATCATGTGTATACAACTTCATCTGTTCCTTTAATGTGTCTAGATGATATAATTGTTCATCTGCCTTGACATTGGTTATCTTATTTCCTGCTAGGATTGTACATGCATCATCTTTGAATTTTACAGTAAGGGTACCTTCACACTTAGCGATGCAGCAGCGATCCGACCAGCGATCTGACCTGGTCAGGATCGCTGCTGCATCGCTACATGGTCGCTGGTGAGCTGTCAAACAGGCAGATCTCACCAGCGACCAGTGAACAGCCCCCAGCCAGCAGCGACGTGCAAGCGACGCTGCGCTTGCACGGAGCCGCCGTCTGGAAGCTGCGGAGACTGGTAACTAAGGTAAACATCGGGTATGGTTACCCGATGTTTACATTAGTTACCAGCGCACACCGCTTAGCTGTGTGTGCAGGGAGCAGGGAGCCGCGCACACTGAGCGCTGGCTCCTTGCTCTCCTAGCTACAGTACACATCGGGTTAATTAACCCGATATGTAATGCAGCGACATGTGCAGAGAGCAGGGAGCCGCGCACACTGCTTAGCGCTGGCTCCTTGCTCTCCTAGCTGCTGTACACATCGGGTTAATTAACCCGATGTGTAATGCAGCTACATGTGCAGAGAGCAGGGAGCCGCGCACACTGCTTAGCGCTGGCTCCTTGCTCTCCTAGCTGCTGTACACATCGGGTTAATTAACCCGATGTGTACAGCAGCTACATGTGCAGAGAGCCGGAGCCGGCAGCACAGGCAGCGTGAGAGCTGCAGAGGCTGGTAACTAAGGTAAATATCGGGTAGCCACCTTGGTTACCCGATGTTTATCTTGGTTACAAGCTTACCTCAGCTGTCAGACGCTGGCTCCTGCTCCCTGCTCACTTCATTTGTCGCTCTCTCGCTGTCACACACAGCGATCTGTGTGTCACAGTGGGAGAGCGCCTTTGAAGAAAATGAACCAGGGCTGTGTGTAATGAGCAGCGATCTCGCAGCAGGGGCCAGATCGCTGCTCATTGTCACACACAGCGAGATCGCTAATGAGGTCACTGCTGCGTCACAAAAAGCGTGACTCAGCAGCGATCTCGGCAGTGAGCTCGCTGTGTGTGAAGCACCCCTATGTCCTTTAGCTGTTAGACGTTTTACAGATAACAATTCTCCTTCTAATCCTGGAACATATAATACATCCTGTACAAGTATTTTTGAATCATGCCCAAACTTATTAGAACAGTTTAGCATTCCTTGTCCAATACCTTCCGCAGTTATTTTGCTCCCATCTGCAAGATAAATGGCTTCCTTCTTATTTAAGTGAAGTTCAGTAAAGAAACTTTCATTACTTGTTATATGACTTGTTGCTCCTAAGTCAATAAACCAACCTGATGATGATTTCTTATCAGTTACTTTAAATGTGCCATTCCAATTATTTACACATCAATCAGAAATTTTGTTTTTCACCTTAATAATAATGATAAAGTTTATTTATATAGCGCCAACATATTCTGCAGCACTTTACAATCCGGTGGGGGGGTTGTATAGACAAAAAACAAGACAAAACAAAACAAAATAGTACATAATTCAACAGCTACAGTAGGAATGAGGGCCCTGCTCGAAAGCTTACAATCTATGGGGAAAAAGGAGGACACAAAAGGTGAAGCACACTTGCAGATCTGGCTGGCCATCGTTATGCTAGTTTATTGGTTACATATAAAGATGAATAATCTGGTCTTTAGACAGTAACCTTTTGGGTGCCCTTACGTGCTATTGGTTGTATGTAGGATGTGAGGTCAGAAATAGGAGAGAGAAGGTTCCGAGTAGCATTTAGAAGGTGGGACGGGGGAGAGTTAGGTTAGTAAGTTATTATGATATTGTTAGGGCCAGGTGGACGGGCAGGAGGTGGATCCACTGGGCCGAACACCTTCCTGAAGGCAAGGAGTCCGGTAGCCAGAGCACTACAGGTAGCAGGATAGTCCGTGCAAAATAGTGGAATGTAGAAGTCCCTGGGACCACGGAGTCACTGATGGTAGTCCGGGTGACGGAGCTCAGGTTCGGAGGCCAAGATGTTGTCAGGCAGAGTCCGGAACCGGTGGAGCGAGAGGACGGGTCACCACAGGGATCAGAGATGGTACGGACTGACGGAATGGCAGATAGTCAGCGTTCGGGGTTCGGGAATCGGCAGGACCGGATGGCGAGGCAGGAGCGGCTCTAGAAGAGAGAGAGGTGAGTATATCACAGAGACAAGGAGACCTGACTCCTAGCTTAGGAAACACGAAGAACAGGCCCCGCCCACTTGGACATTAAACCCCTTTATACCCTGTACCTGTGTGTTCAATATCCTGTCTGTGGACGCTGGCCCTTTAAGAAAGGGTCAATGACCGCGCGCGCGCCCTAATGCGCATGCGCGCAGCCCGGGTGCCAGAAGCCAGGGCAGGGAGCGGCGAACAGGAGGCAGGGGAGCCGGGCTGGAGCGAAGCTGACAGCGGACGCTGGGAGCGGGGACCGGGACGCCTGGGGATCCTAGGTGAGGAGGCCTGGAGGCTGTGGAGCGGGGGACGCCGGACAGAGGAGCCGGGGAGCGAGCCAGGGAAGCCGGGGAGCGTGGCAGGGGAGCCGGGGAGCTGGACAGGGGACCCGGGGAGCGTGACAGTACCCCCCCCCACGCCCCCTCCCCGCAACCGGGACAGGAAGGCACGTATCAGAGGAGTACCCACATTCTCCCGGGGTTCCCAGGACCTATCCTCAGGACCATACCCCGCCCAGTCCACCAAGAAGAACTGCCGGCCCTGTACGGTTTTCATGGCCACGATATCCCTTACCGCATAGATGTCGTCATCAGCAATAGGAGGAGGAGCCGAACTGGCAGCAGCGGAGAAGGGACCAAGGACAACCGGCTTGAGCAGGGAGACGTGGAAGGAGTTGGGTATCCTCATCGTGGCCGGGAGCTGCAGCTTGTAGGAGACCTCATTGATCTTGCTGATGACTTTAAACGGCCCGATGTAGCGAGGACCCAGCTTGTATGATGGAAGCTTCAATCGGACGTACTTGGAAGCAAGCCAGACCAGATCTCCTGGAGAGAAACACGGAGGATCCAGCCGCCTCTTGTCTGCGTGTCTCTTCATCCGCAGAGAAGCACGTCCAAGAGACGTCTTGACAGAGTCCCAAATTGTTGCAAAGTCACGTGCTACAGCATCAGCAGCAGGGACATCCGAGGAAGAGGATACAGGTAATGGGACGGAAGGCTGAAGTCCGTAAACGACATGGAAGGGAGAGCTGGAGGAGGACTCACTGACGTGGTGGTTATGGGAGAATTCAGCCCAAGGAAGAAGCGTGGACCAGTCGTCATGATGGGCGTTGACGTAGTGACGTAAGAAGGAGGTCAAGATCTGATTGACTCGTTCCACTTGGCCATTCGACTGAGGATGGTAGGCTGAAGAAAAGTCCAGAGTCACTCCCAGATGTTTGCAGAGAGCCCTCCAGAAGCGGGAGGTAAACTGAGTTCCTCTGTCGGACACAATGTGTGATGGAAAGCCATGCAACCGGAAGATGTGCTGTATGTAGGTGTCAGCGAGTTCCTGGGCAGAGGGCAGTCCAGCCATAGAGACGAAATGAGCCATTTTGGAGAACCGATCCACCACGACCCATATGACTGTGTGTCCAGAGGACAGGGGCAAGTCCGTAATAAAGTCCATCGCAATGTGTTGCCATGGAACGGAGGGTATAGGCAGAGGCAGAAAACGACCATATGGCAGGTGTTTGGGCGTCTTGTTCCGGGCACAAGAGGAGCAGGCTGAGACAAAAGAAGCGACGTCCGTGCGAAGGGATGGCCACCAGTAGTGACGTACAATTGTACTCCATGTTTTCTTCTGACCAGCATGACCGGCTGTTTTCGAGGCATGGCCCCAGTGCAACACTTTTTGCCTGTCAGTCTCAGAGACATAGGTCTTCCCGGGCGGTATCTGGGCCAGGGTGACAGGAGCCACCGGAATGATTTTACTAGGGCAGATGATGGGCTGGGATGTCTCCTCCTCCTGCTCCATGGGCATGAATGACCTGGACAAGGCATCTGCGCGTACATTCTTGTCCGCGGGTCGGAAATGGAGCTGGAAATCGAACCTGGCAAAGAACAAGGACCACCTGGCTTGCCGTGGGTTCAGTCGCTGAGCAGACCGCAGGTATTCCAGGTTCTTGTGGTCCGTGTAAATGATAACGGGGTACACTGCTCCCTCCAGAAGGTAGCGCCATTCCTCCAGAGCCAGTTTGACTGCCAATAGCTCTCGGTCACCGATGGTGTAGTTGCGTTCCGGCGCAGAGAAACTCTTGGAGAAGAAACCGCAAGTAACCATCTTCCCGGAGGAGGACTTCTGCATGAGCACTGCTCCGGCTCCCGAGGAGGAGGCATCCACCTCCAAGGTGAACTGTCGGTTTAACTCCGGACGGTGGAGCACAGGGGAGGAAGCAAACGCCCGCTTCAGGGAGCCAAACGCGGCGTCGGCCGCAGGTGACCAGTCCTTTGGATTAGCCCCCTTCTTGGTCAAGGCGGAGAGAGGTGCAGTCAGAGCAGAGAAGTGAGGGATGAACTGACGGTAATAGTTTGCGAATTCCAGAAAGCGTTGGATTGCCTTCAGTCCAGAAGGAGGGGGCCAGTTGAGAATGGCAGAGACCTTCTCCGGATCCATCTGCAGGCCGGTATCGGAGATTACATAACCCAGGAAGGGAAGAGAAGACTGCTCAAAGACACACTTCTCGTACTTGGCGTACAGACGATTCTCCCTCAGTCTTTGTAGTACCAGCTGCACGTTCTCTCTGTGGGTCTGGAGGTCCGGAGAAAAGACCAGGATGTCATCAAGATACACCACCACACAGACGTAGAGAAGGTCCCGGAACACGTCGTTCACCAATTCCTGAAAGACTGCTGGTGCGTTACACAGGCCGAAGGGCATCACACAGTATTCATAGTGCCCATCGCGAGTATTGACTGCGGTCTTCCATTCGTCCCCAGAGCGGATGCGGACCAGGTTGTAGGCACCCCGAAGATCCAACTTGGTGAACACACGAGCTCCTCTAAGCCGATCAAACAATTCGGAGATGAGCGGCAGGGGGTACTTATTTTTCACGGTGATTTGGTTCAATCCCCGGTAGTCTATGCATGGGCGTAGGTCGCCCTCTTTCTTCTTGACGAAGAAGAAGCCTGCTCCAGCAGGAGAGGAGGATCTCCGAATGAATCCCCTTGCCAGGTTCTCTGTGATGTAGGTAGACATGGCCCTTGTTTCGGCAGGAGACAGCGGATATATCCGTCCTCGAGGTGGTGTAGTTCCCGGGAGCAGGTCAATGGCACAATCGTAAGGACGATGTGGCGGAAGTACCTCTGATTCCTTTTTGTCAAAGACGTCCGCGAAGGACCAATAGGCCGAGGGCAGTCCCGGTAGGGACTCTGGAACCGGAGGTCGTCGGATGGGTTGTATGGTCTTCAGACAGTTCTCGTGGCAAGAGGAGCCCCATCGGGTGATTTCACCAGTGCCCCAGCTGACTGACGGTTCGTGTGTCCGTAGCCAGGGGAGTCCCAGCAGGATTTGATGGGACATGTGTGGGAGGACGTAGAGAGCGATGTTCTCGGTGTGCAGGGCACCGATACGCAGTTCCACCGGCTTGGTGATCCACGAGATGGTGTCAGAGAGGGGTCTCCCATCCACAGAGGCAATCACGAGGGGTTTGTCGAGTGGAGTAACAGGCACCTGGTACTTGTCCACCGTGGCCTGCTGGATGAAATTGCCTGCTGCCCCGGAATCGAGGTACGCCTCAGCCGTGAACCGCGTCTCTCCCGTTGTCACTTGAACAGTCCACGTAACCGGGTCTGAGAGAGTCCCAGCACCTAGGGTGGCCTCTCCTACCAACCCTAGGCTTTGGAGTTTCCAGGCCTCTCTGGACAGGAGCGTAGAAGGTATGTGCCCTCTCCGCAGTAGAAGCAGAGGCCCTTGGCGAGCCGTTCTGCTCGGCGTTGTTCAGACTGCCGCAAACGGTCGATCTGCATGGGCTCGTGGACGGAGACACCAGATGCCGTTGACTGAAGAACGGCGGGCTTCTGAGGAGGAGAGGAATGCCGTATCGGACGTCTCTCACGGGACACTTCTTTGGATCGTTCCTGAAAGCGAATGTCCACTCGAGTTGCTAGGGCAATCAGGGCATCCAGGGTGGACGGCACGTCACGACCAGCCAGCTCATCCTTAATTCGACCCGAGAGACCTTCCCAGAAGGCGGCGGTTAGAGCCTCATTGTTCCACCCGAGTTCCGAAGCCAAGGTGCGAAAACGGATGGCATATTGACCCACCGTCAGAGGCCCCTGACGGAACCGGAGGAGAGATGAGGCAGACGCGGAGGCGCGTCCAGGCTCGTCAAAGGTGCCACGAAATGCCTGCAGGAACTCCTGGATGTTAGTGGTCACAGGGTCCTCCTTCTCCCACAAGGGGTTCATCCACGCCAGTGCCTCACCCTCTAGATGGGACATCATGAACGCGACCTTGGCTTGGTCGGAGGCAAACAAATGCGGCAGCTGCTTGAAATGGAGGGAGCATTGGTTTATGAATCCCCTGCAGGTCTTGGGATCTCCGGCGTACCGGGGTGGTGAGGCCAAACGAATTAAATCATCAAAGGTAATTGAGATGTCGGGTGTAGGTTGGTTGGTAGAGGGAGGAAACACAATAAACTCAGCTTTGGAGAGATTCAGTTTCAGATAGAGGGAGGACATGCTTTGAGAGACAGCAGACAGACAATCTCTGGTATTTTGTAACAATGCAGGGGTGATGATTGGAGATGATGTATATAATTGGGTGTCATCAGCATAGAAATGGTATTGGAAACTGAATCTGCTGATGGTTTGTCCAATAGGGGCGGTGTATAGAGAGAAAAGGAGAGGGCCCAAGACTGAGCCTTGAGGAACCCCGAAGGTGAGGGGGAGAGGAGTGGAGTAAGAACCAGCAAAGGAAACAGTGAAGGAGTGGTCGGAGAGATAGGAGGAGAACCAGGCGAGAGCGGTGTCCTTGAGGCCAATAGAGCGGAGCATGGTGAGGAGAAGTTGGTGATCCACAGTGTCAAAAGCAGCTGAGAGATCCAAGAGAAACAATAGGGAATAGTGGCCTTTAGATTTTGCTGTTAATAGATCATTTGAGACTTTGGTGAGGGCCATTTCGGTGGATTGTAAAGAGCGGAAACCAGATTGAGAGGGATCAAGAAGGGAGTTTTCAGATAAATAGCGGATTAGCCGAGAGCGGACCAAGCATTCCAGGAGCCTAGAGATAAAGGGAAGGTTAGAGACTGGACTGTAGTTAACGGCACAGTTCTGATTGAGGGAAGGTTTTTTAAGTAGAGGGGTTATGATGGCATGTTTAAATGATGAAGGAAAGATACCTGATGATAGAGAGAGGTTAAACATTTTGGTTAGATAGGTAGTGACAGCTGGGGAGAGAGGTTGAAGGAGATGTGAGGGAAGAGGGTCACTGGTGCATGTTGTTGGGCGGGAAGAGGCAAGGAGACGCGTCACTTCTTCTTCTGTGACAGGCTTGAATATTGATAGTGAGCTTGAGGTGCGGGAGAGGAGCGGATCCAGGCTCTGAGGGGATTTTTCAAAGATTTCTTTGCGGATGTCGTTGATCTTTTCATCAGAGCTTAGGTTGGTGACCGGGGTCTGTGCTTCAGGGCTCAGGAGGGAGTGTAAGGTTTCAAAGAGTCGTTTAGGATTGTTGGCTTGTGAAGCGATGAGAGTGGTAAAGTATACTTGTTTAGCCAGATGGAGAGCAGAGTATTAATTTTTGAGCATGATCATATAGTGGATGAAGTCTTCAGCTGAAAAGGTTTTTCTCCACAGATGCTCAGCACACCTAGAACAGCGCTGTAGGAAACGTGTTTGAAGCGTGTGCCAGGGCTGCCGCTGCCTGTGTGGTTTTTTTCTGCATGTAGCTGGTGCAGCTTTCTCCAGGACACTCTGCAATGTCTTACTATACACCTTCTTTGTCTTCTCTTTATGGTGTAATTTCTGTTGTTCTGCTTTCCATATAGTACAGTCTTTCATTAAATTTCCCTTTTTCTTACATCTGAAACATTCTCTTGTCTCTTTATTATAGGGTCTCTTTGATTCTGTAGCTTTAAGAGCATTTCCACCACCTTTTTCAGTATAATCATTTGTTTGCTCTTTTCTTCTTTGATATCCATCTATGAGTATGGTCTTCACAAACTGGAATGGGATGTCTGCTTCAGGTATTGTCTCTAGTGTATTTATTAAAACAGTGTATGAAGCTGGTAAACTGCACAATAATATTGCTGCTATGTGACTATCCTTAATATCTTCACCAATTGATCTCAGCTGTGATATCACTTCCATCATGGAGAATATATGCTCTTGCATGTCATTGTCTGCACTCAGTCTCATACTGTAAAGCTTTCTTAGCAGAAATATCTTGTGATTTAGGCTGGGTCTTTCATGTAGGTTTCTTAATGCTTCCCACATTCCCTGTGCTGTATCCTCTTTCCTTATGTGTATTAATTGAGAATCTTCCACTAATAGGCTGATAGTAGCTCTTACTTGTCTATTTTTCTTATCTCATGTCTGATTATTATCATTGGGTCTATCTGTAGTGATTACTTCCCATAAATCATCTTTAGACAATAACATGTCCACATTGAACTTCCATAACTGATAATTCTCATTATTCAGCTTAGCTACTGTGAGTTTTGGCTCTGTGCTACTCATTATATTTAACTTGTCTTACTTGTTTGGAGAGAATTGTTCTGAAGAATTCTTCTGCATTCACCAGGGTCTTGCTGAGCTTTGTGGTGCCCTGGATGTCTGGGATCTTGGGTGTCTGGAAACTTTGGTTGCCTTGGATCTTTGGTGCCTGGGATTCTATGGGATCTTGGGGTGCCTGGGATCTTTGTGTGCCTGGGATCCTTGGATCTTGGGGTGCCTGGGATGTTTGTGTGCCTGGGCCCATAACCTGTTGCACAGCTTCCAGCTTCCCAGGTATAGAAGAAAGTTCACAGAGCAGATTACATGGGATAACAACTTCTTTACTTCTGAGAGAACATGAGGTAATAATATGCACAGTCATTCAGCATTGCATAAGGAAGAGAAAGTGAAACCAGGAAGAAAAACAAAAGACGTTTTACTATACAGTAAGTAAAGAAACTTTACACAACATCGCTATCTACTGTTAAATCAGCATAAAGTCCCCCTTCACACAAACATAGAAGTCCTTGTCTGTTGCATATACCAACATTTTCATACAGTACATTCTTCCGTGGAAAAGTCTTCTAGTTCTGTGAGATTCCTGCTTTGTCTTGCATGCACTGCCCTTTTGAGGTCCAGCCACAGATTTTCAATGATGTTCAGATTAGGGGACTGTGAGGGCCATTGTAAAACCTTCAGTTTGTGCCTTTTGAGGTAGTCTTTTGTGGATTTTGACGTGCGTTTAGGATCATTATCCATTTGCATAAGCCATCATCTTTTCAACTTCAGCTTTTTTACAGATCATATAATGTTATAATGTTTGCATCAAGAATTTGTTGACATTTCATTAAATCTATTCCTTCGTGTACCAGTGAAATGTTCACTGTGCCACATACCTAATGGTTGGCGATATGTTCTTTTCCTGAAATTCTGTGACCTTTTTTATTCACACATTTCTTTGATCATCGGGGCCAAAAAGTTCTATTTTAACATTATTGGTCCACAGGACTTGTTTCCAAACTTTATTAGGCTTGTTTAGATGTTCTTTTGAATGATTACAGGGTTATGCCTTCTTATTAAGCACTCCTGCTTTTCAGCCTCAGGTGATTTTACTTCTCCATTAGTAGGTTCCTGTCCGCCCATAAAATATAGTGCATTAGTTTGATACGGACCCAACAAAAATGAGGTCGCCTTGCTACTGGCTATTGGGATCACATAAAATCTGGCCAATTTTGTGTGCTAAGTATCTAAATTTTTACATGTTTTTTCATAGGAGTAATGCATGTCTATATTCCATTATCCATTGTTTCACATATCTTAGCACCTTAAGCCTGCTTTACACGTTGCAATTAGTTGTACAATCGCATTTGCGATGTGACACGCCCAGGTTGCATACGGGATCTTATGAGATTGCACGTAGGTCGTTCATTTGCTGTCACACGGGCGTTAGTAGTCTATGTTAAATTGATCAATTTTGTGTGCGATCCTTTAGATCATGTGTTCTGTTACGTATGCATTGGGCACCCTTTTTTTTTTTATTTATTGACTTGTCAAGCGTGTGTAATGTGTAGGGATGCGTTTTTACTATGTCATCTGCCATTCAGCTCTGCTACATGGCCGCTGACAGCAGACACAGACAGCCATGTAGCAGAGCTGAATGGCAGATGACAGCAGACACAGACAGAGCCGCACTGTCAGAATGAACTCGGGTGAACCTCACCCGACTTCATGGTCATGCTGCGGCTCTATCTGTGTCGCGTCCTGATTAGCGGTCACCTGTGAAGGGCTCACCGGTGACCGCTAAACTCCTGAGTAACTGAATTGAGCAGCCCTCTCTCATATACTCACCGATCCCCGATCCCCGGCGCTGCACGGCATTCACACTGCTCCGGCGGCTTTTACTATTTTGAAAAAGCCGGCCGCCCATTAAACAATCTCGTATTCCCTGCTTTCCCCGCCCACCGGCGCCTATGATTGGTTACAGTGAGACACGCCCCCACGCTGAGTGACAGGTGTCACACTGCATCCAATCACAGCAGCCGGTGGGCGTGTCTATACTGTGCAGTGAAATAAATAATTAAATAATTTAAAAAAACGGCGTGCGGTCCCCCCCAATTTTAAAACCAGCTAGATAAAGCCATACGGCTGAAGGCTGGTATTCTCAGTATGGGTAGCTCCACGTTATGGGGAGCCCCCCAGCCTAACAATATCAGCCAACAGCCGCCCAGAATTGCCGCATACATTAGATGCGACAGTTCTGGGACTGTACCCGGCTCTTCCCGATTTGCCCTGGTGCGTTGGCAAATCGGGGTAATAAGGAGTTATTGGCAGCCCATAGCTGCCACTAAATCCTAGATTAATCATGTCAGGCGTCTATGAGATACCTTCCATGATTAATCTGTAAATTACAGTAAATAAACACACACACCCGAAAAAATCCTTTATTAGAAATAAAAAACACAAACATATACCCTGGTTCAACAATTTAATAAGCCCGAAAAAGCCCTCCATGTCCGGCGTAATCCAGGATGCTCCAGCGTCGTTTCCAGCGCTGCTGCATGGAGGTGACCGGAGCTGCAGCAGACACAGCCGCTCCTGTCACCTCCACACAGCAACTGAAGACAGCCGCGCGATCAGCTGAGCTGTCACTGAGGTTACCCGCTGTCACTGGATCCAGCGGTGGCCGCGATTAACCTCAGTGACAGCTCAGCTGATCGCGCGGCTGTCTTCATTTGCCGCGTGGAGGTGACAGGAGCGGCGGTGTCTTCTGCAGCTCCGGTCACCTCCATGCAGCAGCGCTGGATGCGACGCTGGACCATCCTGGATTCCGCCGGACATGGAGGGCTTTTTTGGGCTTATTAAAGTGGTTAACCAGGGTATATGTTTGTGTTTTTTATTTCTAATAAAGGATTTTTTCGGGTGTGTGTGTTTATTTACTGTAATTTACAGATTAATCATGGAAGGTATCTCATAGATGCCTGACATGATTAATCTAGGATTTAGTGGCAGCTATGGGCTGCCAATAACTCCTTATTACCCCGATTTGCCAACGCACCAGGGTAAATCGGGAAGAGCCGGGTACAGTCCCAGAACTGTCGCATCTAATGTATGCGGCAATTCTGGGCGGCTGTTGGCTGATATTGTTAGGCTCCGGGGCTCCCCATAACGTGGAGCTCCCTATCCTGAGAATACCAGCCTTCAGCCGTATGGCTTTATCTGGCTGGTTTTAAAATTGGGGGGGACCGCACGCCGTTTTTTTTAATTCTTGAATTATTTATTGCACTGCACAGTATAGACACGCCCACCGGCTGCTGTGATTGGGTGCAGTGTGACACCTGTCACTCAGCGTGGGGGCGTGTCTCACTGTAACCAATCATAGGCGCCGGTGGGCGGGGAAAGCAGGGAATACGAGATTGTTTAATGGGCGGCCGGCTTTTTCAAAATAGTAAAAGCCGCCGGAGCAGTGTGAATGCTGTGCAGCGCCGCGCCGGGGATCAGTGAGTATGAGAGAGGGGGGGAGAGGGATAGACTGACATGGACAGAGAGTGAGGGACAGAGATAGTGACCGACTGACAGAGATTACTGAATGACAGACATTGTGAGGCGCTTCAGAATGCAGCTTTTCAGCTGGGCTCTGAAGCGGACCTTTTTTAAGCTGCGGTGCAGAGCGCACACCTGCACACATAGCATCAGACACCAAAATCGTATGAGGGGTGTCACACGTTACAATTGACTAGGTTCGTGCAACAAAACGCTCAATTCTAGACAAAGATACGATGTGTTTGCGATCAACGGTTTTGCGTTCAATCCTGATCGCACGTAGGTGTCACATGCAGATACCTCACAAACGATGCCGGATGTGCGTCACTTACAACTTGACCCCAACGACGGATTGTGAGATATATTGAAGCGTGTATAGCGGGCTTTAGTGTGCAACTGTCTTCTTTTTGTTACTATGTTTCATATTCAGTTTGCACCTGTTCTTATTTGAAAGACAGGATGTGCCATCAATCTTTTTCTTAAATTACAGGGTTATGCCTTCTGATGGAGCACTCCTGCTCTCAGCCTCTGGCGATTTTAATTCTCCATTTGCAGGTTCCTGTCCGCCCATCAATTGTAGTTTTTTTTAACCCAAACAGAGGCATTAGTTTGGGACCCACAAAAATGAGGTCACCTTGCCACTGGCTGTTAAGGGGGATTTAAACACTGCGATATCGGTAACGATATATCGTCGGGGTCAAGTCATTAGTGACGCACATCTGGCGCCGTTACCGACATCGCAGCGTGTGCCACCAATGAGCGACGATCAACGAGCACAAAAACGTGAAAAATCGTTGCTCGTTGACACGTCGCACATTTCCTTAATGTCATTGCTGCTGCAGATACGATGTTGTTTGTCGTTCCTGTGGCAGCACACATCGCTGTGTGTGACACTGCAGGAGCGACAAACATCCCCTTACCTGCGTCCACCGGCAATAAGGAAGGAAGGAGGTGGGCGGGATGTTTACATCCCGCTTATCTCCGCCTCTCCGCTTCTATTGGCCGGCCGCTCAGTGACGCTGCAGTGATGTCGCTATGACGCCGAACACACCTCCCCCTTGAAGGAGGGATTGTTCGGCGGTCACAGCGACGTCGCTGCACAGGTATGTGTGTGTGACGCTGCCGTAGCGATAATGTTCGCTATGGCCGCGATCACCACATATCGTGCAACCGACGGGGGAAGGTGCTATCGGTCGCAACATCGCTAGCAAACGCTAGCGATGCCGCAACATGTAAAGCACCCTTTAGGATCACATAAAATCTGACCAATTTTGTGAGCTAAGTACCTCAATTTTTACATTTTTTTTCATAGCAGTAATGCATGTCTATATTTGTGCAGGTGTCTCTGAACAGTAGAGCAATGTACCAAAACTCCAGAGTCTGCTAAATCTTCCTGAAGGTCTTTTGCAGTCAATCCAGGGTCCTAATTTGCCTCACTGACAATCCTATGAGCAGATCTCACAGAAATTTTGCTTGGTCTTTCAGACTTTATCTTCACTTCAATGTTTCCTGTTACCTGCCATTTCTTAATTAAATTTCGAACTGAGGAAAGGGCAACTTGAAAACACTTTGCTATCTACTTACAGCCTGCTCTATATTCATTTTTGGAGTGATAGGCAGCTGCTTAGAAGAACCCATGGTTGCTGTTTCTTGGCACAAGGCTGGAGGAGGCTGGAGTTTTATAAAGCTGTGAAATTTACATCACCTGGCATTTCCTAAAGATGATAAAGCCATAACCCTAACAGGCTAAATAATGTCTGAAACCTTGGTCAAAATTATCTGATCACAAAAATCTCTTAGGGTGTCCAAACTTTTCCATCTGCCCATTTTCTTTGTTGTCATTTTCAAAATGTAAAAGATAAAAATAGCAATTTTTCAGATTAAAATCTAAACCACTGTAAATGTGTCATGTTTAATTCTATGCCTTTTACAGATCATTACACATTCAACCCTAGGGGGTCTAGTGAAGAAAAAAACACATAGAACACATCAAAAAAGAAAAACCTACCAAAGATGCCAGACCAGATGATGTACGCACAAACAGAATGTGCTAGACCTTCCTCTTGAAGGCGGCCCCAGCCCAGGTGCAAGATGCTGATGTCACAGCCATTCAACCCATTCAACCTAGAGGGGAGGGGGGCGGCTGCTTAGCAGAAAGCTTGCACACTAATAAGACTTGCACTGGGAACCCATCATAGAGATAGGTGTGATGCACAGTGTCTGAACTGTGACCTATAGATGACGCCAGAAACCCAGGTCAGGCGGGCTAATCAGCACTATACAGGTGCATCTCACACAAATAAGCGAGATGCACAGTATCTGAATTGTGGCCTATAAATGACGCACAACACTAGGCCAGGCGGGTCAGTTAGCACTATATACATGTGAAGTGACCTCAAGTAAGGCCGCGGCTGAGTTCCCATAATCTGCGCCAACAAAATCCCCACGCTCGGATTTTATGTAAGGGTACATTTCTTTACTAGTAAACATCTCAATGACACATGCCACTGGCTTAGCAGCACACATAACCAGGGTTTGCTATCCGGGTCTTTAACTTCAGACACGCAGCGCAGAACACAAAAAAAACAGCAATGATAAAAAAGAATTCTGTCCCTGACTTGCCCTATAGGTTATATTACCAGTCCAAAACACAAGGAGGGAGGGCTCCCACGTAGCAGGCTTGGACTCCGGATAAACGGCGGCGACTCCAAGGGAGAGAAGTGGGAAGATCTTCAGCCCTCTCAACAGAGGACTAGCTTACAGTCTCTTGGTACGGAGGAAGGAGACGGTCCGGAGGTCCCTTGAGTCCAGTATCCCGTCTGCAGCAGTTCTGGCAATCCCTCACACTTCAGCGATAAGGGCAGTCCGAGGCAGGTCTGCTCAGGTCCAGCTCCAGTAGCTCAGTGTCCTTTTCCCGCACTTTTACTTCCTGTACAACAAGTGCCTGAGGGAGGGGATCAGATTTTACAGCGTCCACCTCTCGAGCAGTATCAGCACTTGTCCACAAGGTGGCAGCACCATCCTGTGTAATGTCAGTCTCCATGTCCATTTTAATCACAAAACAGTCAGAGCTGTTCGCCTCGTTACATATCCCCCCACTGAAAGGTTGGCAGTCCCTGTCAACATTCACAGGATCCAAGGCAGTGAGGACTGAGGCTGTGGCAGGGGGAGGCTGAGAAGCAGACCCTACATACTGGTCCCTATAAGACTGTCCAGGAGGAACCCCGGCAGTGGTGCGGGTGGTACGCCGCAGAGGTTGGTTTCCCTCCACTCTATCACCGGTTACACTCTCTACCTCCGTCAGTTCCCTAGAGGGAGAGCCAGTCTGAGCAGGCTGGTAATCAGTCCCAGAGTCAACAAGGTCACTATGCTGAGTAATATCAATGGTGTCAGTCACGTCAGCAGTGTCATCCTCACCGGGTACTGTGCTCAGGTGGTCAGGCTGGGATCGGCAGGGGCGCAACATATTCCGATGCAAGGTGCAAGAGTTGCTGCTATCTTCGCCCCGGACTCTGTACACATGACCATCGGGGTAGGGGCGCTCAACTACCCGATAGACTTCAGCTTCCCACTTAGCTCGGAGTTTTCCTTGAGGCTTCTTAATACGAACCAGGACTAGCTGTCCTACCTCTAAGGGTTCTTCCTGTATGGTCTCTGGCCCCGGATTTGTTGGCCTACCAGTCGGTATACAGTTTCCATCTTCTAACGGTGAGTGTGTAGCCAGGATGGATAGGTACCGCCGGTATCTTTTTCAGGACTATAAGGCCACATCTGGAATATGGCAACCAGTTTTGGGCTCCACATTTTAAAAAGGACATTCAGAAGTTAGAGGCAGTTCAAAGGCGGGCAACTAGACTATTACAAGGAATGGAAGGCCTTCCATATGATGAGAGGTTGAAAAAGTTAAATATGTTTAGCTTAGAAAAAAGACATCTTAGAGGAGATCTCATTTATACAGTTAAGTCCAGGAATATTTGGACAGTGACACAATTTTCATGAGTTGGGCTCTGCATGCCACCACATTGGATTTGAAATGAAATCTCTACAACAGAATTCAAGTGCAGGTTGTAACGTTTAATTTGAAGGTTTGAACAAAAATATCTGATAGAAATTGTAGGAATTGTACACATTTCTTTACAAACACTCCACATTTTAGGAGGTCAAAAGTAATTGGACAAATAAACCAAACCCAAACAAAATATTTTTATTTTCAATATTTTGTTGCGAATCCTTTGGAGGCAATCACTGCCTTAAGTCTGGAACCCATGGACATCACCAAACGCTGGGTTTCCTCCTTCTTAATGCTTTGCCAGGCCTTTACAGCCGCAGCCTTCAGGTCTTGCTTGTTTGTGGGTCTTTCCGTCTTAAGTGTGGATTTGAGCAAGTGAAATGCATGCTCAATTGGGTTAAGATCTGGTGATTGACTTGGCCATTGCAGAATGTTCCACTTTTTTGCACTCATGAACTCCTGGGTAGCTTTGGCTGTATGCTTGGGGTCATTGTCCATCTGTACTATGAAGCGCCGTCCGATCAACTTTGCGGCATTTGGCTGAATCTGGGCTGAAAGTATATCCCGGTACACTTCAGAATTCATCCGGCTACTCTTGTCTGCTGTTATGTCATCAATAAACACAAGTGACCCAGTGCCATTGAAAGCCATGCATGCCCATGCCAACACGTTGCCTCCACCATGTTTTACAGAGGATGTGGTGTGCCTTGGATCATGTGCCGTTACCTTTCTTCTCCAAACTTTTTTCTTCCCATCATTCTGGTACAGGTTGATCTTTGTCTCATCTGTCCATAGAATACTTTTCCAGAACTGAGCTGGCTTCATGAGGTGTTTTTCAGCAAATTTAACTCTGGCCTGTCTATTTTTGGAATTGTTGAATGGTTTGCATCTAGATGTGAACCCTTTGTATTTACTTTCATGGAGTCTTCTCTTTACTGTTGACTTAGAGACAGATACACCTACTTCACTGAGAGTGTTCTGGACTTCAGTTGATGTTGTGAACGGGTTCTTCTTCACCAAAGAAAGTATGCGGCGATCATCCACCACTGTTGTCATCTGTTGACGCCCAGGCCTTTTTGAGTTCCCAAGCTCACCAGTCAATTCCTTTTTTCTCAGAATGTACCCGACTGTTGATTTTGCTACTCCAAGCATGTCTGCTATCTCTCTGATGGATTTTTTCTTTTTTTCAGCCTCAGGATGTTCTGCTTCACCTCAATTGAGAGTTCCTTAGACCGCATGTTGTCTGGTCACAGCAACAGCTTCCAAATGCAAAACCACACACCTGTAATCAACCCCAGACCTTTTAACTACTTCATTGATTACAGGTTAACGAAGGAGACGCCTTCAGAGTTAATTGCAGCCCTTACAGTCCCTTGTCCAATTACTTTTGGTCCCTTGAAAAAGAGGAGGCTATGCATTACAGAGCTATGATTCCTAAACCCTTTCTCCGATTTGGATGTGAAAACTCTCATATTGCAGCTGGGAGTGTGCACTTTCAGCCCATATTATATATACATAATTGTATTTCTGAACATATTTTTGTAAACAGCTAAAATAACAAAACTTGTGTCACTGTCCAAATATTTCTGGACCTAACTGTATGTATAAATACATGTGTGGTCAATATAAAGGACTTGCACATGACTTATTTCTTCCAAAGACAATACTAAGGACCAGGGGGCACTCACTGCGAGTGGAAGAAAAGCGATTCCGACAGCTAAATAGGAAAGGGTTCTTTACAGTTAGAGCAGTCAGACTGTGGAATGCCCTACCACAAGAGGTAGTAATGGCTGATACTATAACAGGTTTTAAAAAAGGGCTGGATGATTTCCTCACTACACACAACATTGTTGGTTATAAATGACTTAGTGACCAAATGTAGAACTGGTGGAGGAAGGTTGAACTAGATGGACCTAGGTCTTTTTTCAACCTAAGTAACTATGACTGGTCAGGTTTAGGTCATGGACCCCTTTTCCTGGGCGACCAAAGAGAAGGGTGTGGACTTGATTGTTGTAGGCCCACACTAGATCTGGGAGGAATTGGGGCCATTGGTCTTTCTTGTAATCGGCTAAGGTGCGGATCAACTGGAGTAGAGTCCGATTAAAGCGCTCACACGCACCATTCCCCTGTGGGTGGTAAGTGGTGGTTCTGGACTTCTGGATCCCATACATCCGATGCAGCTCCTCGATAATTTGATCTTCAAAACAAGCCCCCTAATCAGAGTGCAACCTCTCCGGACAACCATAGACCTGGATGAACTGTCGACAGATGGCCCGCGCAGCTGACTCGGCAGTCTGATCTTTGGTAGCAACAGCAACTGCGAATTTTGTGAAATGGTCTACCATAACCAGACAGTATTGGTAGTCACCACTCGCCGTCCCAATCGACAGGTAGTCCACCATCAACAGCTCAAGGGGCCAGGATGTCTCAACTGTTTGGACAGGTGAACGCTGCTCAGCGGACTTGTAAAGCTCACAGGTGCGACAGGCTTGGCAGACATCTTCAACCAGCTTGCGGAGTCCCGGACAGTAGATGGACTGTTGGATCCACCGGAAAGTCTTGTCTATCCCAAAGTGGCCGTTCCTCTTGTGTGCTTCTCCCACCATCTCACGGGCCATTTGGGCCAGCACTACAACCTATAGGCACTCCTCCAGCATGTGGGATAGGAAGATCCTCCGGTATAGCACTCCTTCTCTCAGAATCAGATGATCCCATTGGCTGAGCAGGGTCAGGGTACTGGTGGACAGTCGTGACCGCGTGTCAGAGGATGGCTTCTGCTGCTGCTTCACCCATTATTTGAGTAGGGCACATTCAGCATTCCGGCCAAAGAGAAGGGTGTGTGGGGTAAAGCCCGTCACGGAGTGGACTTGATTGTTGTAGGCCCACACTAGATCTGGGAGGAATTGGGGCCATTGGTCTTTCTTGTAATCGGCTAAGGTGCGGATCAACTGGAGTAGAGTCCGATTAAAGCGCTCACACGCACCATTCCCCTGTGGGTGGTAAGGGGTGGTTCTGGACTTCTGGATCCCATACATCCGATGCAGCTCCTCGATAATTTGATCTTCAAAACAAGCCAACTAATCAGAGTGCAACCTCTCCGGACACCCATAGACCTGGATGAACTGTCGACAGATAGCCCGCGCAGCTGACTCGGCAGTCTGATCTTTGGTAGCAACAGCAACTGCGAATTTTGTGAAATGGTCTACCATAACCAGACAGTATTGGTAGTCACCACTCGCCGTCCCAATCGACAGGTAGTCCACCATCAACAGCTCAAGGGGCCAGGATGTCTCAACTGTTTGGACAGGTGAACGCTGCTCAGCGGACTTGTAAAGCTCACAGGTGCGACAGGCTTGGCAGACATCTTCAACCAGCTTGCGGAGTCCCGGACAGTAGATGGACTGTTGGATACACCGGAAAGTCTTGTCTATCCCAAAGTGGCCGTTCCTCTTGTGTGCTTCTCCCACCATCTCACGGGCCATTTGGGCCAGCACTACAACCTGTAGGCACTCCTCCAGCATGTGGGATAGGAAGATCCTCCGGTATAGCACTCCTTCTCTCAGAATCAGATGATCCTATTGGCTGAGCAGGGTCAGGGTACTGGTGGACAGTCGTGACCGCATGTCAGAGGATGGCTTCTGCTGCTGCTTCACCCATTATTTGAGTAGGGCACATTCAGCATTCCGGTCCTGGATTCTGCACCATTCCTGTGGGGACAATTGGGACCCTACTGGAGTGCCAGCCTCATCCACAGCATACTGGCGACAATCCATCATCTGCCGGGCTAGTCTTGCGAAGTCAGGCATCTTGTCTCCTTCCAGCTCCTCATCCCAGTCCTTAGTGGGCGAGGGGGATGTTCTTCTGGACAGGCTGTCCGAATTCTGATTTTCAGCCCCAGCTCTATATATAATCTTGTAGTTAAACTTGGAGAGCCGAGCCATCCATCGCTGCTCCATAGCCCCAAGTTTCGCATTTTCTAAGTGGGCCAAAGGGTTGTTATCCGTCAGGACTAGTACTTCTGTCCCCGTCAGATATCCGGCAAATTTCTCAGTCATTGCCCACATCAAGGCCAACAGCTCCAGCCGGAATGAACTGTAATTGGTGGGATTCTTTTCACCTTCATGTAGGGACCTACTGGCATAGGCTACAACACGTTCCTTGCCTTCTTGTACCTGTGAGAGTACTGCCCCCAGACCCTGAAGGCTGGCATCAGTATGTAATTGAAAGGGCAGGGTGTAATCTGCATATGACAGGATGGGGGACGACGTCAAGGCACCCTTTAGAGCTTGGAAGGACTCTTCTTGGGTAGGTCCCCAATCGATGAGTCGTCCCCTGGGACTGTTGGTGGTTTCTCGAAGCAGGTCGTGCAGTGGTGCTGCAAGCCGGGCAAAGTTCTTGACGAACCGGCGGTAGTAGCCTGCCAGTCCCAGGAAAGCCCTGACCTCCTTGACTGTTGTGGGCTGTGGCCAGTCCCGTACAGCGGCTATTTTCTTAGGCGATGGTTGTACACCTTCGGCCGAGATCCTGTGGCCCAGATAATCAATCTCCTGCTGTAGAAGACAGCACTTGTTGGGTTTCAACTTCAAGCCATGTTCCCTTAGCCTCTGGAACACGCGACCCAGCTTCTGTAGATGTTCTTCGAACGTGGCTGAATAGACCACAATGTCATCAAGGTAGATGAGGGTGAAGTCGAAATTGAAGTCTCCCAAGCAGTGCTCCATCAGCCTCTGGAAAGTTCCCGGTGCGTTGTTCAGGCCGAAGGGCATCCTGTCAAACTCGTACAGACCCATGGGTAGGATGAAAGCAGTTTTTTCTCTGTCCTTTTCGCTCATGGGTACCTGCCAATAGCCGCTGGCCAGATCCAGGGAGGAAAAGTACTTGGCTTTCTTCAGAGCCGTCAGGGATTCTTTGATCCTCGGCAAAGGGTATGAGTCTCGGATGGTGCAAGCATTCAGGCGGCGGTAGTCCACACAGAACCTAAGGGATCCATCTTTCTTTTTAACTATTACCACAGGTGCAGCCCAGGGGCTCTGGCTCTCTCGTACCACTCCGGCATGGAGCATGGAGTTCAGGAGGTTTTTCACTTCTTGGTATTGCTGGGGTGGTATCTGCCGGTATCTCTCACGGATAGGAGAAGCGTTACCTGTAGGGATCTCGTGTTGGATACTGGTGGTGCATCCAAAGTCTGTGTCATGCCGGGCAAAGGACGCCTGGTGTTCCTGCAGTAGTTTTTCCACCTGGGACACTTCCTGTTTAAAGTATTGGGATGTATCCAGCTGACACTTCTCTAGCAGCTCCTTTCCAGCTTCAGTGTCATCTGTGGCGGTGGCCATGGCGGAGACAGTCACTGTCCAGTCTCCCTCTGCCGATGGGGCAAACTGGAGGGGACCCCTGGGATTCACCTCTGTAGGTAGGGCGTAGACTCTGGCCAGCTGTGTCCCCGCTTCTAGGTCGACGCCTACACTAGCCGTATTGCTCAGACGGACAGGGATCCTTCCCCTCCTCACGACAGCCAGAGTGCGAGCGACTAATGGGTTAAGTTTTCCCTCCCTCGGGGTTTGCAGCTCAATCAGTACCCCCACGCCTTCAAACGGTCTTGTGGTGCTAAGGGGTAGCGAGATAATTGTCTCCTTTTCAGCCAGTAAGGTGATCCTAGTGTGGCGAGGCACGGTGATAGTGGCTATGGGCTGTAGGCTGCAGGCCCGAACCACTCTTCAGAATGCTCGGCGGGTGGCCCCATGTGTGGTAACTTCCTGCCAGTACTTGGGTCCCCGCTTGGTAAACAATACCAGGTCTAGGTCTTTCAGGATGTTCATCCCAAAAATCATGGGCGTTTCCGAATCGAAGCCTTCTTTGACCACGATTATCCCCCTCTTCCCGAGGTCCTGTCCACACATTTCGATGCTCATCCAAGCTACTCCCGTTACTGGAATGGGTAGATTATTGGCCGTTTTGATCTTGATGACGGTATTCGGGTCATAAGCAGCCCGTGGTTGTAGATATTTCTCATAAAACTGCTCTGAGATGGTGGACACCTGGGATCCAGTATCCATTAGTCCTTGCACGGCAACCCCCTCTAGCATTACTTTCAGTGTAGGGCTGTTTGATGCAAGCTGGCTCCTTTGTTGGTTCCTTTTCTCTTTGGCCTTCCCGGTCAAGTGAGCCTCCTCAGCCGGGATGTCTAATTTAAAGGTGCCCACTGTTGAGAGGCACGGCTTGGCGGTTCTAGTGAATAGGCCTGGGGCTCCATCCGCTGTTTCGAGTGAAACTCCGCTTGATGGGGTGTTTGAGAGTCCATTCGATGGAACGGCTGCGGGTCGGGTTGGAAGGAGTTCTGGGGGCAACAGTTTGCTCTGTGACGGGGGTCACCACATGTCCAGCACTTTCCCATAGGCCGGCTAGGTTGACTTGCCTATCCACCTGTCGGTCTAATGTGAGCTGCAGCACCTGCTTCTGTAAATCCGCCACCATCTGCTTCAGTTCCTCCGTGTCGCTGTTCGGAGTATTTGTACTGTACATGGATCTGCAAGTAGTGGTATAAGTCTCTGTTCCCGTAACAGGTCCCCTAGAACGTTCTATGGCTTCTTGTTTAACCTCAGCAAATGTAAGGGCTGGATTTATCCGGAGTAAGTCCTGCAATGAGCGGTTGAGATACGGATCTCTCGGTCCTATTACGAATTGGTCCCTCAGCACCAGGTCGCAGGAGGATGTACCAGCTAGATTTTCTCCATTTTTGCAGGCTTGTTCCAGCAGTACTTGGAGGGCGTTCGCATATCGGGGAATGTCCTCCCACTCGAGCTGTGTACGCTGGAAGAACATGTAGCGCAGTGTTCCCAGGTATCTGGTCGGCCCATAGGTGTTCTCTAGCACCCGCACCAAGTCATCTAATGTACGCTGGCCCCTAACCGTCTCCAGTCTGACCGTTGTCCATGCCTCCCCCTCTAAAGTTAGCAAAGCCATTTCCGCTAAGGTCTTAGGATCAACATTATACATTTCCCCCACTATCCTAAGTTGTTCCGCCCATTCAGGTACAGGGTAATTCCGTCCGTTAAACTTTCTCACTTGATTTACAATAGACGCCGGAGGAGCTGTCTGACTATAAGCTACCACCGGGAGGGGATTTTGCTGGTCACAGATCCTGCCGCCTACGCCAGATGAAGTGACCTCAAGTAAGGCCGCGTCTGAGTTCCCATAATCTGCGCCAACAAAATCCCCACGCTCGGATTTTATGTAAGGGTACATTTCTTTACTGGTAAACATCTCAATGACACACACCGCTGGCTTAGCAGCACACATAACCAGGGTTTGCTATCCGGGTCTTTAACTTAAGACGCGTGGTGCAGAACACAAAAAAAACAGCATTGATAAACAAGAATTCTGTCCCTGACTTGCCCTATAGGTTATATTACCAGTCCAAAACACAAGGAGGGAGGGCTCCCACGTAGCAGGCCTGGACTCCGGGTAAACAGCGGCGACTCCAAGGGAGAGAAGTGGGAAGATCTTCAGCCCTCTCAACAGAGGACTAGCTTACAGTCTCTTGGTACGGAGGAAGGAGATGGTCCAGAGGTCCCTTGAGTCCAGTATCCCGTCTGCAGCAGTTATGGCAATCCCTCACACTTCAGCGATGAGGGCAGTCCGAGGCAGGTCTGCTCAGGTCCAGCTCCAGTAGCTCAGTGTCCTTTTCCCGCACTTTTACTTCCTGTACAACAAGTGCCTGAGGGAGGGGATCAGATTTTACAGCGTCCACCTCTCGAGCAGTTTCAGCACTTATCCACAAGGTGGCAGCACCATCCTGTGTAATGTCAGTCTCCATGTCCATTTTAATCACAAAACAGTCAGAGCTGCTCGCCTCGTTACACATGCAATACACATGACAGGCTCACCAATATACCAACTAGAATCAAAAGATCCACACACATCCTGCAAAAATGGATAAAATGTGCCATACCTCAATTGTGAGATATTAGTTGATATTTTGGAAGCACGCAATGCACGTCACACCACACACTGCGCGCACATACACACTGCACACACACACTGCATGCACACACACACTGCGCGCACACACACACTGCGCGCACACACTGCACACATACACACACACTGCACACACACTGCACACACACTGCGCACACACACACACACACTGCACACACACACACTGCGCACACACACACACACACACACACACACACACACTGCACAGAATCACACACTGCACTGCACACACACACATAGCACAGACACACAGCTGTGAGTGCTTTCCTGCGGTGACCTGGCATTCAGAAGGTGAGCTCAGGTCAACGCAGGAGCACACACACAGCATTGTGAACTCACCTCACCTGAGCCCCGGTGTCCTAGGCGGCTGCTGTGCTGGTAGCGTAGCAATCACGTCCTCCTGTCAGCTGATCTCCAGTCCTGTTGTAACCACGCGCCCTCCCGTGGTCACAACGGGATCTGAAGAAGCGAGGGCGCATGCGCTACCCTCTCGTGCACCCGGCTGCACGGTACAGCGGGCTTCAGTAACATGGCGCCGGAGATAAGCGCTATGCGCAGGCGCCAACTCCGACGTCATGTCACTGAAGAGGGAAATTTAAATACAGCCAGAAAGAGGGAGGAACAGGCAGCAGGGGGGGTGGGGATACACGTGCATAACACGCCCGGACATCAGGAGAAAGGGAGGAACAGGCTGGTGGGGCGGAGATACACATGCATAACACGCCTGGACATCAGGAGAGAGGTGCACACGTCAATCAAAAAGTGCACGAATTTTCAAACTTTATAAAGTTGGATTTCGCTGCCTAAACACCCGAGCTGCCCCCTGATGGTATGTACAGCATGTGCCTGATAGTGCCAGTACTGCACTGGCTGCACCTTATATACGAAAAACCTGATGTTTGGTTTCCTTTAACGCCGTGTACTGATCAGATTAATTGATTTTATATTTTGATAGATCGAGCGTTTCTGAATGCGGCGATTCCAAATGTGTGTATATTTTTTAATCCTTTAATTTGCAGTGGGGCGAAAGGGGAATGATTTGAACTTTTAGGTTTTTTTAAATTTTGTTTTACTTTTTCTTTATATTTTACTAGTCCCCCTAGGGGATTTCTTTTTTGATGTGTTCTATGTGTTTTTTTCTGGATAAATTAGTGTAGGGACCCGCAAGTGTGAGAATCCGTGAGCAGACAGCAGCTGCCAAACTACAAGGCTCAGCATCCTCCATCTAGGACTGTATGCAGGATTCCCCCCCCCCCAAAAAAAATGACGTGGGATTCACCATATTTTTGTATGCTAGCCAGGTACAGCAGGCAGGTATGGCTGCCCCCAACCCCCAGCTGCCTATTTGTACCCAGCTGGGAACTAAAAAATATAGGGAAGCCCTTTTTTTTTTTTTTTTTTTTTTTAATTTCATGAATTTCATGAAATAATTAAAAAAAAAATGACATGGGCTTCGCCTATTTGTACCCAGCTGGGAACCAAAAATATAGAGAAGTCCTTTTTTTTTTTATTTCATGAATTTCATGAAATAATTAAAAAAAAAATGACGTGGGCTTCGCCCAATTTTTGAGTCCAGCCAGGTACAACTAGGCAGCTGGGGATTGGAATCCGCAGTGCAGAGTGCCCAAGCTTTCTGGGCACCCCCGCTGCGAATTGCAGTCCACAGCCACCACAGAAAATGGCACTTTCATAGAAGCGCCATCTTCTGGCGCTGTATCCAACTCTTCTAGCTGCCCTGATGCCGGGTGGCTCACTGGGTAATAATTGGGTTAGGGCTAGGTGTGTATTATCAGCTAGCTCTAAGCCCGAAATTCATGGTGTCACGCCAATATTAGGCATGGCCATCATGAATTTCTAGTAAGGATAAAAAAAAAACAGAAAAATATTTTTATTAGAAATAAAACACAACACAATTAGTGACTCCATCTTTATTGAAATAAAGAACCCCTCTCCGCAGTAATCAAGGGTCCCGCGTCGTCCAATCCGGATCCAATATCATCTGAAAATAAAACCAACACACTTCAGTGCAGCGTCGGACTGGCTACTGGAGGAAACTCCAGTAATGCCAGGCCTGCATTCAAGACACACACACCACACAGCGTGCGCACACACACACACACACACCACACACAGCGTGCGCGCACACACACACCACACACAGCATGCGCACACACACACCACACACAGCGTGCATGCACACACACCACACAGTGTGCGCGCACACACACACACACACCACACACAGCGTGTGCACACACCACACACAGCGTACGCACACACACACACCACACACAGCGTACACGCACACACACACCGTACGCGCACACACACAGCGTGCACACACACCACACACCACACACAGCGTGCGCACACACACCACACATAGCGTGTGCACACACACCACACACACCGTGCACACACACTACACACAGCGTGCGCACACACCACACACACCACACACTGCGTGCGCACACACACACACACACACCACACACTGCGTGCGCGCACACACACCACACACAGCGTGCTCACACACACCACACACCACACACAGCGTGCGCACACACACACCACACACAGCGTGCGCACACACACACACCACACACAGCGTGTACACACACAACACTGCGCACACACACACACTGCACACAAACACTGTGCACACATAGACACACACTACGCGCACACACAATGCACACACACACTGCACACACACTGCACAGAATCACTCACATAGCACAGACACACACACTGCACACAAACACAGCACAGACACACAGCTGTGAGTGCTTTCCTGCGGTGACCTGGCATTCAGAAGGTGAGCTCAGGTCAAAGCAGGGGTGCACACACAGCATTGTGAACTCACCTCACCTCAGCCCCGGTGTCCTCGGCGGCTGCTGTGCTGGTAGCGTAGCAATCGCGTCCTCCTGTCAGCTGATCTCCAGTCCTGTTGTAACCGTGCACGCTCCCGCGGTCACAACGGGATCTGAAGAAGCGAGGGCGCATGCGCCGCCCTCTCGTGCACCCGGCTGCACGGTACAGCGGGCTTCAGTAACATGGCGCCGGAGATAAGCGCTATGCACAGGCGCCAACTCCGACGTCATGTCACTGAAGAGGGAAATTTAAATACAGCCAGCGGGGATACACGTGCATACATGCCCAGACATCAGGAGAAAGGGAGGAACAGGCTGGTGGTGGGGCGGAGATACACGTGCATAACATGCCCGGACATCAGGAGAGAGGTGCACACGTTAATCAAAAAGTGCACAAAGTTTCAAACTTTATAAAGTTGGATTTCCCTGCCTAAATGTGTCGCCAGGGGTTAAGGGGATACCCAGAACCGGGCCAAGGGGTCGCTTCTGGAAAGGGGATCACGGTGTCGTGACCCGGTCTGTGCTCCCTGGTTCCACAATAAAAGGGGGGGGTTATGTTCGTGACGCCACCCGTGGAACGTGATCAGAGATGACCACCGCTGCTGCAGAACCTCCGGGGTGATGGAAGGCAGCTTGAGATGGGACGGCTCCCCACGGGTAGAGCCTTTTCCCCGGGGCAGTATGTTAGTCTATGGGGGGAGTGCAGGACACGAGCACAATAAACAGGCAGACTCACGGTTTTGCAGTTTCTTTGTCTTTTACTGATGATGTTATTCAGCAGAGTACTGTCCACGGAGTCTGTGAGGGGTTCAGGGTTTCTCCCACCCAGCCGGGCCGTTTTGGCTTCCTTGCCTGCACTGTGTGTCTGTGGCCCTGCTGCTGCGTGAACTATGCAGCTGGCTCTGTGCTCCTCGGTACCGACCTGACAGGCAACTCGAGTCCTTACTAGTATGTTCCTGAACTCTGCGCTTGTTGCTTGTGTCTGTGGTACAGGTGAAAGATCTGGAATCTTCACTTCTCTGGTGGTAACTGTGCAGTATGTAACCTGCAGTCTCGGATCCAGCATCCGTTCTGTGTGCTCCACTGGGATGAACTCAGCAATGCTCTGTCTCCCAGGAATGTTCCTCTGTGTAATCTGTCTCCTTTCCTCAGACCCTCAGCTAGGCCTGGAATTGGTCAGTGGATCCTGAGGTGAGCTAAAGCCAGCTTCCAACCTACAGAGATCCTTTCTCCTCAGTCCTCTGCACTGAACTTCCAAACTGAAACTACTCCTGACCATTTCCTCCCTCCACCAGAATATACAGGGAAGCAGCTTGGTCTCCCCCTTCTGGCCAGGAGGTCTTGGTGAATAAAGTTTGTGTGTGGGGAGTTAACCCTTTGTGTTGTTACTGTGGCAACCCTGGGGTGCCACATTCCCCCTTAGTGAAGAACAGTACTCCGGGACTGTGAAACAAACAAACAAGTTATCACAACAATTATATATATACAGAATCTCAAAAGGAAAAAATACAAAAACCTTAAAGCTCAAAAAGAGTCCAAAATGTTCATAAATATATAAGTGTTCATACAGTATAGTCTCTGTAGGTACTGGGCTTTTGGTCTTAACGTTGCAATTAAATAAACATTTCAATCAACAAACACTTCTTAAAGGTGTCTCTACTCTGGTCATAAGTGCAGTAGGCCTCACGGCCCTCGGGCCACCAACAATGTGATCAAGTTGTAACTCTCCGTGCTGCCACCTTACACCACTCTTCTCTCACCTTTTCTGTACACTAAACTGTTACGGTTTTTCATATAAACATTATAACATATGTACATTTTATATGCAATTCCACATTAGTCTTTATATCTTGCTGGTATCTGACCCTGAGTACTACGCTGTGACCTGCGTACTGCTGGTGTACTGGGTGTACTTAGCATAATGGTGTGGGTGGAAGTGTACCTATTTGGTGTTTCTGGTACTTGTGAGGATGGTGTACTGACTGTAGGACTGGCAAGCTCACTGGGACCAGGAATCTGTTCTTCCTCTACGGTTTCAACTTCCAGTTCTTCTTGTCTTGAGACTTCTTGTGGTATGGGTTCTGATGGTGGTTCCACCACTTGAGGGAAGGCGATCATTGGGACTACTACTGCTCCATGGTAATTTGGCCATGTTTTTGGGAAATCTCCTAAGACTGTATGGAACACATCTTCTTCCTTCTTGACAGGTTGTACCTGTACGGGTAAGGTGACTTCTGGTGTCTTCAGGGTTTCAGGACACGGTTTGAGTTGATCTCTTGACACGACAGCTGATGTCCTTCCTTCATCCTTACTGATGAGACACACTTTGGGATTATCCATACTGGATGGTAAGACTGTATATGGGGTGGTTTCCCACTGATTATCCAATTTGTTTGTGCGCCGTTTCCTCTTGAGAACTTGGTCACCAGGTTGCAATGGGGTTGCTAGAGCATGCTGGTTGAAGGTTCTCTCCTGTCTTCCCCTAGCTTGTTGGAGACTTTTCTTTACGCACTCTTGTACTTGGCGATACTGCTGCTGACGTAGGGTATCCCAATTGGATTCTTGAAGTTCCGCATCTGGCTTCAGAATTCCCATATCTAAATCAATTGGCAGTTTACCGGGCCTTGCACGCATAAGGTAAGCGGGGGTGCAGTTTGTAGAACTCACCGGGACATGATTGTACAAGTCCACTAGGTCTGGCAACTTCTCTGGCCATTGATTTCTTTCTGACTCTGGTAAGGTCTTCAACAGGTCAATCACAATATGGTTCATCTTCTCACATAAGCCATTTGTTTGGGGATGGTATGCTGTTGTGCGGATCTTTTTACAGCCATACATGTTGCAGAATTCTTGGAAGATCTGTGATTCGAAAGCTGGACCTTGATCTGCAAGGACTTGTTCTGGGTAACCATGGGGTCTGCAAAAGTACGTCTGGAATGCTTTAGCTGCTGTTCTAGCTGTAAGGTCTTTCACGGGTACCACCACTAAGAAGCGTGAGTAATGGTCCACGATGGTTAAGGCATAGACATAGCCGGACCGGCTTGGTGACAACTTGACGTGGTCTAATGCAACTAGCTCGAGTGGTTGCTTGGTTACTATGGACTGGAGTGGAGCTCTCTGGTTCTGTTGATCCTTTCTTCTGAGGTTGCACGGTCCGCATTTTCTACACCAATCTTCAATTGATTTTCTCATGCCAACCCAGTAGAATCTTTCTCTTAAGAGCACTTCCAACTTTTTCCAACCAAAATGACCAGCACCGTCGTGGTAAGCTTCCAGAACCATCTTGACGTCTCTCTTGGGCACGATGATCTGCCAGACCAACTCATGTGTTTTTGGATTGGTGTGCCTTCTACAGAGCTTCCCTTGGTACAGGAACAATTTACCTCTCTCCTTCCAGAGATGTTGCGTCTCAGCTGGGGCATTCTTATTAGGGTATGCACCTTGTTGTGTAAGCAGTTCTTTCACTAGCTTCACAGCTGGATCACTGTCTTGTGTTTCAGCCCATCCGTGGTGTGCCAATGGGTTGAGAGTTGCCTGCTGTTGTTTTTGGTAGACACTTGGTTGATACTGTCCAACCTTAGGACGGTGAAAGGCCGGCAGCTCAATTTCTTCCAGTCCCTCCGGTTCCTCTTCCACGTTCCCCGAGTGTGGCATCCGGGATAAGGCATCTGCATTCCCATTCTTGTGGCCTGCCCTGTACTTGATGACAAAGTTGTAGTTTGACAGTCGGGCTATCCATCGCTGTTCCAGCGCACCTAATTTTGCAGAGTCCAGGTGGGTCAACGGATTGTTGTCAGTAAAGATGGTAAATTCTGCAGCTGCCAGGTAGTGTTTGAAACGCTCTGTTACAGCCCAAACTACTGCCAGTAGTTCTAACTTGAAGGAGCTGTAATTCTCTGGGTTTCTTTCTGTAGGCCGGAGCTTCCTGCTTGCAAAGGCAATAACTTTCTCCTTGCCTTCCTGCTTTTGAGACAATACTGCTCCCAGTCCTACGTTGCTGGCATCCGTGTACAAAATGAAGGGTTGATGGTAATCTGGATATGCCAGGATCTCTTCTCCTTTCAGTGCCCACTTCAACTTCTTAAAGGACTCTTCTCTCTCATCACTCCACTGGAAAGGAGGATTTCGGGCTGCAGACTTCTTTGACTGTCCTACCAGGATGTCTTGAAGGGGAGCTGCTAGCTTCATGAACCCTTTTATAAATCTTCTATAGTAGCCCACCAGTCCCAGGAATTGCCTCACCTCTTTCACGCTGGTGGGTCTCGGCCAATCTCTGATCACGGTAACTTTTTCAGGATCTGGTGCTACCCCTTCTGAGCTCACGACATGTCCCAGGTACTGTACCCTTGGCTTTAGAAGGTGACACTTGGATGGCTTGATTTTCATGCCATATCCGGATAAGGCTTCAAACACTTCTGCCAGGTCTTGTAGATGCTGTTCATAGGTCTTGGAGTAGACTATGACGTCATCCAGGTACAGGAGGACAGTTTCAAAGTTCTTATGTCCTAGGCAGCACTCCATCATTCGCTGGAAGGTACCAGGCGCGTTGCAGAGTCCAAACGGCATACAATTGAACTCACAGAGGCCCATCGGCGTGGTGAACGCTGTCTTCTCCTTATCAGCCTCTGCCACAGGAACTTGCCAATACCCACTAGTCAGATCTAGGGTGGAAAAGTAAGTAGCGGATTTTAATGCAGCCAATGACTCTTCTATCCTAGGTAATGGGTATGCATCCTTGTGTGTAATGCGGTTGATCCGTCTGTAGTCTACACACATCCTCATGGTCCCATCTTTTTTCTTAACTAGCACTAGTGGGGCTGCCCAGGGGCTACAACTGTCTCTTATTACCCCTGCCTCTTTCATTTCTTTGAGCATGTCTTTGGCGCATTGGTAGTGAGCCGGTGGTACTGGTCTATACCTCTCCTTTATGGGTGGATGGTTACCTGTGGGTATAGTGTGCTCTACCCCTTTGATCTGCCCAAAGTCTAATGGGTGTTTGCTGAATATTTGTTCATATTCTTTCACTACCCTGTATACTCCATGCTTTTGATGGGAGGGTGTAGAATCGGTACCTACATGTAGCTTTTGGCACCAATCCTCCAGCTTTCCCTCTGAGCCATTGTCCTCCGCCTGATTTGACGGCTTCAAGGGCTCAACGGTGGTGATGGCGTTGTTATCAACCGTATATAGCTTAGCCATGGTAGCATACTTTGGTAGGGTGACCTCATCTTCCCCACAATTGAGAAGGCGTATTGGCACTCTTCCCCGATGTACCTCAACTATTCCTCTGGCCGTCAGTACAGTGGGCCTACTGTCTGAGTACACGGGTTCTACCAGGGCCTGATAGTCTCGCCCTCTGATGCCTATTGCGGCTCTACACCAGACCAGCATTTCTGTTTTGGGAGGAATTACAATAGGTATTGGGTCACTTACCCTTGCACTGCCAATTTCACCTCCTGACATTTCTACCTGCTGCTTCAGCATCAAGGCTTTAATTTCCTTCTGCAGGAGTCTCTGTTGCCCAGGTTTGGCAGTCTCGACGATCTGCTGCAAGACAGTAATTACCTCTGCAAAACAATTTTCAATTACATTCATTCCTAGCAGCATAGTTGGTTCACGTTCTCGTCGGTCAACATCAACAATGATAATACCCTGATTCTGCAATTCTACTCTCCCAATCTTAATGGTCATTTCTCTGAAACCAACCTGTGGTACTAATTCACCATTGCTAGCCCATATATTCAATGCAACATTAGATGGACCACTACTAACGTCTGAATCAGCCCAGTACCTCTTATAAAGGACATGCGGAATTGATGTTATTTGGGAACCAGTGTCCAGCAAGGCGTTGAGCGGAATGCCATCCAGCACGATGGGGATGACTGGACGTCCCCCCACATACTTGTCGTGCCAGGGTGAAGGACCTTGAGAGTTCATTCCTGAGGAGCGGCCCGCCTCCCCAGGGGATCCCCATTTAAAGCACATTCACGGGCAAAGTGACCTGGCTCATTGCAACGGCGGCAAATGGGCTGTCCATCCGGCTGGTAGCGGTCGCTGGGTCGTCCTCTCGTCGCTTGGTATCTCCTAGGCCTCATCCACGGGACATCCTCCTTGCTGGTCGCCAGCTCAATCTTGGGTGCAGACTTGGATCCACGCAGCTCCTGGACGATTCTAGCCATGGAAGCAACAGTGTCTGTCAGGGCATCAAGCCTTTGATGGAGAGCCTCATTAGTGATCGGCTCCAGGTGGTTAGCAGCAGCCGCTGACATGGCCGATGTCACCGGCACTACTGGCTGCTGGGGTGCCGCTGTAAGGTGTTGAACAAAGTCTATATCCTGCGGCTCCTCCACCTGCTGGAGGCGGATGGCTCTATCCTTTAGCTGGGCAAATGTTAGTCCTGGATCCTGGATCACCATCATGCTCAGTTGTCCCCGGTGGGAAGGGGATGAGAGTCCATCCAGGAATTGGTCTATCAGCAGCTTATCTGCTCCAGGGGCTAAGGCAGGTTCTGCTAATTTAAGTGCTCTGAGCGCCTCCTGCAAGTTTAAGGCAAAGTCTCTTGCGCTCTCTCTAGGTTTTTGCTTGCATCCAAAGAACATCATTTTAGCCCGGCTGCCAGCAGTGGATTCAAAAGCTGCTTTTAGTCCAGCTATTATATGCTCTACAGTGTCTTTTGCATCGTCCGGCCAGGATGTAGCCTCCCGCTGGGCATTGCCGGTTAACTGTCCCATAAGCATACCAACACGCTGAGCTTCTGTCAGGGGGTACATGCTGTAGTAGATTTTTAGCTTTCCGATAAAGTCATTAAGTGTGTTGGGCTCACCTGAGTACTGCGGCAGCCACACTGCACCCGGGGTGTATGGCATCAGGAACGGCATGATAGGTGCCGCTGCACCTCCGGGTACAACAGCGTCTCCCTGCTGCGACATCTTTGCGCCCCCTTAGTTAATTTCACCAGTCTTCTTGACAGCAAGCCTGGGACACTTTTCTGCGTTTTCGTTCAGGTCGCAGCACCGAGCGCACCTCCTCTGCAAGCGGTGGGCGGAGTCTTAGTTTAGGCGCGATGTTTTCCCGCGCGTAGCAGGTAATGGCGTGATTAAAGATGGCGCCTGGAAAATTTTACCAATGATGTTTATGGATTTTTCCAGGTATCTTTGCAAAGTTTAAAGTCCGTTCTTTGTTGCAACAATTCACAGTGCAAGTCTTTTATGCGATGCAATAAGTCTTTACAGGCACACGTCACCCGGGTTGCAGCCGGGTCCAGTCTGCATCCTGTTCGTGACGCCAAAGTTGTGTCGCCAGGGGTTAAGGAGATACCCAGAACCGGGCCAAGGGGTCGCTTCTGGAAAGGGGATCACGGTGTCGTGACCCGGTCTGTGCTCCCTGGTTCCACAATAAAAGGGGGGGGTTATGTTCGTGACGCCACCCGTGGAATGTGATCAGAGATGACCACCGCTGCTGCAGAACCTCCGGGGTGATGGAAGGCAGCTTGAGATGGGACGGCTCCCCACGGGTAGAGCCTTTTCCCCGGGGCAGTATGTTAGTCTATGGGGGGAGTGCAGGACACGAGCACAATAAACAGGCAGACTCACGGTTTTGCAGTTTCTTTGTCTTTTACTGATGATGTTATTCAGCAGAGTACTGTCCACGGAGTCTGTGAGGGGTTCAGGGTTTCTCCCACCCAGCCGGGCCGTTTTGGCTTCCTTGCCTGCACTGTGTGTCTGTGGCCCTGCTGCTGCGTGAACTATGCAGCTGGCTCTGTGCTCCTCGGTACCGACCTGACAGGCAACTCGAGTCCTTACTAGTATGTTCCTGAACTCTGCGCTTGTTGCTTGTGTCTGTGGTACAGGTGAAAGATCTGGAATCTTCACTTCTCTGGTGGTAACTGTGCAGTATGTAACCTGCAGTCTCGGATCCAGCATCCGTTCTGTGTGCTCCACTGGGATGAACTCAGCAATGCTCTGTCTCCCAGGAATGTTCCTCTGTGTAATCTGTCTCCTTTCCTCAGACCCTCAGCTAGGCCTGGAATTGGTCAGTGGATCCTGAGGTGAGCTAAAGCCAGCTTCCAACCTACAGAGATCCTTTCTCCTCAGTCCTCTGCACTGAACTTCCAAACTGAAACTACTCCTGACCATTTCCTCCCTCCACCAGAATATACAGGGAAGCAGCTTGGTCTCCCCCTTCTGGCCAGGAGGTCTTGGTGAATAAAGTTTGTGTGTGGGGAGTTAACCCTTTGTGTTGTTACTGTGGCAACCCTGGGGTGCCACATAAACACCCGAGCTGCCCCCTGATAGTATGTACAGCATGTTCCTGATAGTGCCAGTACTGCACTGGCTGCACCTTATACACGAAAAACCTGATGTTTGGTTCCCTTAAAAAATTGGCAGCACAGTACTGTATGCATGTATGTGTGCATATTATTATTGTCTTTGGAAGGAATAAGTCATGTGCCAGTCCTTTGTATTGACCACACATGTATTTATACATATAAATTAGATCTCCTCTGTGACATATTTTTTTCTAGGCTAAACAAATCTAACTTTTTCAACTTCTCATCATATGGAAGGCCTTCCATTCCTTGTACTAGTCTAGTTGCCCGCCTTTGAACTGACTCTAACTTCTGAATATCCTTTTTAAAGCTAGATCCCATATACCAGTAACTTATAGAGGGGTAACAATAGTTTTTTGACTGTTGTAGGTTTCCTTGCCATAACTTTGTCACCAAGTATTTTCCAGAAGTGTTCTATTGGGTTTAAATCAGGACTATGATTTCATTGTTTCAATGTTGTCTGTTTCAAAGAAATGCTTTATCTGTTTTCCTGTGTGACAGGGGACATTGTCTTGCATGAAAATTGTTGGCTGATTGAGTGATGAACGCGAGTAAGGAACCACTTGTTGTTGAAAAAGGTTCTGATACACACTATCATTCTCTCTGCCACGTACAGTGGGGAAAAAGCTATGTAGTCAGCCACCTTTCCAAGAGAATCATACATACTAGACTCTGGATGTCTACGTCCCTCCAAGGTTGTTCTGCGATCTTCAAAGGGCACTGCCAGCAGGTGTGCCCCACACGGTCCACCCCTGCTTCTGGCCGACACTGATACAGCAAATCGCACACACACACTCATACACACAAACAGATTAGATCGCACACACATCAGATCGCACACACAAACACAATCACACATCAGATTGCAAACACATCAGGCGATACCAATTGCTTCTGGCCCGCAGGGGAGCCTGGGACGCAGTGCAGTGAAGCGTGAAGACCTGTGGTGGAATGCATCTGACAACTTAGCAAATTTGTTGAGGTGTGCCAGAACAGGACTAGCCTCCCTGGCACTCTTCCTTCTACCCCGCTTTCTGTGACCCCGCTAGCTGCCTCACTGTCCTACAGCTCCATACTATGATTCTCCTCCACATCTACCCCAGTAAGCACCTGCTCAGTGAGCAGCAAACTCCTTTCCATATTGTCAATAGATCTATATTGCCAGGTGTTTGTGTGCTGCCCCAGCAGCAGATGAAACCGCTCGGATCCGTGGGCAATCTCCGTTCGTGGCTTGAGGGTCTTCGAACCCGGGGGCTTGGAGCCATGTGGCACCCCTGACATAGTCAGGCACCACTGAGTACGGCACCCATGCTGGGTGAGTGCAAACAGGTAATGCTGAATAGGGTGTGTATGCACAGACACATAACAACCAGGTCTCCTTCACTCTTGAGGGGACCCCTGGGCAGACCCAGGAGGGGGCGTGCCTACACATCCAATCAAGGGGTGCGGTAGAGAGGCTGGAAGCTAGGTTGCAGTGGCAGTCAGAAAAAGGAGCAGGAGGTAGCCGGTCTGAAGCGGAGGCGCAGGAGAGCGGTCACGCTAGTCAGACCCTGCACGTGTAGTAGCCGTTGGCGGGGGAGAACGGTCACCAGAAGTTGGACAGAAAGACGCTGAGGAAGCCAGTTGGTCAGGAAGACACTAAGGAAGTCACCTGATTGTCTACGGAGATTTCTGGTGGCTAGGCACGCATGGGGAACAGGTCCCTAGAGCCAGACATCCATTTAGTGGTCTGCTAAACCTGGGGGTGGGGTGGACCACAAGTCCCACACCAACCAAAACAGAGTCCGAGCATCAGCAACAACAAGGGGGCCCATAAGAAGGATAGAGCCTGGAGCCATCTTCCTTGGTCCACGCTGCCAGCAAGCGGGCCAGAAAGGGGAGAAAAGGCAATTGCGACTTCCCTGGATGAATCCCCCGGTACTTTAAGTCAGGGGTTGTCCGAAATATGAAGTGCTAGGAAGGCGAGTTAGCGGTTACCCTTAGACCAGCCTGAAGGATACCTGGTTCCACCTGGTGTATCTCAGCATCACCCGTGTTAGCTCACAAAACCACCTGAACATGAGTAAACAAGTTGAAAGACACTTTGGACTGTGACTGAGTTATTCTGCGACCTGTGGTTCCACACACCCGAGCCCCTGGGGCCAGCCTCACTCTTGGGAGGCCATACCACCCGACTGCAGATTCCATCAGTCCCAGACGCTCGTTAAACTGCAGTAGCAGTCACCTATAACTCTGACCGCAAACCGACAGTGGCGTCACGACTCAGAAGTAAATAACCTGACATATCTGTTGCCAGCGGTAATCAAGTGGAGCCCCTGTGGCATCCCAGAAGGTGGAGTGGTGTCCCTGGAGCGACCGCCGCAGCGGTGGGCGACTCATCTTCACTCTAAAGTAAAAGGGGATATTTACAGGGAGATTGTAGTTCATGACGCCACCCGTAGTGTGCGGTAATTGGGAGTACCGCCACTGCCGTTGTTGGGAGTACCCGGGGTGATGGAATGGGGCAGCAAGTTGTCGTTACCCTCCATGGGTAGGGGTATGTCCCGGGGCTTTGGAAGATGATAATGGGTGCCGTGACGGGGAGATCACTCATGTACTCACTCAGCCAGTAAGCAGACGCTGACAACTGGGTAAACCAAGTCTCTGGGTGCCACTGCCTCTCAAGGGGAGCTCGTCCGGGTTTCGTCCCTTGCAGTGCTGCCTGATGATCCGTGACCTGCCTCCTGGCACAAAGTTTAGATTCACTGTAGTGGCCCGGCAGTCTGGAACTTGCTGGGCCCCGTTCCCCACTGTGGCTAAGTGTGGGAGCTTGCTCTCAGGGCTCACGCTTGGGATTTTAGTGGGCTGCCTATATAGAAGGCCCTATCCCCCTCGTTGCACTAGTGCCCCGATTCTGGAGTTAGTGGGAACAGTCCATAAAGGCTCCACTCTCCGCAGGTTAATTGCCGGGTTGCCTGAAGCTTTTCCCAGAGCATATACCCCGCTGTGCCTTCGGTCCCGGCCCGGTGATAGGACCAGCCTGCCGACCGTTCACTTAACAGGTCCAGGCACCTTACCTCAATCCCCTGAGACCAGGGGTCCGACTCCTCTAGGTCCAGACTACCGTCTGCAACCTAGACAGCTACTCTGGGGAGCCACCGCTCCCTTCTTTCTCCACTTCACTCCACTTCACTCCACTGCCACTCTCCTGACCCTCCCTTCCTGACCACTATGTGGGTGACCCTATTCCACTTAAGCCGCCCACTGGTGTGTCTGGTGGGTGTGGTGCAGGGTGTTCCTAGCATTTGATTTGCTGTTGGAGACAAAACACTGTAAGATGGGGACCCAGAACTATGAGGGATTTGAATACTGCACTAAGGGGAAAGAGCGTGCAGTACCCTGTGACTACCTGATAGTCTGGGGGCGTCACACTCATTTAGATCTAGTAACTTGGGTTCCAAATGCACAACTTGCATACATCTTGCACAGCATTATGTAACCTCAAACACTGTTCAAGGATTGCATATATGCAACAAGATATACTGTACATTGGATAGTATTGTTAACAATGGAGCCCATTTTCCAAATGGGGATTGTACAAGACAGAACTATTGAACAGATAAATACAAAGCGATTCAGTACAAATACTCCCTTCTAAACTCACTGAATCAAAAGTCACACATTTAATCCAAATCACACTTAGGCTATTTTCACACTATTAAAATGATTTTTCTTAAGAAATTTCTTGAGTGAAGGATTAGCGCACCTGCGTTAAAAAACACACCAATAACGCAGGTGCGTTTTGGTGCGTTTTTGGTGCATTTTTGATGCGTTTTTGGTGCATTTTTTTCATGTTGGTCTCTGCGTTTTTTAATGCCTTTACAGCAATAAAGCACATTGAAAATGAAAAAAAAAAAAGGATAATACAGAGATAAATATATGCTAGATAAATAGAGGGATAGATATATAGATAGACAGATAGATAATAGATATTTAGGGGAATAGATAGATAGATTGATAATAGAGGGATAGATAGATATAGATAATAGAGGGATATAGATAGATAATAGATATTTAGGGTTATAGATAATAGATAGCTAGATAATAGATGGATAATAGATAGTGTGAGGTAGCACGGTCGGCTGCGCAGCAGAAGACACGGGATCCAGGCAGTAAGGTTCACAGCACACGGTGTTTAATGTCCAAACAAACGTCCACAGCAATATACATGTCTCTCCAGCAGAGAACCCAGGGAGTTGTGATCACTCCCCACATCCGGCACACCTGCCCTCGTTCCTGTTTCCTTTTAACCCTTCCTTAAGCCTGTAGGGAAACAGCATTAACCCTATAGTGGATTTACTTTCTATCATGGAGTGAGCACAACCTGGGCGAGACATACCGGCCGTCATAGATAACCCCGGTCACAGTCTCACATACCCCCCCCCCTCAGTTCAAGCGTGCGGGGTTGAACTCCAGCCATCAAACACGGGCCGCGGGACAAGGCATCGGCGTTGCCCTTCAACCTACCGGCCCGGTGTTCAACCGTAAACCGGAAGTTCTGCAGAGAAAGGAACCACCGGGCAACCCGGGCATTCCGTTCCTTGGCGGACCTCATCCAGACCAGCGGAGAGTGATCAGTCACCAAGCGAAACTGCCGTCCCAGCAGGTAATAGCGTAGGGACTCCAAGGCCCACTTGATCGCCAGGCACTCCTTCTCCACTACGCTATAATTCCGCTCGGGAGGGGTGAGCTTCCTACTCAAGAAGGTGACGGGGTGTTCCTCCCCCTGAACCACCTGAGACAGCACTGCCCCCAGGCCGACCTCCGAGGCGTCAGTCTGTACAATGAACTCCTTCCGGAAATCAGGGTTGACCAGAACGGGCTGTCCGCACAGGACCTCCTTCAGGGCCCGGAAGGAGTCCTCGGCCTGCGGAGTCCACCGCACCATGACGGACTTCTTACCTTTGAGAAGGTCCGTCAAGGGGGCTGATAGTCCCGCAAAATCCATTACAAACCTCCTGTAGTACCCCACGATACCCAGGAAGGCCCTAACCTGCTTCGTGGTCAGGGGTCTAGGCCACTTCTGGATCGCCTCAACCTTGTTAATTTGGGGCTTAATCACCCCTTGGCCTATCACGTAGCCCAAGTAGCGGGCTTCCGTGAGTCCCAACGCACATTTCTTGGGATTGGCTGTCAATCCGGCTGTTCGAAGCGCGTCCACCACCGCTTGTACCTGTTCCAAGTGGGTCTGCCAATCGGAGCTGTAAATAATGATGTCATCAAGGTACGCTGATGCATACGCCTGGTGAGGTTCCAGCACCAAGTCCATCAACCTCTGGAACGTGGCCGGAGCGCCATGTAACCCAAAAGGCAAGACAACATAGTGGAAGAGACCCTCCGGTGTAACAAAAGCGGTTTTCTCCTTGGCGGACTCCGTCAGTGGCACCTGCCAGTACCCCTTGGTCAGGTCGAGCGTGGTAAAATATCGCGCCTGTCCCAGCCTATCAATCAGCTCATCCACCCGGGGCATGGGGTAGAGATCGAACTTGGATATTTCGTTCAATCTCCGGAAGTCATTGCAGAACCTTAAGGAGCCATCGGGTTTTGGTATTAGGACAATGGGACTAGCCCATTCACTCCGGGATTTTTCGATGACCCCCAGGCGTAGCATTGTCTTCACTTCCTCTGATATGGCTTGTCTTCGAGCCTCCGGCACGCGGTATGACTTCAGGCGTACCTTCAGGTGAGGCTCGGTGACAATGTCATGCCGTATCAGACTGGTCCTACCCGGCAACTCGGAGAAGACATCGGGGTTCTGCTGAACCAGTCGTCTGGCCTCTCGCCTCTGTTGCTTGGTGAGGGCTTCTCCGATCCTTACTTCCGGTTCGTCCTCTCCGGAGGTCGTTGAAGCCGGGAGTGAACGACCCGAAGAGGAGGGAGATGGGGGAAACTCAACCATCAGGCTTTCCCGATCCTGCCACGGTTTTAATAGGTTGACATGGTATATTTGTTCAGGTTTCCGCCTACCGGGCTGCAATACTTTATAGTTGACCACCCCGACTCTTTCCTTTATCTCGTAGGGGCCTTGCCACTGAGCCAGGAATTTACTCTCCGCTTTGGGGATTAATACCAACACCCGATCCCCGGGTTTAAAGGTCCGCACGGTGGCTTGTCTATTGTAGCGGCCGCTTTGCGCGGCCTGAGCCTCCTGTAAATGTTCCTTTACAATTGGCATGACCGCGCTTATGCGGTTCTGCATTCCTAAAATGTGTTCAATCACACTTTTATGGGGGGTGGGCTCTTGCTCCCATGTTTCCTTTGCCAGGTCCAACAATCTTCGGGGATGTCGCCCGTATAACAACTCAAAAGGCGAAAACCCCGTGGATGCCTGTGGCACCTCACGGATGGCAAACATCAAATAGGGAAGCATCATATCCCAGTCTTTCCCGTCTTTGGAGATCACCCTTTTTAGCATGGTTTTCAGGGTTTTATTGAATCGTTCTACTAACCCATCCGTCTGAGGATGATACACAGACGTACGCAACTGCTTGATCTGGAGTAGCCGGCACAGCTCTTTGGTCACTTTAGACATGAATGGGGTCCCCTGATCCGTAAGGATCTCCTTGGGCAACCCCACCCGGCAGAACACAGCAAACAACTCCCGAGCTATAAGCTTTGCTGCAGTATGTCTGAGAGGTATCGCCTCTGGATACCGGGTGGCATAGTCAACGATCACTAGGATGTGTTGGTGCCCTCGAGCAGACTTTACGAGGGGCCCCACCAGATCCATTCCTATCCGTTCAAAAGGGACTTCTATAATGGGTAATGGTACCAACGGACTGCGAAAGTGGGCCAGGGGTGCGGTAAGCTGACACTCCGGGCAGGTTTCGCAGAACCGTTTTACCTCTCCAAAGACCCCGGGCCAATAAAACCTTTGCAATATTCGCTCCTGCGTTTTCTTGACCCCTAGGTGACCACTCATCAGGTGTTTATGAGCCAAGTCGAGGACCCGCTGGCGATACGGCTGGGGCACCACCAACTGCTCTACCCCCACGCCCCGTATTTCATCTACCCTGTAGAGTAAATCCTGCTTGAGAGCGAAATGGGGGTACCTTACCTGGGCACCGGGCAGCTGTGCCACCCCGTCAATTACTATCACCCGATTCCGGGCATGTATTAATGTAGGGTCCTGGAGTTGGGCTGTCCCAAACGTATCCGGGGATGCCTCCAACTCCGGGATGGGCTCGACCATTTCAGCCTCTCCTGCCAATACCTCTAGGGGTGACCTATCGGGTTCACACTCTGTCCCTATCATGGTGACCCCTACGGCAGGCGTCCCAGATTCAGGATTGTAGGGTTCAGGTCCCGGACTGACCAATACCTGAGGGGACTTAGGGGGTCCCCTCCATAAAGTCCAAAAATAGGGCAGATCCCTTCCTAGGATCACGTCATAAGGAAGAGTGTTCAGAAGTCCCACTTCATGTTGCACCTGACCGCAAGGTGCTGTGATGGTGACCATCCCCGTGGGATAGTCTCGGCGGTCCCCATGTATGCAAACCACCCCCACGGTACGTCCTGTGGCCTTTACTTTAGCCCTCAAGGTGGCTCGCACAAGGGTCACTAAGCTTCCGGAATCCAACAATCCTGTAACCGGACATCCATTCACCTGTATTTGGCACAAGTGTGGCTCAGTCTCTGGGGGAACCAGGTCAGCGGTACACACCACCTGAGCATACATTGAACCCCGCCGGGTAACCCCACAATCCATGGGCTCCGTGGTCAGTGGACACTGGGCTTCCATATGTCCCACCCGCTGGCACCGCCAACATCTAATAGGGAAGGAAACCCCCTTGACAAGTTGTCGTTTAGGGTACAGAGCCTTCCGGACCTCAGGAACAGCGGGCGCGGCCTCAGCCGGGACGGTAGCGGACTCCTGTACCGTTGTCAGCGGTGGGTCCTTGGCCCTAGGCTTGGAGGGGCCGGACCGTCGGGCGGTACGCAAAGTCTCAGTGTCCCGTATCAAGTCCTGCGTAGCCACATGCCGCTCTACCAGGGACACTAATTGGTCCAGGGTACTCGGGTCACCCTGTCCTACCCACCGTTGAACGGTGACGGGTAAAGTGCGCACAAAACGATCCACTACTACCCTTTCCACCATTTGCGCCGGGCTCAGAGTGTCAGGCTGCAACCACTTTTTTACAAGATGTAATAAGTCATAGGCCTGGGAGCGTACGGGTTTGGCTTCCTCATAGAACCACTGATTTACCCGCTGAGCCCGTACATAAGTATTCACCCCCAACCGAGCCAGTATTTCGGCTTTCAGGGTCACATAGTCAATGGCGTCCTCGGTACAGAGGTCCAGGTACGCTTTTTGGGGTTCCCCCGTCAGATAGGGTGACAATACCTCAGCCCACTGGGGGGTCGGCAGCTTTTCCCGCTCGGCCACCCGCTCAAACACTGCCAGGAACGCTTCCACATCATCCCCCGGGGTCATCTTTTGTAACGCTTGTCTCACCGCTTTCCGGACGCTGCTGTCGTCACCCGGTCCCGGGGTTGTTGCTGCCGGTCCGGCACGGATTGACTTGGCCAGGAGAACCATCTGTTCTTGGTGCCTTTTTTCCTGCAATATCAAGGATTGCTGGTGTTGTTGCCGCTGTGCATCAGCTTGTTGCCGCTGTGCATCAACTTGTTGCTGCTGTGCATCAGCTTGTCGCTGCTGTTGCTCCAACGTCCGGAGCAGGTGGGTATTCACCTGTTGTTGCTGTGCAGTAGCTTGAGCCAACTGCTTTAGTATGTCCTCCATGGCGTCACTGGGTTTGGGCCGTAGTATAGCTGCTTGAATCCAGGACATGTGCTACCGGGTTACCAGAAAAGGAAGGTACACCTCACCGGCTGGCATGCCCGCCGATTCTCCACCATATGTGAGGTAGCACGGTCGGCTGCGCAGCAGAAGACACGGGATCCAGGCAGTAAGGTTCACAGCACACGGTGTTTAATGTCCAAACAAACGTCCACAGCAATATACATGTCTCTCCAGCAGAGAACCCAGGGAGTTGTGATCACTCCCCACATCCGGCACACCTGCCCTCGTTCCTGTTTCCTTTTAACCCTTCCTTAAGCCTGTAGGGAAACAGCATTAACCCTATAGTGGATTTACTTTCTATCATGGAGTGAGCACAACCTGGGCGAGACATACCGGCCGTCATAGATAACCCCGGTCACAGTCTCACAATAGATATTTAGGGGTATAGATAGATAAGATAAATAGATAGATAATATAGATAGATGGATAGATATTCCAGCTTTATTTACAGTCATATGAAAAAGTTTGGGCACCCCTATTAATGTTAACCTTTTTTCTTTATAACAATTTGGGTTTTTGCAACAGCTATTTCAGTTTCATATATCTAATAACTGATGGACTGAGTAATATTTCTGGATTGAAATGAGGTTTATTGTACTAACAGAAAATGTGCAATCTGTATTTAAACTAAATCTGAAAGGTGCATAAGTATGGGCACCCTTATCAATTTCTTGTTTTGAACATTCCTAACTACCTTTTACTGACTTACAAAAGCACTAAATTGGTTTTGTAACCTCATTGAGCTTTGAACTTCATAGGCAGGTTTATCCAATCATGAGAAAAGGTATTTAAGGTGGCCACTTGCAAGTTTTTCTCCTATTTGAATCTCCTATGAAGAGTGGCATCATGGGCTCCTCAAAACAACTCTCAAATGATCTGAGAACAAAGATTATTCAACATAGTTGTTCAGGGGAAGGATACAAAAAGTTGTCTCAGAGATTTAAACTGTCAGTTTCCACTGTGAGGAACATAGTAAGGAAATGGAAGAACACAGGTACAGTTCTTGTTAAGCCCAGAAGTGGCAAGCCAAGAAAAATATCAAAGGCAAAGAAGGATAATGGTGAGAACAGTCAAGGACAATCCACAGACCACCTCCAAAGACCCGCAGCATCATCTTGCTGCAGATGGTGTCAATGTGCATCGGTCAACAATACAGCGCACGTTGCACAAAGAGAAGCTGTATGGGAGAGTGATGCGAAAGAAGCCGTTTCTGCAAGCACGCCACAAACAGAGTCGCCTGAGGTATGCAAAAGCACATTTGGATAAGCCAGTTACATTTTGGAAGAAGGTCCTGTGGACTGATGAAACAAAGATTGAGTTGTTTGGTCATACAAAAAGGCGTTATGCATGGAGGCAAAAAAAACATGTCATTCCAAGAAAAGCACTTGCTACCCACAGTAAAATTTGGTGGAGGTTCCATCATGCTTTGGGGCTGTGTGGCCAATGCCGGCACCGGGAATCTTGTTAAAGTTGAGGGTCGCATGGATTCAACTCAGTATCAGCAGATTCTTGACAATAATGTGCAAGAATCAGTGACGAAGTTGAAGTTACGCAGGGGATGGATATTTCAGCAAGACAATTATCCAAAACACCGCTCCAAATCTACTCAGGCATTCATGCAGAGGAACAATTACAATGTTCTGGAATGGCCATCCCAGTCCCTAGACCTGAATATCATTGAACATCTGTGGGATGATTTGAAGTGTGCTGTCCATGCTCGGTGGCCATCAAACTTAACTGAACTGGAATTGTTTTGTAAACAGGAATGGTCAAATAAACCTTCATCCAGGATCCAGGAACTCATTAAAAGCTACAGGAAGCGACTAGAGGCTGTTATTTTTGCAAAACGAGGATCTACAAAATATTGATGTCACTTTTACGTTGAGGTGCTCATACTTATGCACCGGTCAAATTTAGTATAAATGCAGATTGCGCATTTTCTATTAGTACAATAAACCTCATTTCAATCCAGAAATATTACTCAGTCCATCAGTTATTAGACATGAATATGAAACTGAAATATCTGTTGCAAAAACCCAAATTGTTATAAAGAAAAAAGGTTAACATTAATAGGGGTGCCCAACCTTTTTCATATGACTGTATGATATTTCCCCCCACACACACTGCAGTTCTCGCGGTCGGTAGTGTGTTCACTTTACCGGCCGTGAGAAATATCCTGGAGTTACCTGCAGCCTCGCTCAGGAGCCGCATTCAGCACTCGCTCACTGACCGAGGCCGTGGAGAACTGTCACACGCGGCTGGAGCAGGGCTGGAAGCGCCGCGGGACATCGCTGTGGATTACGCCTAAGCTGTGTGTTTCGGGGCGGCAGCTATTGGCTGCTGTTAACTCCATATTACCTGGATTGCCCCCACATCACGGCATCTGGAAGAGCCGGGGACACTCCGGGACTGTTGCATAATGAATGGCATTAACCCTGTCCCTCTCTCTCCCCAGCCTGAGAATACCGGGCCGCCGCTGTGTGTTTACCCAGCTGGAAGTTAAAATACAGCGGAGAACACGCTTTTTTTTTCTCTTGTTCTTCCTCTTCTTGTCCTAGTGACATCACTTCCCTACAAAACGCAGGGCAGGGATGTACACTATGTCCCGAAAACGCGAAATAACGCGGGTATAATGCAGGAATAACACAGGAATGACGCACATCACTTACTACCTGCGTTATTCCTGCGCTATTTCATGATTACATTAGTGAAATAATGCAGTTAGCTGCAGAAAACAAGTGACATGCTCATTCTTTTTCTTAAGAAAATCTACTGAAAGAATTTTCTTAAGAAAAAAACGCAGTGTGCGCACAGCTAATTTTTTTTCCCATAGGTTTTGCTGGGGAATGTCTGCAGAAAGGTTACAAGAATTTCTCAAGAAATTTCTGCAGCAAAAACAGACCAAAAACGCAGGTAAAAAACGCAGTGTGAACATAGCCTTAGACACAAATTACACTCTCCCGCTCTTCCACACTCACAATGGAATCCCTTAGCTGAAATACAACCTGCAACTCCCTGCAATGTTTTGTACCTGCTCTCCACTTTAAATAGATTAGATATCTTGACGTTAAACTCCGAATTCCCATGTAGGATATTTAAAATTCTAACAGACAAGATTTAATCAACTGAAAAATGTAACAACCAGATAGCATTATGCCAGATTCTAAATGTATAGGAATGTTCTGTTCTTCCCTGTTTTATGCTAATCTTGCACTATTTTACCATTTTTCACTTTCTAACCCCCTGAATTTGTAGCTTTAGACGTCAGTATAATCTATAACTTAACATCTTTTTTCCAAATGCAATGATGCAGAGTTGTAGTAAACCATTTTTACTACCTATCACATAAAATGCATGATGTCTGAATTATGTATAAGGTGGGTATCACAACTGTAAACACAGCAGGTCACCCATGTTTGCTCCAGGGGTCTATAAAACCATTCAAAATATTGCAGCTCTCGCTAATCTTACCTTTCTCCTAGCTGGGTTTTGTATATTTAAATTGGCTTTTACATGTTCACAGTGAAAGTGGCAATTTATGTAATTCATTCCTAGGATTCCACACCTGCTCTCATTCTGTCTTTTATGAATCGCTCTGCAGTGGCCAGGCTTTGCTGCAGACAGCTTGACCTACTTTTCCCATTCATTAAGCTGCTTATTCTATTAGCAGGGAAATCCTTCCCTTACCCTCTTATATGTAGAGATTTAGATAAATTCATGTGCTTGATTTCAGATGTAATCAAGTCAGAGTCAGGTTTGATAGTAGCATCTTCAGCTACTACACAGAATGATCTGTCATAGAAATGTCCATCTTTATTAATTATTAATTTTTTGTGGTCAGTAATTGAACAATAAATAATTGATAGTGATCCATGTATTACACTACATTAGTAATAACATGGAGCCATATATACAGTAGTTCTGTCTGCGGGCTGGCAAATTTTAGCTTGGCAGGTAAACATATTGCAGTGACCCTCATGTAGGGTCAGGGGCTCATGTAGCAGTCATACAATTAGCTCACGGTGATGGTATTACCCAACTATTTCATAAACTTCACAGCATCGTACTGTTGTATCATTAGAAATAAACACAAATGGTTTTTTTAGTGCCGATACTCTGTTTTCCCGAAAATCTAAAATAAGACCTACCCTGAAAGTAAGCCCTAGTAGGATTATTTAAGCCCTACTGTAAAAATAAGCCGTAGCTGCGGTTGCATAAGGAAGTGTCCAAGCAGCTAAAAATGTTAAAGAATACAGCAGGACTCTTCATCAAAGAAAGCAGACATCCCCAAAAGAAAGCAGCCACCCCCAAAAGAGAGCAGACACCCCCATAAAAACCCCAGAACTCACCAGGCCCAAAACAATTATAGTTGGCAAATGCTGATTGTGGATGGGCTCTCACATGGAGAAATGTGACGCTGTCAGGTCCCTCGCCTTTCCAGATGTAGTGCACTACAGCTCTCACAAAAAAACCGAGTACTCGAATCGCTCAACACTAATAACTGCTTCCAGGCACCAGGGAAAGCCAACCGCTCTAGAACACAGGGGGACCTGAGAACAACGCAAATTTGTATGTGAGAGCCCATTCACTTTGGCAACTCTAATTGTATGGGGTCGGATAAGTGCAATTCTTTTAGGGGGTGTCTGTTTTATTTTTGTGGTTAAACTTAGCAGTACATAGAGAATAATAAATTTTAGCAGGTTACTTAAACCTTTGCAAATATGGTGTGTACCCAATCTTATAGGACTGGTGCTGCACTATGAGAATAGCAGAAAATGTGCATCTGTCATGGGTGACAGACAGCTATACAGGTTTTTGCCAATAGAAGTTCACAGTGTTTGGCTGTGCAAAATGCTCCCTGACTTTCTGTTGTTCCTGCTGTTAGTATTCATTTTACTAAATGAATACAATGCTCAGTAATACCATACAATAATAATTGTAGGTATGGATTCTGACCATAGTCTTGCAAAAAAGAGAAAAGAGTTTTTATAGTGCAAAAAGATACAAATTTTTATTTAAAAAAGGAGGTGAGCCAGCACTGCTTATGAATGGCATGCAACAATGAAGAAATAAAAAGTGTAATATTCACAAATTCATTCCTACTGTAACAATTCAATGAGATTTTTTTTGCAAATGATTGATCAATGATTTGAGCCCCCCTGCCCCGTCACGGCAAATCTCTATAGGGGGGTCCCTAACTCTATATTATAAATTATTATGTACCATAAGGTCTCATATAATGAGCAGGACCATATGAAAACACCACTTACCTGAGACATGTCTGAACCGCTCCCATGCTGCCAGGACTGGCAACCGCGAATAAAGGCAGCCCAGGTGCCAGTGTGTGTGGCAGAACCACACACACCAGCACAATGTCAGGACTGGCCCTTACAGCGCCAGACTAGCAAACATGGATGAGGGCGGAACAAGGTTCAGGCAGGTGGTGTTTAAATAATGATGCCTTGGAGCAGGAGGTGGTGGCTGTGTGTGAACAAGCACCAAACTGAATTTTGATGGCGACAGAAGGAATTTGCAAACCACACTGGGCGTGCACGGCATGGTGGCGGTCAACCACCTGACCAGTAAATTAAAAAACTGAACTGAATAATATCACCAGCACAAGTCCAGGGACTCCTAATGAATTGTTGTTGATATCCGGTCCGGGTACCTTTTAAGTGCTTTTATGGATGATCACCTCATGTCTTAAATAAATATTTGTATCTTTTTGCACTATAAAAACTCTTTTCTCTTTTTTGCAAGACTATTCATTTTACTGATTAGCTTTCCTGCTGGGTTTTCATCCATCCCCATTTAGGACTCAGGAGAGATATACTTCCATCCAGCTGCTAATTATCAGTATTCCCCTTGTGCTTAATTACTCCCATCTTCCCTGGACTTGTGCTGGTGATATTATTCAGTTCATTCAAGTTCTGGTTGCAAGCAGGTGGCTTGTACTCATCTGTTTTATCGTTGCTGAAGCTTTGCTGAACTTTCTGCATGAGTTATCTGTAGATAAATAGTTTCTGCTTGTTCCCCCATGTGTCCTCCTTGTGTCTCCCTTTAGCATTTAGTGGGGTTAATGAACAGCTCATCACAGCCATTCCCTATTAAAGGTCCAGCACTATGGATACTTAGGGTCAGGTATCCGGCTCGGCGCATTGATGCGGAACCTATCTAGGGTGGGGAGGGACCCAGAGACCAGCAATAGATTTGGTCAGGGGTCACCATCTCCCGCTTTCCTAGACGCAGGGATCACCTTACCTTACCTTTTGATGTTCGATTGGTACGTCGCCGTACAATAGTGTGACAGCATCTGAACCAGTGGAAGTATTAACACAAAATGTTGATGTTCCAGTGTGTGATGATATGATTATATATGAATAAATTATGATTTTTTGTTAAAGAAGAAATGAGGATTGTTGTTCATGGGAAAATATAAGACATCACCTGAACATAAGCCCTAGGGCATCTTTCTGAGTAAAAAATAATATAAGACCCTCTCTTATTTTCAGGGAAAGACGGCCATGCCACTATTAACAATAAGCAGAGCTGGGATCATCGTTGCACCTTGCATGGATTACGTCGGACCTTCATGGGTATTTTTGGTGTTTAATAAAGTGGTGAAAGATGGTGCTTTTTGTCTTTTATTTCAAATAAAGGATTTTTTGGTGTTTGTGGTTATTTACTTTCAATCACAGATTAGTGATGGGGGGGGGTCTCATAGGTGCCTCCCATTTCTAATCTAGGGCTTAGTGCAGCTGTGAGCGGATATTTACAACATATTACCCTGAGTGCCACTGCACCAGGGCGATTGGGAAGTGCCGGGACTAATGGATGCGACAATTCTGGGAGGCTGAATGCTGCCATTTGTAGGCTGAAGGGGCCCAAAAAGCACAGGTCACCCCAGCCCAAGAATACCAGCCCCCAGCTGTTAGGCTGTTTATCATGAATGGGTTCAAAATTGAGGGGACCGCACGTCAGTTTTTTTAAATTATTTATTGAAATATTTAAAAAACAAACAAACTGCATGCGTTTCCTCTTATTTTCATACACAGCCAAGATAAGCGCATGGCTGGGAGCAGCAGCCAGTAGCCGTGGGCTTTATCTGTGCTGGGTATCATAATATGGGGGGACCCTACGCCAATTTTTTTATTTATTTATTTATTTTTATACCACAATAGATCCACAGACAGGGTCTGTGATTCCAACCAATCACAGATGCTGTCTAAGGGTGGGGTCTTACTGCAGCCAATCAGAGGCGCACCACCATTTTTAAGTGCCAGATTCTGGTCCCCATAGACCTATATGAGGACTCACATCCAACCAGATACCTGGGATCAATTCCGGGCAGGAATCATTTTTTTTTAACCAGGTTAGAGCCGCCAATCCAGGGTATATCACTAAACCGCTGTTCAAAAACACACAAAGAATTGACATGCTGTCTCTTTTTTCTGCACCCAAAACTGCATTAACAAAAGAAGCAACGTGCACACAGCATTTCTGAATTCTTAGACTTTGCTGGGGAAGAAAAGACATGTAGTTTTGGGCAACAAACTGGTCCAAAAATGCAGCAAAAAATATAACATGCGCACAGGGCCTAACACTGCTGCAGCAAGACAGATCCTTTCAAAGCCACAGGGGTGTCTGTTCTAGTAAAGAGTGAAATAAGAGTGCAGGGCAGGCCGGACAGGTGCTAGTAGTGGGGGACTCCATTATTAGGGGAACAGCTGCCACTAAGTAATGGATTAGTAATGGGAGGCGTCTATGGGACCATTACTAATCTGTAAGTGAAAAGAAATAAACACAAACAAAAAATCCTTTATTTGAAATAAAATTCAAAACATACCTTCTTTTACTAATTTATCAACCCTAAAAACATCCAGGTTCGACATAATCTACATGAGGTCCCATGACCTCCCATGAAGGAACAGCGCGCGGCTATAGGACCTGACAACCTGCTATGAGCTTCAGGCAGAGATTGAGTCTCAGTGATCAGCAGTCACAGCTGGAGATACCCATGGTCCTCCACCTTTGATTGCAGGTAACCTGACCTCAGGTGACCTCAGTAAAGTCACTGACCTCATTTTAGGTGAAGTCACTGAGTTCACAGATCTGCATCTCCTGGTAGAATACCGCTGGTTTTTTGTTGCCAAGAGAAGCAGATTTGGTGCTGAAATTTCAGCAGCATATTCTTGCACTCAATCTACATCGCCCGGCATAAAAACGCATCACTACCGCATGTGGTAGTTATGCAAAATTTTTTTTGCCAGCAGATGTAGATAGAATGCAGAAAAATATGGTGTAAAAAAATCAGTATTAAATTTGCATCTCTTGGCCCAAAAATTCAAAAAAAGGTATTCAGTTTCAGTGCGTGTTCCAGGCAGGAGGTGCAAATTTGGTGCTGAAATCTGGTACAGACATTCCAGCCTCAAATTTGTACCTTATGTCAGAAAACTGCACTGAAATGGTGTCAAAATATTTTTTTTTGTATGTTTGGGCTAAGAGATGCCAATTTGGCACTAAAATTTTTACACCATATTCATGCACCCAATCTATACCTCCATGCAAAAATATGCGTCAAAACCGCATGCGTTATGATGTGCCAGTGATGCGATTTTTTTACCAGGTGTAGAAAGGGTGCAGGAATATGGTGTAAAAATGTCAGCAACAAATCTGCATCTCTTTGCTAGAAAACAGCGGTTTTCTGCAAGGAGATGCAGGTGAGTTCACTGAGTTTACTGATGTCACTTACCTGCGATCACATGTGGAGGACTGTGGGAACCTTCCGATGTGACCCCAAATAACTTGAGTGACGTCACCACTCGACCATGTGGCTCAGTCTCTGCCTGAAGCCCACAGCATAGGGTCATGTTCTATGGCCGCGAGCTGTGCCTTCAGATGTAGAAGAGCTGGAATCGTCGTGGGACCTCGTGTGCATTATGTTGGACCTGTATTTTGGGGTAAACAAATTGGTGAAGGAGCATGGGTTTTTTGTATTTTACTTCAAATACAGGACTTTTTTGGTATTTGTGTTTATTTACTTTCACTTACAGATTAGTGATAGGGGGTCTCATAGATGCCTCCCTTTATTAATTTAGAGCTTAGTGGCAGCTGTAAGCTGTCATAATCCCCTTATTACCCCAATTGCCACTGCACCAGGGCAATTGGGAAGAGTCCGGTAAAGTTCTGGGATTGTCACATCTAATGGATGCGACAATCCTGGGCGACTGCAGGCTTCTATTTTTAGGCTGGGGCAGCCAATAAGCATGGCTCTTCCCAGCATGAGAATACTACCAGCTCCAAGCTGTTGGGCTTTATCATGCCTGGGTATGAAAATTGGCGGGGACCGCACACTGTTTTTTTAAATTCTTTATTTACATAATAAAAGCCACAAGCAGTTCCTCTTATTTTGATACACAGCAAAGATAAGCGCACAGGTGAGGGCTACAGACTGTAGCCGTATGCTGGGTATCATAATACGGGGGGGACCCTACACCAATTTTTTTTAATTAAGTTTTATACCATGATAGTGACCCGCATACAGGCTTTGTAATTGGTTTCAGTCCAGATGCTGTCACACAGGCCGGGGGCGCGACTGCCTGTAACCAATCACAGACGCCTAGACTGCCAGTGGGCGGGGGAAGCAGTGAATGAGGGTGAGCAATAATGAGCATCCCTGGAAGGAAAGTGAGAGGCCTGGAAGCAGTTACAGCCACGTCGGAGGCTCGCTAAGCATAGCGCACGTGTTCCAATCCCCCTATCCCTTCTACCACCCTATTTAAACACCGGTGTGAGATTTTCTCACTTTTTGCCTTGTTTTGTCATTTTGCTATAATTTGTTTTTTCTTCATTGGCCATCTTGCTTCCTGTTCTGTTGCCCTCACCTTTGCCCTCAGTCAATATGGATTCCTCAGCTTCTATGTTCCCGCCCTGTTCCCTGCCAATTACCTGCTTAAGCCATCTCAGCTGATGGACCAGTGCTTCTGAATCCTGTTTGCAGTCTGCCTGTAACCGGATCTCCTAAAGTCTTTGGAAGAACTACTTTTCTGCCATCCTCTGTTTTGGATCCCTGGAACTCGTGTCCACACAGGAACCTTTCTGCTCTGCCATGGACGCTTACAAGTACGTACAGTAAGAGAGACTGAATTATACTTTGACACTTCTGCTGAACTTTGAGGATCCATTCCTGCTTAATTTGTTCCCAGCCTCTGCACCCTGCAACTGTTTAACCCTTCATGTTTTGTGCACTTACTTGTATGAAGTAATACAAGAACTGTTTAGCAAACCTGTGTCTCTGTGTTTCCCTTGTACCCTTGCACTAGACTCTACACAAACAACAGTATTTAATTCCTTACAAGATTCAGAAGCCAAGAATAGAGTCTGCAGGGTCTGGGAATATGGAAGCCCGTAATAGCAATTTGTGTGAAGTGACAGGCACAATTCTTACTGAGATACAGGTTTTAAAGACCAGCATTGCAAGTGTGCAGGATCGTAATGAACACAATCTGCAGGTTTTTGACAAACTATTCGTGATTTACGGACCCGGATTGAGGCCCTAGAGGGGCGACTCCAAGCCCCACTTCACCCCCGGTTTCTAGAATCCCCAAGTTGCCACCATTCCACTTTGGTGTTGAATGGGAAAAATTCAGGGGATTTATTAACCAAGGCAAACTGTTTTTTGCTACTCATGCATCACAGTTCCTCAGTGAGCGATCGAGAGTGCTAACAATAATCATGCTGATCGCCAGCAAGGCTCTTGCATGGGCTAATCCCCTGATTGAGACTGATGATGATTGTTTGAATAATCTGAATGATTTCATTTCAGCAATGGGTCAGGTGTTTGATGACCCGAACCGAGGTGCTACAGCAGAAGCAGCCATGTTGACTTTGCGTCAAGGTAAACGCTCTGTAGCAGAGGATGCCTTGGAGTTCAGAAGATGGGCCCTCGACACCACTTGGGATAGCTCCGCCAAGAAGTCTGTCTTCCGGAAAGGATTGTCTTCTGTGATTAAGGATGAACTTGCTCGTGCAGATCCTCCCTCTGCCTTGGGAGATTTAATCAATTTCTGCATTCGGATCGATGTCCGTCTTACTGAGCGCAGACAGGAGAGAGTATCTGAAAATTACCATATTAACAATTTCCTTCCTTCTTCTCCAGTTAAGGAGTCTCTTGGTAGGACAACTCGAGACCCTGAACCTGAACCCATGCAGGTGGACTCTCTACAGAGACGGGTCAGTGATGCACGTAAGGAACATCGACTGAAGGAAAATTTATGTTTCAATTGCGGTAAGTCAGGGCATTTCCTTACAAACTGCCCCAGTCGATCCCGTAAGACTACCGCAGCTGTCGTACACTGTGAATGCTGTGAAAGGAGATCTGTAATATCTGAATCACGGGCTCCAGAGAGATCAGCAGCTATAGACATTGATTATTCGGACTTGAACTCCGTTATATCTGACTCAGATTCCCACATCAATGCTGCAGTTTTTCAGGTTTCCTCAGCAGTGTCTCAGCCGAGTTGTAAGAAGAACTATTCTCATATATTTCTCTCCATCAAGCTCTGGATTAACATAGTCAGGATGTCTATCTCTGCTATGATTGATTCCGGAGCAAGCGACAATTTTATGGACATTTCCTTTGCCCAGAAACATGAGATACGTTTTGTGAAGAAGGCTACTCCTGTACAGATGGAGACTGTGGATGTAACCTCTGGACCAGTGGATCAGGAGACAGAGCCCCTGAAGGTTCTCCTGGGTAACAATCAAGAGAGACTGTCCTTTATGCTCATCTCTTCTCCCCATTTTCCCATCATCCTAGGATTACCATGGCTGCAGGCTCAGAACCCTACAATAAACTGGGAAACCAAGGAGCTGCATTTTCTAGAGAAGCAGAAGCAGATAAGTCCTGGGGTTTCAGTCTGTTCAGCCCCTAAGATACCCACACCAGTCTCCGAGCTACCAGCAATATACTGTGAGTATGCAGATGTGTGTGATAAGCGGAACGCTGACCAGCTCAACACCCCCCCCCCCCCCCTCACCGTCCCTATGACTGTCCAATTGAACTTTTACCTGGTGCTGAGATACCCTCTGGCAAAATTTACCCCCTGGCTGGACCAGAGTTAAAAGCATTGAAGGACTATATAGATGAAAATTTAGCCAAGGGCTTCATTCGCCACTCTTCATCTCCTGCAGTTGCACCCATCTTTTTGTGGAAAAACAAAGAAGGCTCTCTTAGGCCCTGCATAGACTATCGGGAGCTCAATAAGGTCACAATCAGAAACCGCTACCCACTGCCTTTAATCCCTGAATTATTAGAAAGAGTTCGGCATGCAAAGATATTTTCTAAATTGGATCTCCGTGGGGCCTATAATTTGGTCCGCATTAGACCTGGAGATGAATGGAAGACGGCATTCAGGTCACGCTATGGACATTTTGAATATCTAGTTATGCCGTTCGGCCTGTGTAACGCCCCAGCTACCTTTCAACATCTAGTTAATGATATTTTCAGGGATCTCTTGGATACATTTGTAGTGATTTTATCTAGACGATATTTTAATCTTTTCTAACTCCACAGATGAACATCATAGACATGTGAGGATGGTATTGGAGCGCCTTCGACAGAACCATCTTTGTATCAAACTGGATAAGTGTGAATTCCATCCGACCGATATTCAATTTTTGGGGTACGTAATGTCTTCACAGGGAATAAGCATGGATGAAAAGCAAGACTCAAGCCATCAAAGACTGGCCAGAACCCAAGAATGTAAAGGAGGTTCAGCGCTTCATCGGGTTTGCCAATTTCTATCGGCGTTTCATCAGGAACTTTTCTGAGGTAGTGTCACCTATCACACAACTTACCCGGAAGAAGTCTTCTTTCACCTGGACGCCTCAAGCCCAAGAAGCGTTTTCCCTTTTGAAGAATAAATTCACCTCAGCGCCTATCTTAGTGCATCCTAACCCTGAACTTGCCTTCATAGTAAAGGTGGATGCCTCGGACTGCGCCATCGGTGCCATACTCTCACAGAGGACAGGTGAGGAGAATGTTTTACATCCCTGTGCTTTCTTTTCAAAGCGGTTGTCTTCAGCGGAAAGAAACTATGACGTGGGAAATAGAGAATTGTTGGCCATTATTGCTGCCTTCAAGGAATGGAGACACCTTCAGGGAGCGGCACAGCAGATAATCGTCCTGACTGATCACCGCAATCTGGAATTTATCAGGTCAGCCAAATGCTTGACTCCTTGACAGGCTCGTTGGAGCCTTTTCTTAAATCAAATTAGTTTTGTAGTTTCCTATAGGCCTGGGTCACGCAATGGGAAGGCTGATGCACTGTTTAAGATCTTCTCGACTGACACCATTCCATTCACGCCTCCTAAGACAATTCTTCCCGATTCCAGAGTCCTGGGAGTGATTCATAATCAAGACTTACTCAATGACATCAAGGAGGCATATCATTCAGATTCCTTACTAGCAAATCCATCTGATGAAGTAAGTCTGGTCTTCAAAAATGGTGTGTGGTTTCAAGGGCAACGTATGTACATACCTGAGGTAGTCAGATTGAGAGTACTGCAACTCGTTCATGATTCAAAAATGGCTGGACATAGAGGAATTCTAAAGACTCAAGAGTTCCTTTCTCGTTTCTTTTGGTGGCCCACTTACAGAAGAGACATTCAAAATTACGTTACTTCATGTGAAGTCTGTACGAGATTCAAGACTCCACGTTCTTCACCTACAAGTCATTACAGCCCCTACCTATTCCATCACGTCCATGGGGTTCCATTGCAATGGACTTTATTGTAGAATTGCCAACCTTCCAAGGGAAGAACACTATTTTGGTCGTGGTGGACCGTTTAACGAAAGCAGCTCATTTTATCCCCTGTGTCGGCTTCCCCACTGCAAAACAGACATCTGACCTAATCATTCAAAATGTGTTCCGTCTGCATGGAGTACCAAATGAGGTGATTTCTGATTGAGGAGTGCAATTCACTTCAAAATTCTGGCAGAATTTTTGTAAGGCATTAGACATCAAAGTTAATCTTTCTTCTGCCTTTCACCCCGAGACAAATGGACAAACTGAGCGGACCAACCAGACCTTGGAACAGTATCTCCGCTGTTTCATCTGCCATCTACAAGATGACTGGGTGAATCTACTCCCACTGGCTGAGTATTCATATAACAACTCTCAGAGCGCCTTCACTAAACAGTCTCCTTTTTATGCTAATATGGGCGATCACCCTAATATTCTTCCTCGCCTTCCCATAGATTCGCCCTTACCAGCTGTGGCTGACAGAATTTCTTCGCTACAGCAGAATCTTGATCTTCTAAAGGAGAACCTGGGATCGGCTCAAGAGAGGTATAAGAAAGCAGATGATAAGTTGCGTAAGCCTGCACCAGCCTTCAAGGTAGGAGATTTAATTGATGGTCAGGAAGAATTTGGAGAAAATCCTGGATTCAAGGTTGCACAGAAATAAGCTACAGTACCTGATTAAGTGGCAGGGCTACTCTTTGGAAGACAACTCTTGGGAACAAGTCAACAACATCAATGCTCCCCGCTTACTCCGCCAGTTCCATCAGAGGTACCTAGACAAGCCTGGTCTGGGATCGTCCAGTGGCTGTCCCTAAGGGGGGGGGGTAGTAATGTGAGGTTTTCTGACTTTTTGCCTTGTTTTGCCATTTTGCTTTAATCTGTTTTTTTTCTTCATTGGCCATCTTGCTTCCTGTTCTGTTGCCCTCACCTTTGCCCTCAGTCAATATGGATTCCTCAGCTTCTATGTTCCCGCCCTGTTCCCTCCCAATTACCTGCTTAAGCCATCTCAGCTGATGGACCAGTGCTTCTGAATCCTGTTTGCAGTCTGCCTGTAACCTGATCTCCTGAAGTCTTTGGAAGAACTACTTTTCTGCCATCCTCTGTTTTGGATCCCTGGAACTCGTGTCCACACAGAAACCTTTCTGCTCTTCCATGGACATTTACAAGTACAGTAAGAGAGACTGAATTATACTTTGACACTTCTGCTGAACGTTGAGGATCTATTCCTGCTTAATTTGTTCCCAGCCTCTACACCCTGCAACTGTTTAACCCTTCATGTTTTGTGCACTTGTATGAAGTAATACAAGAACTGTTTAGCAAACCTGTGTCTGTGTTTCCCTTGTACCCTTGCACTAAACTCTACACAGTGTTTAACACCTTATAACCGGATTCTGGTCCCCATAGACTTATATGGGGAACGGCATCCAGCCACATATCTGGGATTACTTCCTGGGTGGGAGCTGATTTTTATTTTTTTTAAGTCTGGTTAGTCCTGCCGATCCCAGATACAGTGCTTTGCGAAAGTATTTGGCCCCCTTTAATTTTTCAACCTTTTCACACATTTCAGACTTCAAACATAGATAAAAATTTTAATGTTATGGTGAAGAATCAACAAGTGGGACTCAATTATGAAGGTGAACGAAATTTATTGCTTATTTTAAACTTTTATAAAAAATGAAAATTGGGACGTGCAATATTATTCGGCCCCTTTAAGTTAATACTTTGAAGTGCCACCTTTTGCTGCAATTTCAGCTGCAAGTCGCTTGGGTTATGTCTCTGTCAGTTTTGCACATCGAGAGACTGAAATTCTTGCCCATTATTCCTTTGCAAATAGTTCAAGCTGAGGGAGGTTGGATGGAGAGCGTTTGTGAACAGCAGTCCTCAGCTCTTTCCACAGATTCTCAATTGGATTCAGGTCTGGACTTTGATTTGGCCATTCTAACACCTGGATATGTTTATTTGTGAACCATTCCATTGTAGATTTAGCTTTATATCTGGGATCATTGTCTTGTTGAAAGAAAATCTCCGACCCAGTCTCAGGTCTTTTGTAGACTTCTCCAACAGGTTTTCTTCAAGAATGGTCCTGTATTTGGCTCCATTCATCTTCCCATCAATTTTAACCATCTTCCCTGTCCCTGCTGAAGCAAAGCAGGCCCAAGCCATGATGCTGCCACCACCATGTTTGACAGTGAGGATGCTGTGTTCAGGTTGATGAGCTGTGTTGCTTTTACGCCAAACATATCATTTGGCATTGTGCCCAAAAAGTTCGATTTTGGTTTCATCTGACCACAGCACCTTCTTCCACATGTTTGGTGTGTCTCCCAGGCGGCTTGTGACAAACTTTAAACATGTTTTATGGATAGCTGTGAGAAGTGGCTTTCTTCTTGCCACTCTTCCATAAAGGCCAGATTTGTGCAGTATATGACTGATTGTTGTCCTATGGACAGACTCTCCCACCTCAGCTGTAGATCTCTGCAGTCCATCCAGAGTGATAATGGGCCTCTTGGCTGCATCTCTGATCAGTCTTCTTGTTTTATATGTATTAAAAGTTTTGGAAATCTTTTTGCAACCAAATCCGCCTTTAATCTTCTCCACAACAGTATCACGGACCTGCCTGTTTTCCTTGGTCTTCATGATGCTATCTGAGCTTTAAACAGAACACTAAGACTATCACAGAGCAAGTGCATTTATACGGAGACTTGATTACACACAGGTGGCTTATATTTACTATCAGTCATATAAGACAACATTGGATCATTCAGAGATCCTCAATGAACTTCTGGAGTGAGTTTGCTGCTCTGAAAGTAAAGGGGCCAAATATTGCACGCCCCAATTTTCAGTTTTTTATTTTTAACAAAAATTTAAAATAAGCAATAAATATCGTTCACCTTCACATTTGTGTCCCACATGTTGTTGATTCTTCACCATAAAATTTATTTTTTTTATCTTTTATGTTTGAAGCCTGAAATGTGGGAAAAGGTTGAAAAATTCAAGGGGTCCAAATACTTTCGAAAGGCACTGTAACTGCAAGTTCGCCCATCACTACTTTTGAGGCATAGCAAATAGTGAATAAGTTCAGGTTTAGTTGGCATGGTTTGCGGATGCCATGTCACATTTGCATAGCCCCTGAAGTGGCAGAATGGCAGAAATACCCCATATTTGACCCCATTTTACAAACTGCACCCCTCAAATAATTCATCTAGGGGTGCAGAGACCATATTGACAGTACAGGTGTGTCAGAAAATGTTATACTATTGTATACTATTGGATGGTGGATAAAAAAGAATTACATTTTTAAAAAAAGTAAAATGTTGTTTTAACCCCAGATTTCCAATTTTTACAGGAGGAATAGGTAAAGTCCCATAATGTGTTATACAATTTCTCCTTAACTTGGCAATACCCCACCTGTGACTATAAAGTACCATTTGGCTGCACCATAGGGATAGTGAGGGAAGGAGCGAGCGCCATTTGATTTTTGAAGCACATATTTTCCTACAATAGTTTGCGAACTACATTTGCAAAGCTGCTAAGTGCCAGAACAACAGAAATCCCCTCAAGTGGTCAAATATTTGAAAAAAAACACCCCTCTGGGAATTTATCTATGCATGTAGGGATAATTTAATCTCTGGAAAACACCCATGGTGTCAGATGCAGTGAATGTTGCAGAATTAAAAATTGCAATTGCAAATAAGCCATTGGCATGCCAAGTACATTGCAGTGCCTGTACATGGTGCCCAGCTTGTAATTCTGGGAACCTGCACCCCATAAATTATGCAGGCTCTTCTCACTGCAACAATGCCAAACATTTGGACAATAACAGTGGTTTAGGCACATTGTGGAGCTGAGAAAAGAAGGGGCAATTTGGATTTGAATTTGGATTCGTTTGGTAACACAAGTACTTTCCCCAAAAGTCGGCAATGCTCGGATTTGTTCGATAACGGTAGCTCTGTTACATCACCATAGAGCATGGCTGGCTGTGAGACAGAGCCGTGCGATCAGAATGAACTCGGATGAACTTCACCCGACATCATTGTCATCACGCGGCTCTGTCTGTGTGCCGCAGCCTGTTTTGCGGTCACCGTTGAAGGACTCACCAGTGACCGCAACTCCCCTGAGTGACTGAAGTGAACCGTGCGATCAGTGGTGCCGTCACTCTGGTTACCCGTGGCCAACTGGAGTCCTCTGCCCGAGACAGCAAATCACCTGAGTGAGGGCACCGCTGATCGCTGGGCTCACTTCAGTCACTCGGGCAACTTGCTGACACAGTTGGAGGACTCTCGCCCACGGCCACAGCTGTAGTCCTCCACCTGAGACAATTGGAGGATCCAGCAGTAGCCGCAGGTAACCTGAGTGATGTAATCGCTGACAGCGCGACTCACTTGAGTTGCTCCAAGAAGCTGACAGAGAGCAGTCATGGTCTACGGCTGCTCCTGTCAGCTTCCGATGTAGCAGAGCTGGATGAGTCGTTGGATCTCATGTGGATTATGTCGGACCTGCAGGGGTGTTTGGGGATTTTAATAAAATGGTGAAAGAGGGTGATTTTTTTTTTTGTCTTTTATTCCAAATAAAGGATTTTTTGGATGTATGTGTTTATTTTCTTTACCTTACAGATTAATCATAGGGTGGTCTCATAGACGCCTGCCATGATTAACATAGGACTTAGTGGCAGCTATGGGCTCCCATTAACTCCTTATTACCCAGATGGCCACCACACCAGGGCAATTCGGGATGAGCTGGGTAGAGTCCCGGGACTGTCACACCTAATAGATGCGGCAATTCTGGGCGGCTGCTGGCTGATATTTTTAGGCTGGGGAGCTCCCCATAATGTGGGGCTCCCCATCCTGAGAATACCAGCCTTCAGCCGTGTTGCTTTACCTTGGCTGGTATCAAAATTGTGAGGGATCGCATCTAGATTTTTTTTTTTTTTTTAAATGATTTATTTTACTGCACAATATAGACCCGCCCACTGGTGGCTGTGATTGGTTGCAGTCAAACGTGCCCCCACGCTGAGTGACAGCTGTCTCACAGCAACCAATCATAGGCACCAGTGGGCGAGGGAATCAGTGAATATGAGATGGAATAATGAGCGGCCAGCATTCTCAAAAGCAGGAGAAGTCGCCGGAGCAGTATGACAGCTGTGCATCACAGCGTCGCATCGGTGATTGGTGAGTATGAGAGAGGGAGAGACCGACCGACAAAGAGAGACCGACCGGCCGAGAGACTGACAGAGAGAGTGAGAGACCACCCGACCACCAGACAGACAGACTGACATCGACAGACAGAGAGAGAGACTGAAAGATCTGCATTTTTTGATGGTCAAAAAGCATGCAGAACGCAACAAAAATGCATTGAAAATGCACAGCTAAACATATTGGTTGCGTTTTGACACACCTCATTGATTTCAGTGGGTAGAAAATGCAACCAAAATGCACAAAAGAAGTGACATGCTGCTATTTTAAATGCATTAATTTTGTCAAATATTTGGCATCCAAAACGCTGCGTTTAAAAAAGCAACGTGAGCATGGAATTTGCCGACTTCTCATAGACTTTGCTGGAGAAGCAGAATGCATGCATTTATGCTGCAATTTAAAACGCTGCGTAAACGCGTGAAAAAATGCAATGTGTGCACACAGCCATTGTGTAAAATAAGGACGTGCCATAAATCGGCATTTCATGATAGAAATAGGGATTGCTACTTGTGTGTGCCTGCTAAAGAGTTGCCAGTGAACGATGTAAATAGTAGAGTTGAGCGATGTTCGCCAATTTCAAATTTGAGTGATTTTGGTTGACGTTCGAGTCGTTCGACGAACTCGAACGATTTGCTTCAAGTTCAGCTGTTCGAGTTACGTTCGATAACGGTTCAATCACCAAAAAGTGTAGCTAGTTACTAGCTGGATTTTCACTGTAATACTGTGAGTCCCTGTTAATCATGATATTATCAAAATTCAGCGTATAGTGTGCGGGAGGGACGGGGTTTAGATCAGTGCTGCTGCTGAGTGCTGAAAGAATTTTTTTTGTTCCTAACCGCGCGTACAGTGGCGCGGGCCACGTTGTCAGCCAATCACAGACACACACACAGCAAAGTGGATTTTTGCCAAACAAGCAAGGGCATGTGTCATTGGCTGTGCATGTCACATGTCTTTGCCCTATAAGACCCAGACATTTTCCCCGTCGCCGCCATTATCTCTCTGCTGCGGATGGGTGACAGTCACTGCTCCCGCTGCTGCTGCTGTGTGCACTATAGACATACAGTGCAATCTACACATCACTTTAGGGATTAGGGACTACTTGTAATTTCAGACCTTTTCAGGGCTACATTACAGCCGTTCATAGCCATTTCTGCTAGGCAGGTCTGTGCCAGCGCTGTGCAATGGTTTATATCAGTGTCTGGCTAAATCAGCTCAGGCAATTCCTTGGGGCATTGTTTCATTGGCAGGGATAGAAAGTGAGGCTTCCTCTGCTGACAAGCTAGCTACAGCACCTGTCCATTCTACACACCTGTCCATTTTTGCTTTGCAATTTTAATTGCAAAAAGTGCTCCACTTTCAGGGGCATACTAAAATTGTCTGGGATACTAACTTAGGGTTCCTCTGCTGTCAAGCAAGGTACACCAAGTGTGCATTCTACACACCTGTCCATTTTTGCTACGCAATTTTAATTGCAAAAAGTGCTGCCACTTTTAGGGGCATACTAAAATTGTCTGGGATACTAACTTAGGGTTCCTCTGCTGTCAACCAAGGTACACCAAGTGTGCATTCTACACACCTGTCCATTTTTGCTACGCAATTTTAATTGCAAAAAGTGCTGCCACTTTTAGGGGCATACTAAAATTGTCTGGAATAGTCAGTGTTGGTTCTTCAGCTGTCAATAAAGCTAGACCACCTCTGGAATCTACACCACCTCTCTATTTTTGCTACGACATTTAAAGTGTCCAATTTGGTCACAAACAAAATGAGTGGCAAAAGGACAGATGCTGGTGGAAAGGGGATCAGGTGTGTTCGAAAGGGAAAAAAAGTTTGTGTCCGTGGGGTAGGTGGTAAAGCTACAGTAACATCTGCTGAAGAAAGGCCATCTTCCAGCAACAGTAAGATGTCTACTACTTTCCGTGGACAATGTGATGTGATCCCTTTTTTACGGAATCGAACAACTCTAACAAAGGTAGATGATGCACAAAAAAAAGCACATGCTTGAATGGATCTCAGGTGCTCCATCAAGTGGCCTCTCCTCTACCTCAACTTCAACATCCAAAAAACTCCAGTCCTCTGAGTTGTCACCCCAATCGCACTTGTTTTCTTCCAGCTTTCAAGTCTCCACCCGCCCTGCAGAGTATGGGGTAACAGAGATGGGTGAGTCTCCAGAGCTGTTCAGTCACATTATAGCCTGGGAATCAGAGGTCTGCTCCAAAGCTACAGTGAGTCCAGACCAGGAAATGATCTGCAGTGATGCCCAGAAGCTTTGTGAGTCAGATTCAGACCCTAATGAAGACGTTTCTGAGCATAATGTAGACCCTCATTCCCAAACTGTAACTCCTCTTAATGGAGACAATGAGGAACATACTGATGATGATGAGACTCAGATACCTGATTGGAATGACAACTTAACTATTCAGTCAGGGCCAGAAGAGGTTAGGTCTGAGAACGAGGGGAGTGCAAACACACAAGTTGATGATGAGGTTGTAGATACCACTTACTGTCAACCCACAGTCAGGCACTCGAGGAGGTCAGCAGAGGCGGTGGAGGAGGATGCGACTGACGACGAGGTTAGCTCGTGGTGGCTCTGCAGGTCGCATGGGCTCTAAGCCTTCCCTAGCCTGGTCCTTTTTTGACATCGCAAAGGATCTCCCAACTCATGTCATCTGTAAGATTTGTCACCAATCTCCAAGTAGAGGTCAAAAACTCACTACTAGAGATGAGCCACCCCCCTAGCGTTCAAGTTTGGTTCGTCGAACAGAGGCTCCGTTCGATGAACCATTCGAACCCCATTGAAAACAATGGGAGGCAAACACATAAACACATTATACATGTACATAAACAGTTAATAAACATTGCCATTACACTTACAGGTCCCCGTGACGTGTCCTGCTCTTTGTCTCCCGCCGCTTTTCCTTCTTTACAGAGTCAGCCCACATGCACGGACTAGATGCCACAGCCGGTGAATAGTGTCACCAGGAATCATGTGATCGGAGCACCATTGCTATGGTAACCCGCCTGTCAGCGGTGACATCGTCGCTTACAGCCCGCAGCCTCTGCTCACTCACTGAGTGATTAGACTGCACGGGGAGGAGCAAGGTCTTCTTCCCATGCAGTGCTGTCTGATGTAGCAGAGCTGCATGGGTTGAAGGAGAAAGAAGTCAGAAGTCCATGATCGTGGAGGGATGAGAGGGAGTATTAAACATGAAGACTCTAATGTGTCTGTGTATTTATTTCTATTAAAGTATTTTTTCTCTGTGTGGTGTCTTTTTTTTAAACCTTTATTGGAGATTCTTAATGGCCAGGTCAAACTTGCCTGACATTAAGAATCTCTGGCTTAATACTAGCTAGTAAAACAAAGCTAGTATTAACTCATTATTACCCAGCAAGCCACCCGGCTTCAGGGCTGCTGGAAGAGTTGGATACAGCACCAGATGATGGCGCTTCTATGAAAGCGACATTTTCTGGGGCGGCTGCGGACTGCAATTCACAGCAGAGGGGCCCAGAAACCTCGGGCTTACATGTGCTGCGGATTTCAATCCCCAGCTGCCTAGTTGTACCTGGCTGGACACAAAAATGGGGCGAAGCCCATGTCGTTTTTTTTTTTTTTAATTATTTCATGAAATTCATGAAATAATTATAAAAAGGGCTTCCCTATATTTTTAGTTCCTAGCCGGGTACAGATAGGCAGCTCGGGGTTGGGGGCAGCCGTACCTGCCTCCTGTACCTGGCTAGCATACAAAAATATGGCGAAGCTCACGTCATTTTTTTTGGCAAAAAAAAGTAAAAAAAGCTTCCCTGGATTTTACATTGGCAGTGAAGGTAACACCAAGCAGTGGGGGTTAGCAGCCAGTAGCTGCTTGGATTACCCTTAGCTAGCAATACAAAAAATGCAGCGGGAGCCCATATATATATTTTTTTTTTATTATTTATTTAAATAACTAAAAAAAAAAAAATGGGCTTCCCTGTATTTTGATTGCGTGACATCACAGTACTGTAAAAATAAATCATTAAAAAAAATGACGTAGCACTCCACGGTGTTTTTGATTCTCAGCGCAGATGAAGCAGACAGCTACGGGTTGCACCCCCATCTGCCTGGCGTTACCTTGGCTGGCAATCAAAATACAGGAAAGCCCATTAATTTTTTTTATTTAAAAAAAATAGTTAAAAAAAAAAAAATGACGTGGGGTCCCCCCAATTTTGATAGCCAGCTAGGGTAAAGCAGATGGCTGTAGCCTGAAAACCACAGCTGGCAGCTTTACCGTGGTTGGTGATCCAATGTGGAGGTCACCCCAGGCTCCTTTTTATAATTATTTTATAAATAATAATAATTACAAAAAAAAAAGTAGGGTCCCCCCCAAATTGGATCACCAGCTAAGGTAAAGCAGACAGCTGTGGTCTGGTATTCGCAGGGTGGGAAGGTCTATAGTTATTGGCCCTTCACAGCCTAAAAATAGCAGGCCGCAGGCACCCCAGAAGTGGCGCATCCACTAGATGCGCCAATCCTGGCGCTTCACCCCAGCTCATCCCGTGCCCTGGTGCAGTGGCAAACAGGGTAATAAATGCGGTTGATACTAGCTGTAAGGTCACCTGACATCAAGCCCAGCAATTTGTGATGTCATGGCATCTATCAGATACCCGACATCACAAACTGTCAGTACTAACAAAGAAATAGACAAAAAAAATTATTTGAAAAAACACTCCCCAAAACATTCCCTCTTTCACCAATTTATTGTAAGGAAAAAAAATAAGGGGGTCCCACGATGACTTTGGACCGTCTAGAATATGAGGGGACACGCTCAGGGAACGTATCCCCCATTTTCTAGGAGTGCAGACCCTCCATGTGAGGAGTGTGGGTGCAATGAATCTGCACCCACTCTCCCCGGGTCCACAGCAGCAGAGTCCATGTCGTAACTGTTGCTAACAAAGCTGCAATGCCCTGCTCATGAGGTAAGGGCATGCTTAATCAGGAGAACTATTCTACATTTCCAAATATTGGTATTTGCTGATATTATTGCTATTCCACCTACTATATATTGGGGATAGGATCTTGCAGATGGAATACCCCTTTAAGTCCAGTTATGCAGCTGAATGAATACTAAACAAAAGAGCTCGCTATTTAGACATGTTTTCTTGTGGCGTATAACGGACTCTCATGTTTGATAGTCGTTTAGCAGGGCAACAGAAATAGCAAATACCTCCATTCGGAAATTTAGTATAGCTCTCTTAACTTTGTTCCTTACCTCATGAGCAGGGCAATGAAGTTGCCTACAGATGCATGGTTACCACCATTCATAGAGACAGTGGGTTGTTCTTGGTCGTAACTGTTGCTACCAAAGCTGCAATGCCCTGCTCATGAGGTAAGGGCATGCCTAATCAGAAGAACTATACTAAATTTGCTAATAAAGGTATGTCCTAATATTATTGCTATTCCACCTACTATATATTGGGGATAGGATCTTGAAGATGGAATACCCCTTTAAGTCCAGTTGAATGAATACTAAACAACAGAGCTCGCTATTTAGACATGTTTTCTTGTGGCGTATAACGGACTCTCATGTTTGGTAGTCATACAGCAGGGCAACTATAAAATCAAATACCTCCATTTGGAAATGTAGTATAGCTCTCCTGATCAACTATGTTCCTTACCTCATGAGCAGGGCATTGCAGTAGCTTACAGATGCATGGTTACCGCCACTCACTGTGTCTGAACACAGGAAGCTGAGCTGACAGCCGCTATGTGCATGCGGCAGCATCTATTGTGAAGGAGGGGGCCACGGGGGATCAACACTGCACAGGTACCGTGGGACACCAGGGAACACCGGTGGGGTTATTGGGGGTGACCTGGCAGGGCCTGGGGAGGAGTTTTGTCGCATGTGTCATGGCACATGCGACAGAAATCAGAGGAGTAGGGTGAATGCGGCCGGCGCGCTGCCGTGCGCGCGGCCATCTTGGATTTCCGGGAGAGGGTCGGGGAGGGGGGGGATTTGGCGAAACCGGGGGACCGGTGGGGGCCGGGAAGGAGATTTATCTCCCATCTGACATGTTTGTTCATGCCAGATGGGAGATAAATAATCTTTTACCGGCGCTGTTATTTACTGTAACGTGATCATCAGTATACGGTGTATACCGGTGATCACGTGAGCGGGGACCAGAAAAACCGGCCTGAATCATGATCTCCAGGGTCTCAGCTACCCCCTGGAACACCGGAGATTTTCTGACGCTGGGGGGGCGCTATTTACTTATTTCTGCCTGCCGTTCATAAACGGCAAATCAGAATAAGGCTACATTCACACGACCTATCCGTTTTTGCGGTCCGCAAAAAGCGGTCCGTTTTTTTCACGGATTCATCCGTTTGGCATCCATTTCCGTTCCGTATACGGTCCGTATGCCATCTGTTTGTCATCCGTGTGCCTTCCGTTTTTTGTGTACTGCAAAAAACTGAAGGAGGGAAAATACATAAATTTACCCAGGATCCATAGCTTCAACCTACATGAGTCGGTCACATTTTCACTCCAGTGCCATTTTTTACTGCTTTTCACAGCGTAGAGTGCTCTGTTGATTTTCTTGTGCTTGTACACTTCATATCAGTCTTTTCTGTTATTATAATGGCAGAAAGACACATAATGTCCCACTCTCCTGCATTTTGTAATTTTGCACCCTTTGGTGCCTTTCATGTGGCACTATGGGGTGCTTAGCCTTGTATTTAGCCCCAAAAAAAATTAAAAACAAAATGACGTGGGTTTCCCCCTATTTTTGATAGCCAGCTAGGGTAAAGTAGACGGCTGAAGCCTGCAGACCACAGCTGGCAGCTTCACCTTGGCTGGTAATCCAAAACAGAGGGCACCCCACGCTGTTATTTTAAATTAAATAAATAATTAAAAAAAAAACACGTGGGGGCCCCCCCAAAATTGGATCACCAGCCAAGGTAAAGCGGACAGCTGGGGTCTGATATTCTCAGACTAGGGAGGTCCATGGTTATTGGACTCTCCCCAGCCTAAAAATAGCAGGCCGCAGCCGCCCCAGAAGTGGCGCATCCATTAGATTCGCTAATCCTGGTGCTTCGCTCCAGCTCATCCCGTTGCCCTGGTGCGGTGGCAAACGGGGTAATATATGAGGTTTATACCAGATGTGTAATGTCACCTGGCATCAAGCCCTGGGGTGTGATGTCAGGCGTCTATCAGATACCCGACATCACCAACCCAGCCAGTAATAAAAAAACAAAAGACGACAAACACATTTTTAGTTGAAAAAACACTCCCCAACACATTCCCTCTTTTACCAATTTATTAGAAGGAAAAACAAATCCAAGTCTGGTGTATTCCAAGGGGGTCCCATGACGATCCATACCATAGTCAATGTCCCAGTCAATAAAGAACAGAATGTTCCATATTGGCTGGAAAAGCAATGCAGTGACCTGAGCTAACATCAATAGGTCAGCCCAGGTCACTGCAGGGCATGACAAGTGCTGCTGTCAGGAGGTTAGCGAGGTACATTACCTGCGGTGATCGCTGCACTCCTGACAGGAGCGCTGTCACTGAGTTCAATAACCGCCGCCTTCACAAACCAAGTATCGTGGGAGCCTGTGACGTCACCGCTAGTCTCGGGTCGGCAGCGAGAGGATATGTGACAAGCGGCGGCCATAGAGGACAGTGACAGCGCTGGCGTCAGGAGGGCAGGACTTCATCACCGCAGGTAAGAAACTTTACTAATCTCCTGATGGAAGCGGTTGTCATCCCCGCGGCTGCTGACCCTACAGTGTGGGCAGCTGTGGACACTGCTGAGCGGGCAGCTGCGGACACACTACAGTGTGGGCAGCTGCGGACACTGCTGAGCGGGCAGCTGCGGACACACTACAGTGCGGGCATATGCTGATACTGCAGTGTGGCCAGCTGCGGACACCGTACAGTGCGGGCAGCTGCGGACACTGCTGAGCGGGCAGCCGTGGGGCTGGAGCTGGAGCAGGACAGACTGCAGCGGCATCTGACGGAAGTCACACGGAAGTGCTTCTGTGTGGCTTTCGGGGATTTTTGCACACATAGCCAGGGTACACATCGGGTTACTAAGCAAAGCGCTTTGCTTGGATACCCGATATTTACCCTGGTTACCAGCTTACTGCAGGCTGCCAGTGATGGCTCCCTGCACACGTAGCTGTGAAAAGCCACGCTTTTTGGTAATCGAACCGTTCTCGAACTACCGAACTTTTAGCAAATCGTTCGAGTTATCGCTTATCTCTACTCACTAGTTTGACCAGTTCGTCCATGAAATGTCACATGGATAACAAGCATACAGTTAGGTCCAGAAATATTTGGACAGTGACACAAGTTTTGTTATTTTAGCTGTTTACAAAAGCATGTTCAGAAATACAATTATATATATAATATGGGCTGAAAGTGCACACTCCCAGCTGCAATATGAGAGTTTTCACATCCAAATCGGAGAAAGGGTTTAGGAATCATAGCTCTGTAATGCATAGCCTCCTCTTTTTCAAGGGACCAAAAGTAATTGGACAAGGGACTCTAAGGGCTGCAATTAACTCTGAAGGCGTCTCTCTCGTTAACCTGTAATCAATGAAGTAGTTAAAAGGTCTGGGGTTGATTACAGGTGTGTGGTATTGCATTTGGAAGCTGTTGCTGTGACCAGACAACATGCGGTCTAAGGAACTCTCAATTGAGGTGAAGCCGAACATCCTGAGGCTGAAAAAAAAGAAAAAATCCATCAGAGAGATAGCAGACATGCTTGGAGTAGCAAAATCAACAGTCGGGTACATTCTGAGAAAAAAGGAATTGACTGGTGAGCTTGGGAACTCAAAAATGCCTAGGCGTCCACGGATGACAACAGTGGTGGATGATCGCCGCATACTTTCTTTGGTGAAGAAGAACCCGTTCACAACATCAACTGAAGTCCAGAACACTCTCAGTGAAGTAGGTGTATCTGTCTCTAAGTCAACAGTAAAGAGAAGACTCCATGAAAGTAAATACAAAGGGTTCACATCTAGATGCCAACCATTCATCAATTCCAAAAATAGACAGGCCAGAGTTAAATTTGCTGAAAAACACCTCATGAAGCCAGCTCAGTTCTGGAAAAGTATTCTATGGACAGATGAGACAAAGATCAACCTGTACCAGAATGATGGGAAGAAAAAAGTTTGGAGAAGAAAGAGAACGGCACATGATCCAAGGCGCACCACATCCTCTGTAAAACATGGTGGAGGCAACGTGATGGCATGGGCATGCATGGCTTTCAATGGCACTGGGTCACTTGTGTTTATTGATGACATAACAGCAGACAAGAGTAGCCGGATGAATTCTGAAGTGTACCGGGATATACTTTCAGCCCAGATTCAGCCAAATGCCGCAAAGTTGATCTGACGGCGCTTCATAGTACAGATGGACAATGACCCCAAGCATACAGCCAAAGCTACCCAGGAGTTCATGAGTGCAAAAAAGTGGAACATTCTGCAATGGCCAAGTCAATCACCAGATCTTAACCCAATTGAGCATGCATTTCACTTGCTCAAATCCAGACTTAAGACGGAAAGACCCACAAACAAGCAAGACCTGAAGGATGCGGCTGTAAAGGCCTGGCAAAGCATTAAGAAGGAGGAAACCCAGCGCTTGGTGATGTCCTTGGGTTCCAGACTTAAGAAAGTGATTGCCTCCAAAGGATTCGCAACAAAATATTGAAAATAAAAATATTTTGTTTGGGTTTGGTTTATTTGTCCAATTACTTTTGACCTCCTAAAATGTGGAGTGTTTGTAAAGAAATGTGTACAATTCCTACAATTTCTATCAGATATTTTTGTTCAAACCTTCAAATTAAACGTTACAATCTGCACTTGAATTCTGTTGTAGAGGTTTCATTTCAAATCCAATGTGGTGGCATGCAGAGCCCAACTCGCAAAAATTGTTTCACTGTCCAAATATTTCTGGACCTAACTGTAAGTCCCAGTGGGAAACTCACTGTGCTACAATGCGGCCAAGCGGAGCAGGCCAACCACCGTCTGTCCCTTCATGTGCATCCGCGCGCTCTTCATCCTCTATGACTGTGGGGACAGCAGTCACACATGCTTTGCGACGCAGACCTTCCACCACTGTAACCGCAATCGGCAGTGTGATTGGCAGGTCGTCAGTTGTTTTGGAAGGGGAAACAGCTGCTGGTGTACAGCTCTCTCAGACATCGAGAGAACCGCCTTTGGATGAAGGCAACATTATGTCTCCGGCTGCACTTTCCTCACAGATGAGCAGTTTTCATGGGACACCCTACTCAACGCCATCTCAGCACAGCAGCCAGCCCTCGATCCCTCAGATGTGAACAAGTAAAAGGCCATTTCCTCCTAGCCATGACAAAGCTAAGAGGTTGACTTTAACCCTCTGTAAGCTGTTGGCTACAGAAATGCTGCCTTTCTGCCTGGTGGACACAGAGGATTTTCGAGACCTTATGTCCGTCGCAGTGCCCCAGTACCAAATGCCCAGTCGCCTGCGCTACACCAGCATGTCGCACACAACACCACCGCTTACTTGAGAAACTCTGTGTGTAACAGGGTCCATTTCACCACCGATACTTGGACCAGTAAGCATGGACAGGGGCGTTACATGTCACTGACTGGGCACTGGTAACTATGGTGAGAGATGGAGAAGGGTCTGCTGTACAAGTCTTGCCATCCCCACGAGTTGTGAGTCAATCCTCTGTATGTAGAAGTTCCTCCACTGCTTCTGCCTCCTCAACCTCGTCTGGGTCCTCCACCTCCACCCAAAGCCTGTCTGGTAAGGCCACCAGCGTTGTAACTGCGCACAAGGAATCCTGCACACCTCCTTACTATGCTGGCAGCAGACCTCAACAGCATCAGGCGTTCTTTATGTTGAAATGTCTGGGAAATAAGAGTCACACAGCTGAGGAGTTGTGGTCAGCTCTGGAGAGCGAGTTTCGTAAATGGTTGTCTCCACTCAACCTGCAGCCAGGTAAGGCCGTGTGCAACAATGCTGCAAACCTGGGTGCGGCCCTTCGCCGGGGCAAGGTGACACACGTGTTGAACCTTGTTGTCCAGCAATTTTTAATCCACTATCCCGGCGTAGATGGGCTTCTGCACAAGGCACGGTCACTATCTGCTCGCTTCCGTCGTTCAAACGGCGCAGCTGACCGACTTGCATCGCTTCAAAAGTCTTTCGGCCTGCCAGTTCACCGCCTGAAATGCGATGTGGCGACAAGCTGGAATTCGACTCTCCACATGTTGCAGCAACTGTGGCAGCACCGCCAAGCACTGGTGCAATACATTATGACGTATAGCCTGGGCCAATGAGATGCAGTGGTGGGGCAGATCACGCTGATGGAGTGGTCTCAGATCAAGGACCTATGCACCTTTCTGCACAGTTTCGACATGGCGACAAATATGTTTAGCGCTGACAATGCCATTATCAGCATGACAATTTCAGTCATTTACATGCTGGAGCACATGCTAAACACTATTCGGAGTCAGGGGGTGGGACAACGGGAAGGGGAGGAAGTACAGGAGGATTCATATGCGGAAGGGATACCAATATCTACAAGGTCCAGACGTTCAGCATCACCAAGGCGGCAGGCATGGGACAGTGGGGGAGAGGGATTAACAAGGGCGCATGGTAGCAGCCAAACTGTTGAGCCCAGAAAGAAATGGAGGACGAACTGGCGATGGGGATGGAAGACTCAGCAGATGAGGGAGACCTTGATCAAATTTCGGTTGTTCGAGGTTGGAGGGAGATGTCAGAAGAAATAAGCATGGTTATCACCTCGCCAACACAAACACAGCGAGGACTTGGTCCGCATGGATGCGCAAGACACATGAGCACCTTCTTGCTGCATTACCTATAACATGACCCTCGGATTGTCCGAATTAGAAGTAATGCTGACTACTGGGTTGTCACACTCTTAGATCCCCGGTACAAGTCAAAATTTGCAGAAATAATTCCAGCCATAGTAAGGGACGCACATAGGCAGGAGTATCAGCAGAAGCTGTTATGCAATCTTAGCTCGGCTTTTCCACTAAACACCAATGGTGCACAGAGTGAATCTCACAGTTGTAACTTGCCAAACATGGGACTGTCGAGTCATCATCAGTGAAGCCGTACCAACAACACCGTATCTAGTGGTAACAGCAATTTTAGGGAATCTTTTCATGATTTTTTTTTTTTTAGACCATCATTAGCAAGGCCACAAGAGACAAGAAGTCTGACACATAGTCAACATCTGGAGAGGATGATACAGGAGTATCTCCAAGTGAATATAGATGCCATGACTCTGCAACTGGAGCCTTGCTCATTTTGGGCTTCCAATCTTGAAAAATGGCCTGAGCTCGCCACTTACGCCTTGGAGATCTTGTCGTGTCCCGCAGCCAGCGTTCTGTTGGAACGTGTCTTCAGTGCTGCTGGGTGTGTGCTGACAGATAAGCGCACGTGTCTGTCCAGTGACAATGTGGACAGTCTAACGTACATCAAGATGAACAAGTCATCGATCCGCAAGGACTTTGCTACCCCTGTGTTATCCTGGGGAGAGAAAAGGCTGGCGTATTTTTAAATGTGCTTGATGCACATCAACATGTCAAGTTTGCAACTGGGGGACAAGTGGTGCCACTGAAGTGGTGTCTGTGGCCCAATTTTTGGAAAGGGGGAGACTGCTTGGAGTCCCCTTGATGTGTTTTACATGATTTTAGAAGGGCATGACATGCCTATATCTGTGTCTCCTCCTCCTTTTACTCGTCCAGCTCTTTTGTTTTTGCATGAGTATATGTGCTTGTCACTTTTCCATGTGTTTGTGGTGTCTTGTGAGTTGTTTGTCACCTTTTCGACACCTTAGAAGGTGTTTTCTATGTGTTTCTATGTGTTTGTGTTTGCCTGCCATTGTTTTCAATGTGGTTCGAAGGTGTTCGTCGAACGTTCGCCGACTGAGCCGCCGTTCGACGAACCAAACTCAAACACTAGGGGGATGGCTCAACACTAGTAAATAGGTATTGCTACTTATTGCTGCCTGTTCCAAATTATCCAGTGAACCATATTTCTAGGCATTGTTAGTTAGTAGTGCCTGCTGTAAATTTGCTAGTAAACTAGCTAAATAGGTCTTGGCACTTTTCAGTGCATGCTCCATATTACGCAGTGAACCACATTTCTAGTTATTGGTACTTTTTAGTGCCTTCACAATTTTGCCATCTCAGGCAAGAAATAAATAATCTTTTGTGTCAGGTGTGGTTGTAGGGTTGCGAAACATCTATTCAAAGGGGAAGGTGTACATGAACCATGAGTGGTAAATGATGACAAGGTTGTGATGGAAACGTGAATTTGCAATTCTAATTCTAGGGCATTCTACCCTGAAGCTAAGTCCAGAAGCCACTGGGGGCTAGCTAATTAACTGATTGCGGCCAGGACTAGAGGTCCTGTCCCATCCAAAGTCCCGACTGAAGGTAACAGCCCAACGAGGGGGATAGAAAGCCACCGCCACGGCACAGAGATCCCACGGGCCAGCGTCTGCGGGCAAAGGGCTCCTCAGGCAACCAAAAGCCAGGAGCGGACTCCTGAAGTTGCAAGCGCAGGTAGTCCACCATCACAAACAGGTGCGGGAGAAAGTCAGAGACCACCAATTGGGTGGGGGACCAGACTGCAGCCGGCTGCGGGCACCGACCACCATCACCTTGGTTTACCAGAGACTCGTGTGTTTACTAATCATGAGTACATCAGTGCCCTCCGACGCCCATCTCCCTGCACCGCAAAACACCCCCCCAACAGGTCCCGGGGCCACCATCCCTGCCCACGGAGGGGTTTACAACTTGCTGCGCAACATCTCCCCTGAGTGCCCCGTAACTGCAGCGGTGGTGTCCTTCTTCACCACATCCCGTGGGTGGCGTCACGAACTTAAAACACGGCTCCGGCCGTACACATACGCCCCCAAACCGCAAACCCCCTTTTGATTGGAGTGACCACAGGACCCCCGGGTCCAGAGACCCTCGAGCCCCCCACTGAAAGTCCGGATCCGAGCGGCTCGGCTGCCGAGCACGGGGCGGTACATAAGCGCTTACATTAGGGTGTCCATTTACATTTCCAAAATACATGATTCAAGTGAAACCCATGATGGATCCATTGACTCATTATGCAGCAGAGTTACTCCGGACTCTGGCCTCTGTTCAAAGTTGTCCGTCTTTTCAAAAGGTTAAGAAAAGTGATGATGACCGTACATTTTTGGACTCCTAAAAAGATGCCTAAAAAGATGGACACTGCTGGACCACAGAACAAAAGTAAGTGCAAAGTGACTCCCTTTGCTTCATTACAGTGAATTTCCATTGGGAAGTTTGTCTGAATCACATTTTTCTGAGACACATAATCCCCAATGTAAGCACTCAGCATAGAGCGCAGGATTAATACAGCGATGTTTGGAAGGTAGAATGAACAAATCAACAGCAGTTGAAGAATTGGCTTCATTTAATTATTTTTTATGCCGTTCACTTTGCTGTATAAGCGATGAGGCGGTTTTGTTCCTCCAATCAGTATGATTACAGCAGTACTAGGTTTATATAGTTTTTTTTAGGCTTGGTGACTATCATTCTAAGGCTATGTGCGCACGCTGCGGATTTACTGCGAATTTCCCGCGGATTTGCTGCAGAAAATGTGTCTAACATTTCTGCAGTCAATCCCCAGCAAACCCTATGGGTATAAAAAAATGCTGTGTGCACACTCCGTTTTTTTATATCTGCAGATTTACCCGCTGATTTTCCGCTGCAGAATTAATGTGGATGTCACTATTTTCCGCAGGTACCTACGTTTTTTGCCATAGATAATGGTAAAAATCCGCAGGGACCAACCTGCGGAAAAACTGCGGCAAATCCGCACCAAACCGAGGCAAAAACGCATGCAGATTTCGTTGTGGTTTTGGTGCAGTTTTTTACCGCAAGTGCGGGATTCTTTAAGAGGGTCCGGATTTTCCTTGAGAAAAAGTCACTTTCTAGTGTGCACATGGCCTAAAAACGCTTTTTTACAAAATGAGGCTATGTGCGCACTAGAAAAGGGACTTTTCTTAAGAAAAATCCTCACCCTCTAGCAGAATACTGTACCCACAGCAAAAACCGCGGTAAAACCGCACCCACGTTTTTGGCGCGATTCGATTTGGTTTTGCCGCGGGTTGGTCCCTGCGGTTTTTTACCATTATCTATGGCAAAAACCACAGGTACCTGCAGAAAAGAAGTGACGCACATTAATTCCACAGCGGAAATTTCGCAGGTAAATCCGCAGGTATGAAAAATTGCAATTTGGTTTGATTTTGGTTGATGTTAGTCTTACATCAGTTGCAGAATGGAGTGCACGGGTAGGGTGATAGAGATGAGGGAGGTAATGTATGGTGGTGCAGAATATATACAAAACAATATAAGAAAAGAGACACCACAGTAAGCCTCGAAACAATTAAAAAAGCACATAAAAAGTGCATAAACCCCTTGGTCCCACATGGATGCATTAATGCATATATATAGATGGAGGAAATTACCTCCTGCTGTTGTAAGATTTTCAGATGTAACCAGTAGAGATGAGTGATGTTCGAGGTTCGCCAATTTCATGTTCGAGTGATTTTGAGGGGTGCTCAAGATCGAACTCGAACTCAAGCTTTTTGCTAAAAACTCAACAGCTCGAGTTACGTGAACGGTTCGATCACCAAAAACGTGGCTTTTCACAGTAAGGCTATGTGCACATGTTGCTATCTGCATGCGTCCTGCATCCCCAGCACAATCCCTCTCCCTTTCCTACTCGCTCCACGTCTGTCACAAATCTGCGGCATCTTTTCCTCTTTAGAAAGTGGCTGCAGCTTCATTAGTCAATTAGTTATTCCGTGCTTTCCCCGCCCACCGGCGCTTATGATTGGTTGCAGTCAGACACGTCCCCAAGCTGAGTGACAGCTGTCTCACTGCAACCAATCACAGCTGCCGGCGGGCGGGTCTATATCGTGCAGTAAAATAAATAAATAAAAAATTTAAAAAAAGTGGTTTCCCCCATATTTGATACCAGCCAGGATAAAGCCACATGGCTGGAGGCTGGTTTGCCTTCCAGCAAACCGATCAGATGATATTGCATCCGGATTGGACGGCGCGGGACACTTGACCCAGGATTACTGCGGAGTGGGGTTCTTTATTTCAATAAAGATGGAGTCACTAATTGTGTTGTGTTTTATTTATAATAAAAATATTTTTCTGTGTGTTGTGGTTCTTTTTATCGGTACTAGAAATTCATGGTGGCCATGTCTAATATTGCCGTGACACCATGAATTTCGGGCTTAGGGCCAGTTGATAATATACAGCTAGCCCTAACCCCATTATTACCCAGCAAGCCACCCGTCACCAGGGCAGCTGGAAGAGTTGGATACAGCGCCAGAAGATGGCGCTTCTATGAAAGCGCCATTTTCTGGGGCGGCTGCGGACTGCAATTCGCAGCAGAGGGGCCCAGAAAGCTCAGGCTGTGGATTCCACAACCTGGGCTGTGGATTCCACAAAAACTCCTGCATACAGTCCTGGATGGAGTATGCTGAGCCTTGTAGTTCTGCAGCTGCTGTCTGTCTGTATGGAGGAGAGCAGACAGCAGCTGCAGAACGACAAGGCTCAGCATGCTCCATTCACTAGTGTATGCAGGAGAGCAGACAGCAGCTGCAGAACTACAAGGCTCAGCATACTCCATCCAGTACTGTATGCAGGAGTTTTTTGCCCACCAAAAAAATGACGTAGGGTTCGCCATGTTTTTGTATGCTAGCCAGGGACCGCAGGCAGCTACGGGCTGCCCCCAACCCCCAGCTGCCTATTTGTACCCGGCTGAAAACCAAAAATATAGGGAAGCCCGTTTTTTTTAATTATTTCACTTATTTAATGAAATAATTAAAAAACAAATGACGTGGGCTTCGCCATATTTTTGTGTCCAGCCAGGTACAACTAGGCAGCTGGGGTTTGGAATCCGCAGCACAGGTGATCAGAAGCTGCGTGCTGTAAGCGGTCACGTCACCGCTGACAGGCGGGTTACCATAGCAACGGTGCTCCGATCACGTGATTCCCGGTGCCGCTATTTATAGAAATAAATACACAGACACACTTAGAGACTCCATGTGTATTACTCCCTCTTATCCCTACACGATCCTGCTCTTCTGTCTTCTTTCTCCTTCAACACATGCAGCTCTGCTACATCAGCAGAGCTGCATTGGAAGAAGACGGTGCTGCTTCCCGTGCAGTCTTTCATTCCGTGAGTGATCAGAGGCTGCGTGCTGTTAGTGGTGACGTCACCACTGACAGGCGCGTTGCTATAGCAACGGTGATCTCCGTTATTGACCGGCTGTGGCAGTGGGTGAATAACGGAACGGGGAAGCAGACCAGGAACCCGACCGTGTGAAAGAGCATGTCGCCGGTACACGGAGATACACAAACGATCACCGCGTACTGGAGAGATGCACTGACAGGTCCTAGCATGACGTCAAAGTCATGTGACCAGTCTGTAGCCAATGAGATAACAGACACGTGACTGGTCACATGCTATTTTGACGTCATAGGTCCTATCATCAGTGCTGGTTACCGGGAGGACGCAGCGATCATCGGAAGGAATAGCGGTAGGAGACAGAGTGCAGGACGGATCGCGTGGACCGGTAAGTGTTATGGCAATGTTTATTAACTGTATGTGTACATTTATAATGTGTTTTTATGTGTTTGTGATTGTCTCCCATTGTTTTCAATGGGGTTCGAGAGGTTCGTCGAACGGCTCGCCGAACCAAACTCTAACTCCGCGTCCGTTCGACGAACCGAACTCGAGCCTCTAGAGGCTCACTCATCTCTGGTAACCAGTCATTCTGTGCAAAAATAGATTCAGTATCAAAGACAAATATAACAGATGAATGAAGAATAAAACGTTCCAGGAAAGTCTTATTATATATTCTAGTATACCAAAACAAAGAATTCCTACATAAATCCATATACTGAAAAGGTCACCACGTGTATAGCCGGTTAAACCGTCTTCCTCAAGGAGTTGGATTATTTCTAAACATTTTGTCTTTTCCTCCATCTGCAATAGTGAGTCATTTAACTTGTGTTGTATTCAGCCTGTTAAAGGGAATCTGTTAGTAGGTTTTCCTATGTAATCTAAAAGCATCACAATATAGGGGCAGAAACCCTAATTCCACCAATGTGTCACTTACTGTTCCACTTGTTGTAGTTTCATTAAAATCAGTCTTTTATCACCAGAAGATTATCACAAGAGGACTAGTTGTCTTGTACAATAGTATGTGCAAGAATGAAAACGGGGATTTTATAAAAATGATAGCATGTAACCAAGTAAGTGATACATCACTGGAATCAGGGTCTTTGCAATTATTTCATGCTGCTCTCAGATTATATTGCAGTTCTGCTACAATAAAATACTAAAATACACTCTAAATTTGTTCAAATCCTCCTTCATCCCTAGGCAGGTGTAAGTGTCACTGTTTCAGTCTTGGACATCCTGTCACCGCACGCATATAAGCTTCTTCTTATAATATGTAAAACCTGTGGTAAAATTACCATTTTTATTAGGATTACTTTAGCCATGAATGGCAGGGAAAGCCTTTTCCAAATATGACATTAAAATCTGATTTTATTAAAGAGTGAGTTAATCTTAAGGGTTTTTAAATTGCTGTATGTCTTTCCCAAATATTTAAGGTGATCAGCAGTGGTGAGACCCCGAATATTCATCAGAAGTGCAAAGTAGCCACCATTCAGATATAATAAAACTGACTTATTCCAGTTTATTTTAAATCCACAGAATTTTCCAATGCCATGAAAATTATAAATACCTTAAAAGTCATCTCAAAAACGTCCTCCAGAAAGAAAAGGATTTCCTTGGCAAATTAAGTAAATTTTTGCTTAATGTGCCCTACTTTAAATCTGTCACAATGTGACTACAGGATAGCAAAGAACAGGGAGCTCCTATACTGTCCCTCATACTGGGTCATCTTAGGCTAGCCCTAACCTATGGATAACCCTTGATAGTGGAGAAGCCGGAGTCCTGTGCTTCACTATTCTCCTGACCAGAACTAATCTGATTCCCACCCCCTCCCCAGGGAAGGAAGAGGCAGTAGTGAGATGGTAACACAGATAAAGACAGACAGGGGAAAAAAAACAAAACTCAGACCCACAGCAAACTCACAGTAACAAACAGTAAGAGACTATGGAGAAAAGCAAGGGAAGGAAGGCAGCAACAAAAGGACAACAAGAGGTAACACCCCATCTACTCACAGCAATAAAGTACAACAACAATCAGTAAGTCTGGATCACAACACTTCACCAGAACAGTATAAAGAAGCTATAGCTGGCATTAAAGGAAGAGTCTAGCCAGCATATATAGAAGGGGAGCAACTGTGACTGGCTCCTCCACAGGATGTGATCAAAGGAGGATAAAAAGCAGTCCAGAAAAGATTAACTGTTGCTAGCTTGTCTTTAAACTAGTAGTCTGTAGGTCGATGCCCAAGTATGTCTGCGCTTATCACAGACATCAGAGAAGTTAGCAAACAGAGGGCCAGAATCTGTAGTCTCCACAGATTCTGAGATTGCAATGAAAGTTTATTTATGTTTATTTAAACCTCCTTGTGATAAAATCCTACAATTTCTTCATTGTATCAACAGGTTCCATGACAAAGGAAAAAAGAAGAACAGACAGAGGGCACGATTGCATTATGCTTCTGATATGTAGCTACTAATATTAATTTTCATTGTTAGATGTTTGTATAAATATTATGAAATCTCATAATCCAAAGTTCCAGAGAATAGCCCTAAGAGAACTACCAAATGCATTTAACAGTATCAATGGATAACAGTGCTTTCTCCTTCCTACTATCTCTGTAACTTATATTGAGGTTCCCTTATAGCTTTATAATGATAAGGTTGCCTTGCCTTACATAAAGTCTGTGTGGTTGTCACTGTCATAGCTTAACTTTGCTACTCAGAGAAAAAGACATGAAATTAAAAAAAAAACACTGAAAAAATGCATCAATATTTACCAGCACCAAGACACAATAAGAAATGCATTGTGAGAGTGCTGATATTGCAAGTACTCCAGCTGCAGTGTCACCTTCTGTCCAGCAGAGGGAGGTCTGCTCAAGCTTAGATGGGAATGCTGTGAGGAGAAAAGACAGGAAGTGGGAAGGAAAGAGAAGAGACTCAGAGCAGAGAGACTGGAGAGAGAGGTGGCTGCCAGTGTCCTGGTCCGTGCTAGCAGGCCTGGAGTGAGAGAGAGGCAGCTGCTTGTGAGTGGATAGAAACAGCTGCCAGAGAGAGACAGCGGCTGCAGAAGCGAACCAGGAGGAGATCTTTAGCTGAGGCCTTGCTATCAGTCTGTGACTTCAGCCCTAGGAGAACTGTACCTGGTGATTTTTGGTGCCATATAGAACTGTTGCAGAGCCAGACACAGAACGGATATCCCTTTGCCTGGAGACCCCCCTGAAGATAAATAAGTGTAACAGCTAGTCCTGAGCTCAGGCCTGAAATATATCTTTTTGTTTTTGCGGACAAGTGTGCACACTGACTCAATAGTATCACGCTCCCGATGCCTCGGCACCGCTCCTTACCCACTAATTCGGGCGCACCATCCCGGCACCGCTCCGTACCCACTGATCCGGTTTCACCATCATTGCACCGCTCCTTAACCACTGATCCAGTCCACGTGTCCACCGGTCATGGCTGCCGCTCCCGCTCGTGCTCTCCTGTGTCCTGTCCTCAGTCACATGTGTCTGACTCAGAGTCTTAGACTCATGCTTCTGTATAGGGTCGGGCCGCGCCCACTCACCTGGTCTTATGGGCCCAGCAATGCTAAAACAGGAAATGACATGAGGCTGTGCTGGGTATATAGGACTGGCCTTTCCATGTGGGTGGCACCTGATCAATGTGTCTTGTAAGCCTTGTCTTGAAAGCTAGGTGCTCAGGTCCCCTGCTGCCATGTCCTGTTACCAATATTATTGCCTGACATTCCTACCTGGCATCTGTGCCGGATTCCTGCATTATCTTCTGGAACTCTGAGGCCCCAGTGACTCTGTTCTACCCGTCCCCTGTGGGACGCTATCCCTGCAACGCTAGTGCTCCGGCTACCGTGCACCCAGACCTCCGGATGAGTGCACGGTCCAGTGGATCCACCTCCTGGACCTAACAAATAGTGGGTTTGGCGCCAGACCAGGTCTAATATATACTGCGCAGCTGCCATTCCTGCAGTACTGTTTGTGTATCTCTGCTAGCAGTTGGTTAACCCCGGCGTACTTTCTTGTGTTACTTATATGTGTGGTGGAAAGGTGGTGAATTAGAGTTTCTGCTAAGATTGTTAATTGGTGTGCTGGTTCAGGGACAGCTCCTTCATACACCCAGTGATTTACACCTTGTAGTGGTTCCAGAAGCTCCTGTGTAGATAAACTGTTTCTGTTGGTTCCTGTCCTATTAGAGTCAGTCCTTAGCCCAGTATGCTGATCCTGGTTCAGTAACCGGGTGCCTGTACATTTCTTTGTTTATATTTGCTTTACATCCCCATTGCCTTTATCGGGTTATAAAAAGTTTGCGTTTAAGCCTAGTCTGGTCTCGTTCCTCATTCGTGACCCACTGTATCCTGGGAGTAACCTCTCTGTTTCACACACTTAACCCCTTCACGACCTTTGATGGATACATCCGTCATGATGCCCTGGTACTTAAAGACCCATGACGGATGTATCAGTCATGGCGAAATCGCGGCACCGGAGCCCCGGTGACTGCAATCGGTTCACACAAACCGCAGATTCGGGAAGGAGGGGACCTATGCCTGACCTCAGGAGGGGTGGTGCCTCCTCCCCGGACCTACGGAGGCTGTGATTGGCTGACAAACGCCGCTCAGCCAATCACAGCCACTGTAATATTTTAGCCATTGAAAATGGCTAAAACATTGAAATCCAGCCATGATCAGTGCAGCTGTAGCACTGGTCATTGGCTGGAGCTGGGTGACCTCAGCTGGATCACCCTCCCCCAGCTTCAGCGGCTCTGATTGGAGAGACCGGCCTTGTGACCGATCTCTCCAATCACCGTGGACCTGGGTCCGGTGCCGCCCCCCTCAGCTTCACTTGTTGGTCCTGGAGCATGCCAGTACAGTGTATATAGTACAATGGCAGGGCGACAAGCTCCGGTCCCATGCTGTTATGTGACCAGACCATGGGACCCGGAAGTTGCCGCGCTGCCATTGTACTATATCAAACCAGTAAAAAGCCTCCCGATCCGCCTCCGCCCTCCTCCATCTGCCACCGCTCTCCCTGATCTGCTGCCCACACCTCCACCTCTCACCTCCGTGATCGGCACCCTGCCCTCTCCCCCTCTCCTCCGTGATCGGCTGCCCGCCCCCTCACCTCTCACCCCCGTGATCGGCTGCCCACCCCCCTCCCCCTCACCCACGTGATCGGCTGCCCGCCCCCTCACCTCCGTGATCGGCTGCCCGCCCCCTCACCTCTCACCCCCGTGATCGGCTGCCCGCTCCCTCACCTCCGTGATCTGCTGCCCACCCCCTCACTTCTCACCCCCGTGATTGGCTGCCTGCCCCCTCCCCCTCACCTCCGTGATCGGCTGCCCGCCCCCTCACCTCTCACCCCCATGATCTGCTGCCTGCCCCCTCACCTCCGTGATCGGCTGCCCGCCCCCTCACCTCTCACCCTCGTGATCGGCTGCCCGCTCCCTCACCTCCGTGATCTGCTGCCCACCCACTCACTTCTCACCCCCGTGATCGGCTGCCCGCCCACTCCCCCTCACCCCCGTGATTGGCTGCCCTCCCCCTCACCCCCGTGAATGGCTGCCCGCCCCCTCCCCCTCACCTCCATGATCGGCTGCCTGCCCCCTCTCCCTCATCTCTGTGATCGGCTGCCCGCCCTCTCACCTCCATGATCTGCTGCCCGCCCACTCCCCCTCACCCCCGTGATTGGCTGCCCTCCCCCTCACCCCCGTGAATGGCTGCCCGCCCCCTCCCCCTCACCTCCATGATCGGCTGCCTGCCCCCTCCCCCTCACTTCTGTGATCGGCTGCCTGCCCCCTCCCCCTCACTTCCGTGATCTGCTGCTCGCCCCCTCCCCCTCACCTCCGTGATCGGCTGCCCACCCACTCACCTCTCACCCCCTTGATCGTCTGCATGCCCCCTCACCTTCGTGATCTGCTGCCCGCTCCCTCACCTCTCACCCCCCGTGATCTGCTGCCTGCCTGCTCCCCCTCACCTCCGTTATCAGCTGATCGCCCTCTCCCCCTCACCCCCGTGATCGTCTGCCCGCCCCCTCACCTCCATGATCTGCTGCCCGCCCCCTCACCTCTCACCCCTGTGATCGGCTGCCTGCCCCCTCCCCCTCACTTCCGTGATCTGCTGCTCGCCCCCTCCCCCTCACCTCCGTGATCGGCTGCCCACCCACTCATCTCTCACCCCCTTGATCGTCTGCATGTCCCCTCACCTTCGTGATCTGCTGCCCGCTCCCTCATCTCTCTCCCCCGTGATCTGCTGCCTGCCTGCTCCCCCTCACCTCCATGATCGGCTGACCGCCCTCTCCCCCTCACCCCCCTAATCGTCTGCCTGCCCCCTCACCTCCATGATCTGCTGCCCGCCCCCTCACCTCTCACCCCCGTGATCGGCTGCCCGCCCCCTCCCCCTCACCTCTGTGATCGGCTGCCCGCCCCCCTCCCCCTCACCTTCGTGATCTGGTGCCCGCCCCCTCACCTCTCACCCCCTTGATCGGCTGCCCGCTCCCTCACCTCCGTGATCTGCTGCCCACCCCCTCACTTCTCACCCTCGTGATCGGCTGCCCGCTCCCTCACCTCCGTGATCTGCTGCCCACCCACTCACTTCTCACCCCCGTGATCGGCTGCCCGCCCCCTCACCTCTCACCCCCGTGATTGGCTGCCTGCCCCCTCCCCCTCACCTCTGTGATCGGCTGCCCGCCCCTTCTCCCTCACCTCTGTGATCGGCTGCTCGCCCCCTCACCTCCATGATCTGCTGCCCGCCCACTCCCCCTCACCCCCGTGATTGGCTGCCCTCCCCCTCCCCCGTGAATGGCTAACCACCCCCTTCCCCTCACCTCCATGATCGGCTGCCTGCCCCCTCTCCCTCATCTCTGTGATCGGCTGCCCGCCCCCTCACCTCCATGATCTACTGCCTGCCCCCTCCCCCTCACCTCCGTGATCGGCTGCCCACCCCCTCACCTCTCACCCCCTTGATCGTCTGCATGCCCCCTCACCTCCGTGATCTGCTGATGCTCTCTCACCCCCGTGATCTGCTGCCTGCCCCCTCCCCCTCACCTCCGTGATCAGCTGACCGCCCTCTCCTCCTCACCCCCGTTATCGGCTGCCCGCCCCCTCACCTCCATGATCTGCTGCCCGCCCCCTCACCTCTCACCCCCGTGATCGGCTGCCTGGCCCCTCCCCCTCACCTCTGTGATCAGCTGCCCGCCCCCCTCCCCCTCACCTCCGTGATCTGCTGCCCACCCCCTCACCTCTCACCCCCGTGATCGGCTGCCTGCCCCCTCCCCCTCACTTCCGTGATCTGCTGCTCGCCCCCTCCACCTCACCTCCGTGATCGGCTGCCCACCCACTCACCTCTCACCCCCTTGATCGTCTGCATGCCCCCTCACCTTCGTGATCTGCTGCCCACTCCCTCACCTCTCACCCCCGTGATCTGCTGCCTGCCTGCTCCCCCTCACCTCCGTGATCGGCTGACCGCCCTCTCCCCCTCACCCCCGTGATCGTCTGGCTGCCCCCTCACCTCCATGATCTGCTGCCCGCCCCCTCACTTCTCACCCCCTTGATCGGCTGCCCGCCCCCTCCCCCTCACCTCTGTGATCGGCTGCCCGCCCCCCTCCCCCTCACCTCCGTGATCTGCTGCCCGCCCCCTCACCTCTCACCCCCGTGATCGGCTGCCCGCACCCCCACCTCTCACCTTCGTGATCTGCTGCCCGCCCCCTCACCTCTCAGCCCCGTGATCGGCTGCCTGCACCCCCACCTCTCACCCCCGTGATCGGCTGCCCGCCCCCTCACCTCTCACCCCCGTGATTGGCTGCCCGCCTTCTTCCCCTCACCTCCATGATCGGCTGCCTGCCCCCTTTCCCTCACCTATGTGATCGGCTGCCCGCCCCCTCACCTCCATGATCTACTGCCTGCCCCCTCCCCCTCACCTCCGTGATCGGCTGCCCGCCCCCTCACCTCCATGATCTGCTGCCCGCCCCCTCACCTCTCACCCCCGTGATCGGCTGCCCAGCCCCTCCCCCTCACCTCTGTGATCAGCTGCCCGCCCCCCTCCCCCTCACCTCCGTGATCTGCTGCCCACCCCCTCACCTCTCACCCCCTTGATCGTCTGCATGCCCCCTCACCTCCGTGATCTGCTGATGTTCTCTTACCCCCGTGATCTGCTGCCTGCCCCCTCCCCCTCACCTCCGTGATCGGCTGCCCGCCCCCTCACCTCCATGATCTGCTGCCCGCCCCCTCACCTCTCACCCCCGTGATCGGCTGCCCAGCCCCTCCCCCTCACCTCTGTGATCAGCTGCCCGCCCCCCTCCCCCTCACCTCCGTGATCTGCTGCCCACCCCCTCACCTCTCATGCCCGTGATCGGCTGCCCGCACCCCCATCTCTCACCTTCGTGATCTGCTGCCCGCCCCCTCACCTCTCACCCCCGTGATCGGCTGCCCGCACCCCCATCTCTCACCTTCGTGATCTGCTGCCCGCCCCCTCACCTCTCACCCCCGTGATCGGATGCCCGCACCCCCACCTCTCACCTCTGACCCCCGTGATCTGCTGTCCTCTCTCTCCCCACCTCTCACCCCTGTGATCTGCGCTCCCTCACCTCTTACCCCTGTGATCTGCTGTCCGCTCTCTCCCCACCTCTCACCCCCGTGATCTGCGCTCTCTCACCTCTCACCCCTGTGATCTGCTGTCCGCTCTCTCCCCACTTCTCACCCCCGTGATCTGCTGCCCCCTATTCCACTTCTCACCCTCCCCGATCTGCTGCCTCCTTCATCTGCTGCCTTTCTCATCTCTCCCAATCTCACCTCCCACTCCTTTTCCCCCCTCATCCTCTGCCGCTCCTGCATCCATTGCGACCTCTTCCATCTGCAGCCACCCTCTCCCAGCCACCGCCGTCTCACATCCACCGATGCTCCCTTTATCTGCCGCTACCCCCCCATCTGCTGCCCCCCATCTGCCTCAATCTCTCCTGCTGCTGTTCTGATCCATTCTGTAAGTATTGTTCGTGGCTCCTTTCTAACTATCCCCAATCACATCTCCCACTCCCTATTTACACCCAACCCCCCCCGTTTGTCACCAAGTGCTGATCAGCTACGGGATTGGCTGATCAGGTACGTAATTGTTGCTCAAGTTTTTCCTTTTTTTTTTGTGCAAATAAAAAAAAAAAAGACAAAACTTGAATAATTAGGTACCTGATCAGCAAGCGTCCTGCAGCGGTACTCAACTTTGGACAGGACTTCTTCTTTTTTCAATCCCACCTAGTCCCCCTTTTGGCAGCACATCCGTGCGTGCGCCCTGATTTTTTTTTTTTATGCCATGGGGGGTCCAGTTTCCAAAAGGGGGTCACATGCGGGGGAGCTCCCCTGTTTTGGCACCTCAGGGGGTCTCATAACATAACATGGAATACGCTAATTATTCCAGACAATTTTGCGTTTGAAAAGTCAAATGACGCTCCTTGTCTTCCGAGCCCTGCTGTGCGCCCAAACATTTGATTTCCACCACATATGAGGTGTCTGTGTACTCAGGAGAAAATGCACAATACATTTTATGGTGCATTTTTTCCTGATACCCTTGTGAAAAAAAAGCTACCTGGTTGAAGTAACAATTTCGTGGTAAAAAAAAAAAATGTATTTTCATAGCTCAACTTTATTAACTTTTGTGAAGCCCCCAGAAGTTCAAATTGCTCAATAACATCTAGATAAATTCCATGAGGGGTCTAGTTTCCAAAATGGGGTCACAAGTGGGGAAGCTCCACTGTTTCGGCACCGCAGGGGCTCTCCAAAAGCAACATGGTGCGGCTAACGATTCCAGCTAATTTTCTGTTCAAAAAGTCAAATGACGCGACTTCCCTTCCAAGTCCTGCCGTGCACCCAAACAGGGTTTTTTCGCCACATATGAGGTTTCTACGTGCTCAGAAGAAATTGCCCAACACATTTTTGGGGTTCATTTAATCCTGCTACCCTTGTCAAATGCAATATTTGAGGCTAAATTAACATTTTTTTTGCAAAAAGTAAAATGTTCATTTTTTCCTTCCACATTGCTTTAGTTACTGTGAAGCATCTGAAGGGTTAATAACCTTCTTGGATGTGGTTTTCGGTAGTCTGATGGGTGCTTTGTGTCATGTAGACCTCTCAAAATCGCTTCAAATATGATGTGGCCCCTAAAAGAAGTGGTTTTGTAAATGTTGTTGTAAAAATGAGAAATTGCTCATAAACTTTGAAGCCCTATAACTTTCTAACATTTTTTTTTTCCAAAATTGTGTTGATGTAAAGTAGACATGTGGGAAATGTTATTTATTAATTATTTTGTGTCGTATGTGTCGTTGGTTTTAGAGCATAAAAATTCAAAGTTTAAAAATTACAAAATTTTCTAAATTTTTGCGAAATTTCTGTTTTTTTCATAAAGAAAAGCAAAAAATATCGGCCTAAATTTATGACTAACATGAAGCCCAATATGTCACGAAAAAACAGTCTCAGAATCACCGGGATTTGTTGAAGCGTTCTAGAGTTATAACCTCATAAAGTGACACTGGTCAGAATTGCAAAAAGTGGCCTGGTCTTTAGGGTCAAAATAGGCTGGGGGCTGAAGGGGTTAAGGATGCCGCAGTGATCCATGATAAAGACGTAGGCAACAAAGGTAGAAAATACTGAATTGTCTTTTTTATTTTCGTCAGAATATCAATCAATAAAGCATGTGGTTTTTACATATTTTTGTTGCACATTTTCCATCGTTTGCAGGGTTCTTTCAGGCCCTTTGTTTACTTGGGAAACTGCGGTGCCTGTCATTTTGGGGTGTGCTTATATATTGCTTGACAGCCCACCTGATCTAATAGTATGGGCATGACAAGGACTGTAAGCCAAACACAGTGCTCTAAACCTATCTGTGTGACTGGTGCCCTATATAAGTGTTATCCACGTGGATCTGTAACATTAGCCTGACGCCCCAGGGCTGTGGGGTACTCCGTACCGGACGCGTGGTGCGCAGTGGGGAACAGTTGTGGTCACGGCCGATGCCCGGTTCCGTGATCCTGGGGGTAGGTCCAATTAAAAAAGGGGTGAAAAATGGTAGAAAAATTAAAGAAAATAAAATAAGAGTCTTTCGACTTTGCCATTTGCGGTGTGCGGCCAGGTTATTGAAGCTGCCGCTGCAGGGTCCTGCTGGGGCTGGTGGAGTAACGCAGTTTACTTGTTTTGGGCCCTCCGCAAGCAGGGCTAGGCCCCAGCAGTGGATGATGAGGGTTATAGTAGGGGACAGTCAGTGTATGCGTACGGAGGCGAGAAGGAAGCAGTCCACAACAGTATTGCAGTTTCAACTTGCCTTTTACTTGTGGCTGGTACCTGGACCTGCTGGTGCCGGCTACAGGTGTTCCCACTGCCCTTGTTCCTCGTGCCAGAGGTGACTTGGGGTAGCTGTCCTCTGTGCACAATCATTTGTATTGGGCTCCCGTGGCTTAGCGCTTCTGGGGAACCTCTCCGTTTCTGTCTTTGTCCTATTGCAGGCAGCCTGCACTATTTAAGGAGTTCAATCCCCAGTCCCCTCTTTGCTATGATGCTTCAGATTCTTTGGGTTGGTGAGGGACCCTGGAGATCCCCTCACCTGGCAGATTTAACAGTTGACCTTAAATTTTCCCACTGTCCTAGGGTCTGCTCCCTGCCTTGTGCTGACTCCTGTGAGCCTTGGTCCCAGACTTCCACAGGCATCCCGCGGATCCTGGAGTAATACCCTTCCACAGGTAAACCACGATTCCTGGAGTCCTTGATCCTTACTCCACAGTCCCTCACTCCTGTTACAGCACTCGTTGTTACTTCAGGTCTTTTCTTTCTTTCTTTACTTTCACTTTCAACTCTCTACTCACTCCTTCCCAACTCTACTCTGCTCACTACTTCCCAACTGATGACTGGCCCCTCCCCCTGCTGAGTCTCTCCCTACAGATTGGGTGGCGACTATCCAATCAGTGCCCATCCCTTTTACCTGTTGCCAGGCAGTCTCCTTGTCTGGTGTTGGGGTTTGTGTGTGGCCTGAAGGTTCTGGTGTGTTGACTGGCACGAAAATTACGGGGTTTGGGTTTCCACGTTCACATTTTGTGGCACCTGATACCTCAGGGGTGCTACATTAGCAACCACCCCTCCATGACTGGTAGGTGTATAAATGGTTTCATTAGTATTTTCAGCCTTTATTATAGGGCCTGATGCATCATTTAGTGCATTTACTATTGTACCTTGGTGTTTGTAAATATGGCTGCCTTTTTTTTATCATGTTTAACTCTTCTTCCTTGAGTAGCATTAGTAGTTGTTACTGCAAATAGCTGATACGTATATGTAGTGGCCCGGTCCAGATTGTGTCTGTTTACACAATCTGTGGACACTGGTTCACAAGTCACCACAATTGAGCGACAAGCCTTTGAAAAGAATTGGGACTTGGATCTCCTGAATCCAGTGGGTAAAGCAAAGTTAGACTTAATTGCAAGTAATGGTCAACCTATTTCCCAGCTAGGCTACTGGGAACCCACAATCCAAATTGGTGATCACAAGTTACCAGGTCAAGGTGTAATTGTTACTGAGGCTGAACAGCAGTAGTGTTAGGCATGAATGTCATTCGCCATGTGTTTACTGAATTGCTCGCTGCCTTGCATGCTTCTCTCCCTTCTGCTTCTCCCTCTTAGAGGCAAGCTGTTCAGTGGACTATCAAAGTGCTCTGCGCCCAACAGAAGTTTGCCAACAGTAAAGGTGAGATCTGCCGTGTGCGTATCACCGACACACGACCAGTTACCCTGTCAGCCAACAGCGAGACTCTAGTCTGGTGTCGAGCTCGACCAGGAATTGACAACGAGGACTATGTAGCTCTTCTTGACTCCATCCAGATTGAAGGACAGCCCCTGGTAAAAGCTGCCAGAAGTATTGTCACTGTCTCAAACAGTAGTGTACCAGTACGGCTAATCAACCTAAGTGATGCGCCCATCGAGCTATACAACTTTAATTCAGTTGCTCAACTGTATAGCCTTTATCCAGAAGACATCCTAGATGAAGAAACACTTGCTCATCAAAAGTCGTTAAAAGCCACTCCCAAAGGCTCTAATACACCCACTACCTTCTGGTGGAATGAACTTAAGGGTGCGTTACACGCTGCGACATCGCTACCGATATATCGTCGGGAGCACGTCGTTAGGGACGCACATCCCGCACCGGTAGTGACATCGCAGCGTGGGACACCAAGGAGCGATGATCAATGATCGCAAAATCGTTCAAAAACGGTGATTGTTGACACGTCGCTCCTTTCCTTAATATCGCTGCTGCCACAGGTACAATTTTGTTCGTTGCTCCTGCGGCAGCACACATCGTTGTGTGTGACAACGCAGGAATGACGAACATCTCCTTACCTGCATCCACCGACAATGCGGAAGGAAGGAGGTGGGCAGGATGTTACGCCCCGCTCATCTCCACCCCTCCGCTTCTATCGGCTGGCCACTTAGTGACGCCACAGTGACGTCGCTATGACGCCGAACGCACCTCCCCCTTGAGGGAGGGATTGCTCGGCGGTCACAGCGACGTCACTGACAAGGTATGTGCGTGTGACGCTGCCGTAGCGATAATGTTCGCTATGGCAGCAATCACCAAATGTCGTACGAACGACGGGGGCGTCAGCTATCGCGCACAACATCGCTAGCAATCGCTAGCGATGTCGCAGCGTGTAAAGCACCGTTAATTGTTGCTGTGCCTTACATATATATTTCCTTCCTTTCTTAGCAGTCCTCCACTCGCACAATTGCCAAGGACGGCTCACCTTCAGAGGGGGAGTATGTAGTGGCCCGGTCCAGATTGTGTCTGTTTCTTTTAGTACCTTTACTTATATGTAATATTATGTTAATTATGTTATATGTTATAAGTAAAGCATTTTTCATTTGTTGTGTTCTAGTACCATCTACTGGTGAAAACTGTAAGAATCTGAAGTGTGCATTGGGTGTTATCCTATTGGCCAGTTCTTGGTCACATGGCTCAAAAGGTGGAGCTATTCTCTAGTCTCTGTCTAGAAAGAACTGGAATGTGCTGGTTCTGGCTGAGTCTCCTCTGCGGGCAGACATTATGTGGGGTTTCTCTTCACCACAAGACTCCTACTAGGCCCAAGGCCTAGAATTTCACCATTTACTGACTTTTACAGCCAATGTACTGAAGGCTTCCTATCCTGAATCCTCACTGGCCAGATATACATTGTGCATCTCTTCAAACAGTAGGGTATACTGAGTATATACCAGACCCTACTGCATGCAGATTGGGGAAGTTTGAGGGTCTCCCACCCCACTGCAATATTAGTAGCTTGCATGCTATTGTCCACACATCAGCCGTCTGGTCCCCGTAGCGTGCTGGGCAACTTTCTACATTTGCTTACAAGTACTGCACATGTCTGAAATAGAGTTGAGCGCGGTTTGCGGTTTGAGGTTCTCCAGTTCGCGGCTCGAGTGATTTTGGGGGCTGTTCTAGATCGAACTAGAACTCGAGCTTTTTGATAAAGCTCGATAGTCCTAGATACGTTTGAGAACGGTTCTAGCAGCAAAAAGCAGGGCTTTTTACAGCTACAGTGTGCAGGAGCCATCGCTGGCAGCCTGCCAGAAGCTGGTAACCAAGATAAACATCGGGTATCCAAGCAAAGCGCTTTGGTTAGTAACCCGATGTTTATCCTAGTTACGTGCAGGAAGCCCACACTTCCCCACTTAGCTCACTCCGCCCCCTCCTGCACGCGGCATGTACACACACACACTCACACTCACCTGTCCCCAGCCAAGCAGTCCACGACACTGACGTCCTCAGCGCCACCCACTTCTTTCTCCGCCGCCAGCACACATGGCTCCGCCCACCTGCACTCTGCACACATGGTCCCGCTCGGCTTACCTGCGGTGATGAAGTCCCGACCTCAGCGCTGTCACTGTCCTCCATGGCCGACGCTTGTCACATCACCTTCTCTCGCTTCCGACCCGAGACTGACTAGCGGTGACGTCACGGGCCGCTCGCGATACTTGGCTGTGAAGATGATTGAAGTCAGTGTGCAGGAGATCAGCGCTGGTAATGTACCTCGCTGACAGCAGCACTTGTCATCCCCTGCAGTGACCTGGGCTGACCCATTGATGTTAGCTCAGGTCACTGCACTGCTCTCCCAGCCAATGGGGAACTTTCTGTTCTTCATTGACTGGGACAGTGTGGATCGTCATGGCAACCCCTTGGATTACACCAGACCTGGATTTGTTTTTCTTTCTAATAAATTGATTAAAGAGGGAATGTATCGGGGAGTGTTTTTTCAAATAAAAATGTGTTTGTCGTCTATTTTTTTTTTTATTACTGACTGGGTTGGTGATGTCGGGTATCTGATAGACGCCTGACCTCACCAACCCCAGGGCTTGATGCCAGGTGACATTACACATCTGGTATTAACCCCATATATACCCTGTTTGCCACCGTACCAGGGCACGGGATGAGCTGGGGCGAAGCACCAGGATTGGCACATCTAATGGATGCGCCACTTCTGGGGTGGCTGCGGCCTGCTATTTTTAGGCTGGGGAGAGTCCAATAACCATGGAACTCCCTAGTCTGAGAATATCAGACCCCAGCTGTCTGCTTTACCTTGGCTGGGGATCCAATTTTGGGGGGACCCCTACGTGTTTTTTTTTTTTTAAATTATTTATTTAATTTAAAATAACAGCATGGGGTGCCCTCAGTTTTGGATTACCAGCCAAGGTGAGGCTGCCAGCTGTGGTCTGCAGGCTGCAGCCGTCTGCTTTACCCTAGCTGGCTACAAAAATAGGGGGAACCCTACGTCATTTTTAAAAAATAAGAAAAGATTGTGCACCGCACTGCTTACCTATACTGGAGGTAGTGTGGTATTTCTGTCCCAAACACAGTTCAGTGTGGAGTTGCCTTGATTATATCCATTAGATTTTCAGATGTCACAGAAAAACATTTTTTCTCATCTTGATGGATCCAACAAAGTCCATTACCGAGGTGCTATTGCCCAGTTTAAACAAGTATATCCATAGAACAAAGAGAGACAGGGCAGCACTCACCGATAAACTAGGACTATTTTATTTTTTAATGCTGACAGGTGAGACGGACATGAGGGAATGCAGGGAGGGGAGCACGAGGACGACGGTACCGTTTCTCACCACTAGGGGTGCTTTCACGGGTCCATACACGTATGGACCCGTGAAAGCACCCCTAGTGGTGAGAAACGGTACCGTCGTCCTCGTGCTCCCCTCCCTGCATTCCCTCATGTCCGTCTCACCTGTCAGCATTAAAAAATAAAATAGTCCTAGTTTATCGGTGAGTGCTGCCCTGTCTCTCTTTGTTCTATCCTACGTCATTTTTATTTTCATTTTTTTGGCTAAATACAAAGCTAAGCACCCCTTAGTGCCACATGAAAGGCACCAAAGGGTGCAAAATTACAAAATGCAGGAGAGTGGGACATTATGTGTCTTTCTGCCATTATAATGACAGAAAAGACTGATATGAAGTGCACAAGCACAAGAAAATCACCAGAGACCTCTACGCTGTGAAAAGCAGTAGAAAATGGCACTGGAGTGAACATGTGACCGCCTCATGTAGGATGAAGCTATGGATCCTGGGTAAATTTATGTATTTTCCCTCCAGTTTTTTTGCAGTACACAAAAAAAACGGAAGGCACACGGATGACAAACAGATGACATACGGACCGTCTACGGAACGGAAACGGATGCCACAAGGATACACCCGTGAAAAAAACGGACTGTTTTTTGCAGACCGCAAAAATGGATCGGTCGTGTTAATGTAGCCTTATTCTGATCTGCCGTTTATAAACAGCAGGCAGAAATAAGTGAATAACGCCCCCCAGCGTCAGAAAATCTCCGGGGTTTCAGGGCTAGCTGAGACCCTGGAGATCATGATTCAGGACGGTTTTTCCGGTCCCCGCTCACGTGATCACAGGTATACACCATACAACGATGATCACGTTACAGTAAATGACAGCGCCAGTAAAAAATTATTTATCTCCCATCTGGCATGAACAAACATGATAAATCTCCTCCCTGGTCCCCTCCGGTCCCCCGGTGTCGCCAAAGTGCCCCCCCCGATGCCCTCCCAGAAATCCAAGATGGCCGCGTGCACATCAGCGCGCCGGCCGCATTCAGGCTATGTGCGCACGTGTGCGCTCTGCACCGCACCGAAAATGTGCGCTTCAGAGCGCAGCTGAAAAGCTCCGTTCTGAAGCGCATGGTGCCGGCAGATTTGTGCGCTCTGCATGCTGCCTCTCCCTATAGACAGCATGCAGAACGAACGAAAGAAGTGACATGTCACTTCTTAGAACGCAGCGATTCGGCAAGCAGCCGAATCGCTGCGTTCTAACATGCTACGTGCGCACGGCTCCTGCACAATCTCCATAGATTGTGCAGGGGACACAGGACGCATGCAGTTACGCTGCGGTGCAGAACGCAGCGTAACTGCATGTAATACGCACACGTGCGCACATACCCTCACCCTACTCCTCTGATTTCTGTCGCATGTGCCATGACACATGCGACAGAAAACTCCTCCCCAGGCCCTGCCAGGTCACCCCCTATAACCCCACCGGTGTTCCCCAGTGTCCCACGGTACCTGTGCAGCGTTGATCCCCCCACGGCCCTCTCCTTCACAATAGACGCTGCTGCATGCACAGAGCGGCTGTCAGCTCAGCTTCCTGTGTTCAGACACAGTGAGTGGTGGTTATGCATCTGTAAGCTAAATGGGCGGCACGGTGGCTCAGTGGTTAGCACTGCAGTCTTGCAGCACTGAGGTCCTGGGTTCAATTCTCACCAAGGACACCATCTGCAAGGAGTTTGTATGTTCTCCCCGTGTTTGCGTGGGTTTCCTCCGGGTACTCCGGCTTCCTCCCACACTCCAAAGACATACAGCGCTATGGAATTAATAACGCTATATAAATGAATAAATTATTATTATTACTGCAATGACCTGCTCATGAGGTAAGGAACATAATTGATCAGGAGAGCTATATACTACATTTCCAAATGGAAGGATTTGCTTTTATAGTTTCCCTGCTGAACGACTACCAAACATGAGAGTCCGTTATACGCCACAAGAAAACACATCTAAATAGCGAGCTCTGTTGTTAAGTATTCCTTCAGCTGGATAACTGGACTTAAATGGGTATTCCATCTCCAAGATCCTATCCCCAATATATAGTAGGTGGAATAGCAATAATATCAGCAAATACCAATATTTGGAAATGTAGAATAGTTCTCCTGATTAGGCATGCCCTTACCTCATGAGCAGGGCATTGCAGCTTTGGTAGCAACCATTACGACATGGACTCTGCTGCTGTGGACCCGGGGAGAGTGAGTGCAGATTCATTGCACCCACACTCCTCACATGAAGGGTCTGCACTCCTAGAAAATGGGGGATACGTTCCCTGAGTGTCTCCCCCCCATATTCTAGACGGTCCAGAGTCGTCGTGGGACCCCTTTATTTTTTTTCTTACAATAAATTGGTGAAAGAGGAAATGTTTTGGGGACTGTTTTTTCAAATAAATTTCTTTTGTCGATTTTTTTTTTTGTTAGTACTGACAGTTTATGATGTTGGGTATCTAATAGATGCCATCACATCACAAACTGCTGGGCTTGATCTCAGGTGACTTTACAGCTAGTATCAACCCGATTTATTACCCCGTTTGCCACTGCACCAGGGCACGGGATGAGCTTGGGTGAAGCGCCAGGATCGGCACATCTAGTGGATGTGCCACGTCTGGGGTGCCTGTGGCCTGCTATTTTTAGGCTGTGAAGGCACAATAACTATGGACCTTCCCACCCTGAGAATACCAGACCACAGCTGTCCGCTTTACCTTGGCTGGTGATCCAATTTGGGGGGGACCCTACTTTTTTTGTGTAATTATTAATATTTATAAAATAGTTATAAAAAAAGAGCCTGGGGGGACCTCCACATTGGATCCCCAACCACGGTAAAGCTGCCAGCTGTGGTTTTCAGGCTACAGCCGTCTGCTTTACCCTAGCTGGCTATCAAAAATGGGGGGACCCAACAACATTTTTTTTTTTAACTATTTTTTAAATAGAAAAAATTAATGGGCTTCCCTGTATTTTGATTGCCAACCAAGGTAACGGCAGGCATATGGGGGTGGCAACCCATAGCTGTCTGCTTTATCTGCGCTGAGAATCAAAAATACCGCGGAGCGCTACGTCATTTTTTTTAAAGATTTATTTTTACAGCACTGTGATGTCCAGCAATCAAAACACAGGGAAGCCCATTTTGTTTTTAGTTATTTAAATAAATAATTAAAAAAAATATATATGGGCTCCCGCTGCATTTTTTGTATTGCTAGCTAAGGGTAATCCAAGCAGCTACTGGCTGCTAACCCCCACTGCTTGGTGTTACCTTCACTGGCAATGGAAAATCCAGGGAAGCATTTTTTATTTTTTTTGCCAAAAAACTACAAAAAAAGGACGTGAGCTTCGCCATATTTTGTATGCTAGCCAGGTATAGCAGGCAGGTGCTGGAAGAGTTGGATACAGCGCCTGAAGATGGCGCTTCTATGAAAGTGCCATTTTCTGAGGCGGCTGCAGACTGCAATTCGCAGCAGTGGGGCCCACAAAGCTCAGGCCAACCTGTGGTGCGGATTCCAATCCCCAGCTGCCTAGTTGTACCTGGCTGGACACAAAAATGGGGCGAAGCCTACGTAATTTGTTTTCTAATTATTTCATGAAATTCATGAAATAATAAAAAAGGGCTTCGCTTTATTTTTGGTTCCAGCCGGGTACAAATAGGCAACTGGGGGTTGGGGGCAGCCGTACCTGCCTGCTGTACCTGGCTAGCATACAAAAATATGGCGAAGCCCACATAATTTTTTCAGGGGGCAAAAAACTTCTGCATACAGTCCTGGATGGAGTATGCTGAGCCTTGTAGTTCTGTAGCTGCTGTCTGTCTGTATGGAGAAGAGCAGACAGCAGCTGCAGAACTACAAGGCTCAACATACTCCATCCAGGACTGTATGCAGAAGTTTTTTGCCCACCAAAAAAATGATGTGGGCTTCGCCATATTTTTGTATGCTAGCCAGGTACAGCAGGCAGCCACGGGCTGCCTCCAACCCCCAGTTGCCTATTTGTACCCGGCTGTTAACCAAAAATATAGGGAAGCCCGTTTTTTTTAATTATTTCACTTATTTCATTAAATAATTAAAAAACAAATGACGTGGGCTTTGCCACATTTTTGTGTCCAGCCAGGTACAACTAGGCAGCTGGGGATTGGAATCCACAGCACAGGTTAGCCCGAGGTTTCTGGGCGCCTCTGCTGCGAATTGCAGTCCGCAGCCGCCCCAGAAAATGGCGCTTTCATAGAAGCGCCATCATCTGGCGCTGTATCCAACCCTTCCAACAGCCCTGAAGCCGGGTGGCTTGTTGGGTAATAATGAGTTAATACTAGCTTTGTTTTACTAGCTAGTATTAATCCAGAGATTCTTAATGTCAGGCACGTTTGACCCGGCCATTAAGACTCTCCAATAAAGGGTTAAAAAAAAGACACCACACAGAGAAAAAATACTTTAATAGAAATAAATACACAGACACATTAGAGACTCCATCTTTATTACCCCCTGTCAGCCCTCCACGATCCATGGTCTTCTGTCTTTCTCGTTCAACAAATGCAGCTCTGCTCCATCACTGCTGCATGGGGGAAGACGCTGCTTCCCGTGCAGCCTTCACGGAGTGAAGGCTGCACGGGAAGCAGCGTGCAGCCTTCACTCCGTGAGTGATCAGTGCTGCTGGCTGTTAGCGGTAACAGCGGTAACGCTGAAAGGCGCATTACCATAGCAACGGTGCTCCGATCATGTAATTCCCGGAGCCGCGGTTAGCGGTGACGTCACCGCTAACTGCGTTGCTATGGCAACGGTGATTTCCGTTAATGACCGGCTGTGTCAGCCGGTCCCTAACGGAACGGGGAGTCGACCGTTTGCTAGAGCATGTCGCCGGTACACGGCGATACACAAATGTGCACCGTGTACCGGAGAGTGCAATGACAGGACCTAGGACAGGACATGACGTCAAAGCCATGTGACCAGTCTGTAGCCAATGAGATAATAGCCACGTGACTGGTCACATGGCTATTTTGACGTCACGATAGGTCCTGCATCACTGCTGGCAGTGCTGGTCACCGGGAGGATTCAGCGATCATCGGATGGAATAGCGGCAGGAGACAGAGTGCAGGAGGGATCGCGGGGACCGGTAAGTCTTATGGCAATGTTTATTAACTGTATGTGTACATTTATAATGCGTTTTTATGTGTTTGTGATTACCTCCCATTATATCCTATTGGTTCGAGTTCGGTTCGTCGAACGTTCGCCGAACTGAACTCGAACGAGACCTCCGTTCAACGAACCGAACTCGAGCCGAACCACGGCCGGTTCGCTCATCTCTAGTCTGAACTAGTAGTGAAATTAGCCCCAGGACTCCAGGTCTGTACAATCTTATTATCATATCTACCCTCTAAGCTCAAGAGACTCTGAACCTGCTTCTAAAAGCATACCAGAATTAAATTTGAAACAAATCATGCTCTTAAAGCTCCAGAACCCTAATTACACTTCAGCATTCAACTCCAAGTTGTATTTGCCGTGGCCTACCCACAAAAGACTGAAACATACAGTATATTCCCTATTGATTTGCTTTGTTCCTGCTATATTAATTAAAGCAACTGTTATCCCCAAGACCGTGTCTGTAGACTGTCCATCAGCTGTGGATACTGTGTGGGGGTGGATAGCAGGGAACATCAGGGCCTTGTAGACCACCAAGGTAACACGGCCCCTGCAACCTCGTGCCAGAACACCAACTGGGACATATAGAACATTTGAGGTCCTCTGTCCCTGGGCCCTTACATATAGTGCCATCTGCATCTCTGGCAGCAAGTGTCAGTCTTCTATAACTCCATCTTTTACCGGCATTTGCTAGCACACATTTTTATGCATCTGATAGTAAAAATAATAAAAGTGCAAAAATAGTGTAACACCGTCTAGGCAGCAGGAATAGTTTAGAGATTTTCATTATACTCACAAAACATAGGAGTTAAAAGCGCGTCTCATATACATAAAACAAGTGCGTCTGAGTTTCACCTCACATGCTTCTTTCTTTAATACCCCTAGGAAATGCTGAAGAATCTCATTCTGATATTTAACATATACCATCAACAGTATTCCATCAAATACATCAGATTTCCCCCTGGATAAAGGTTCTAAGGCTTGATGCAATTCATCCAAGGTTATGCCCATGCATTATTTCCTTTTTTCAGAAGATATTTTCAGGAGAATAATATTCTTCAAAACTCGACTAAGTATATTGATGTGTACCTCTTGTCTTAGATTTATTTATATATATATAAACATATATATATATATATATATATATTACAGTAATATGAAAAAGTTTGGGCTCCCCTATTAATGTTAACCTTTTTTCTTTAGAACAATTAGGGTTTTTGCAACAGCTATTTCAGTTTCATATATCTAATAACTGATGGACTGAGTAATATTTCTGGATTGAAATGAGGTTTATTGTACTAACAGAAAATGTGCAATCCCCATTTAAACTAAATTTGACCGGTGCAAAAGTATGGGCACCTCAACATAAAAGTGACATTTAATATTTTGTAGATCCTCCTTTTGCAAAAATAACAGCCTCTAGTCGCTTCCTGTAACTTTTAATGAGTTCCTGGATGAAGGTATATTTGAACATTCCTGTTTACAAAGCAATTCCAGTTCAGTTAAGTTTGATGGTCGCCGAGCATGGACAGCACGCTTCAAATCATCCCACAGATTTTCAATGATATTCAGGTCTGGGGACTGGGATGGCCATTCCAGAACATTCTAATTGTTCCTCTGCATAAATGCCTGAGTAGATTTGGAGCGGTGTTTTGGATCATTGTCTTGCTGAAATATCCATCCCCTGCGTAATTTCAACTTCGTCACTGATTCTTGCACATTATTGTCATGAATCTGCTGATACTGAGTTGAATCCATGCGACCCTCAACTTTAACAAGATTCCCGGTGCCGGCATCGGACACACAGCCCCAAAGCATGATGGAACCTCCATCAAATTTTACTGTGGGTAGCAGGTGCTTTTCTTGGAATGCCGTGTTTTTTTGCCTCCATGCATAACACCTTTTTGTATGACCAAACAACTCAATCTTTGTTTCATCAGTCCACAGGACCTTCTTCCAAAATGTAACTGGCTTGTCCAAATATGCTTTTGCATACCTCAGGCGACTCTGTTTGTGGCATGCTTGCAGAAACGGCTTCTTTCGCATCACTCTCCCATACAGCTTCTCATTTGTGCAACGTGCGCTGTATTGTTGACCGATGCACATTGACACCATCTGCAGCAAGATGATGTTGCAGGTCTTTGGAGGTGGTCTGTGGATTGTCCTTGACTGTTCTCACCATTCTTCTTCTCTGCCTTTCTGATATTTTTCTTGGCCTGCCACTTCTGGGCTTTACAAGAACTGTACCTGTGTTCTTCCATTTCCTTACTATGTTCCTCACAGTGGAAACTGACAGTTTAAATCTCTGAGACAACTTTTTGTATCCTTCCCCTGAACAACTATGTTGAATAATCTTTGTTTTCAGATCATTTGAGAGTTGTTTTGAGGAGCCCATGATGCCACTCTTCATAGGAGATTCAAATAGGAGAACACCTTGCAAGTGGCCACCTTAAATACCTTTTCTCATGATTGGATACACCTGCCTATGAAGTTCAAAGCTCAATGAGGTTACAAAACCAATTTAGTGCTTTAGTAAGTCAGTAAAAAGTAGTTAGGAGTGTTCAAAACAAGAAATTGATACGGGTGCCCATACTTTTGCACCGGTCAAATTTTGTTTAAATGCGGATTGCACATTTTCTGTTAGTACAATAAAAATTATTTCAATCCAGAGATATTACTCAGTCCATCAGTTATTAGATATATGAAACTGAAATAGCTGTTGCAAAAACCCAAATTGTTATAAAGAAAAAAGGTTAACATTAATAGGGGTGCCCAAACTTTTTCATATAACTGTATATATATGTATAATGTAAGCCCGAGGGGTAGAACCTTCTCCCCTCTGTACCAGTCTGTCATTGTAAGTTTACTATAATTTATATCTGTATTTTTGTATATAACCTCTTCTTATGTACAGCACCATGGAACTAATGGAACTCTATAATTAAATAATAATAATATCGTAGCACCCCATAAACTCCTGGAGAATATCCTGTTAACCGCATAACGACCGCAGGCAGTAATATTACGCCCCTGCGGTCATAGTGTTAATCCCCACCTACTGGGGCTGCAGGCGGGGATCCGCGCACATGTCAGCTGATTTGTACAGCTTACATGTGGGCCTCAGCAGCCTACTAACACTCACTACAAGGAGTGTTACCGCAAAACCTATGGAAGGTCGGAATCACCAGAGATGGTGCAGGGACACGCGAGACGAGACAATGATTCTTTCTTATGAATATTACATTTCTCAAATGTGATCATGTTTGCTTGAGAATGAACTGAGCACCAAACCGCAGCTGTCCTCTGTCTTACAAAGTGCTATCTTCTTAGCTTGGGTCTGGCAGACTCATCACACTCAATGGATGCCAGTCTTCTCTTCAGTATACAAGTTTTCTTCCACAGAGACTTTGGAAAGTTTTAGACTTTTAGGTAATGGAAACCCCTACACCTGGGTATGAGAGGACAGACTAAAGTGGAGGAGATCTGCATTGTATGGCTGATCGCAAGTGAGACCATCCAGGAACTGAACGTGGATAGACCGTCATGTGCGTTTCCCCACATCTCATCTCGATATAGGACTGTGATCCCTCATCCACTGTCTCATAGTTGGTCCTTCTTCATCAATAGGAATTTACGTTAACCCATCAGTCTCTTGATTGGTAGAACAGGATATATCCTGACTCAGAGGTTTTGGAAATGTCTGATGTTAAACCGTAGAACTCTTGAATGGCTTGGGCGTCAATCTTCTCTACAATGCCTTGCAGAAATGAGTGGAATCGCTATCCACCCGTACCTGTTCACCCCTTAAGTGGTGCTGTCAAGATGTGACAGAGTCATTTTAACGGCAATCGTGGTAGAAGTTTACTCACCGCCCAATACCGGAACTCACGTGATGTGATCACGTAGATCCGGTGGTTGTCATGGTGATAACTCCTGTAGCTCACATGACTCAGGTTCTTTAATCAGCAGCCGAGTACTGCAGGTTATATGATCATTTCTACCTGTCTGAACGGTGCTGCTCTGATCAGGAAAAATGAATGAGCGATCAGACACCTGATCCTTATAGTCTCCTAGGGGTACTAGTAAAATTAAAAAAAAAAAAAGAGTTTAAAAAAAGTTTTGAAAGATTAAAAAAAATAAAAAAATAAAAGTTCAAATCACTCCCCTTTCACCCCATTGAAAATTAAAGGGTTAAAAAAATAAAAAATATACACACATTTTGTATTGCCGTGTTCAGAAATGCCTGATCTATCAAAATATAGAATCAGTTAATCTGATTGATAAACGGGGTAGCGGCAAAAAAATTCCAAATGCCACACTTACATTTTTTGGTCGATGCATATTTTGCGCAAAATGCAATACCAGGCGATCAAAATGTAGCATCAGCGCAGAAATTGTACTGTTAAAAACGTCAGCCCGAGACGCAAAAAATAAGCCATCACTGAACCATAGATGCCGAAAACTGAGAATGCTACGTGTCGCGGAAAATAGCGCAAAACGTACGCCACTTTTTTCTGACAAACTTTTGATTTTTTTTTAACCCCTTAGATAAAAGTAAACCTATTCATGTTTGGTGTCGACGAACTCACACCGACCACAGGCATCACACTGATACATCAGTCTTACCATATAGTGAACACAGTGAATAAAATGTCCTAAAAACAATAGTGCAATCGTATTTTTTTTGCAATTTTTCGCATTTTGAATTTTTTTGCCGTTTTCCAGTACACTATATGGTAAAACTCATGGTTTTATTTTAAAGTACAGCTCGTTCTGGAAAAAAAGAGCCCTCAAATGATCAGATTAACTGAAAAATAAAAAAAAGTTATGTCTCTCAGAAGAAGAATAGCAAAAAAAAACTGCGCAAAATCGGTATGTCGTGAAGGTTAATTTTGAAGTAACTTCCCATCTTGTCTTCTATCGCTGGTCAGTACTCTACACATTTCTTGATTTTTAACAATATCCATCACAACTCTCCTAGGTTTAGTAACTTTTACAAAATATCCCTGGTCTATTGCTGGGGCTGTTCTTATAACTCTGTTCCCTCAGCAGTGCAAAGTTTAAGGCGGGCTTTACACGCTGCGACATCGCTAGCAATTGATACCGATGTCGAGCGCGATAACACCCACCCCCATCGCACATGCGATATGTGGCGATTGCTGCCGTAGCGAACATTATTGCTACGGCAGCTTCACACGCACTTACCTGGTCGGCGACGTCGCTGTGACTGCCGAACAATCCCTCCTTCAAGGGGGAGGTGCGTTCGGCGTCACAGCGACGTCACCACGATGTCACTAAGCGGCCGGCCAATAGAAGCGGTGGGGCGGAGATGAGCGGGACATAACATCCCGCCCACCTCCTTCCTTCCGCATTGTCGGTGGAGGCAGGTAAGGAGATGTTTGTCGTTCCTGCGGTGTCACACACAGCGATGTGTGGTGCTGCAGGAACGACAAACTGCATCGTACTGACAGCAGTAACGACATTATGAAATGGAGCGACGTGTCACCGATCAACGATTTTTGATGTTTTTGCAATCGGTGATCGTCGCTGATAGGGTTTACATGCTGCGATGTCAGTAACGGCGCCGGATGTGCGTCACTAACGATGTGACCCCGACGATATATCATTACCGATGTCGCAACATGTAAAGCCCGCCTAAGACTGACAGATTTTTTTTAAGGTTTCGGGACTTTTGCACAATAATAGACCATTTTTATTTCATATTGTGCAAACTTGATTTTGGTAGAACAGGTTAAAATTTTAAATTTTTTTAAAAATTATTTGTATGTATTTACCTGTGGTATTTAAGTACGGTAATATGTCAATTCAATTATATGTGACAATGCAATGTTTAACTTTGCAAAATAAATTTTGTATTTACGGTATTTATTCTGCCTATTTTTTTTAATAAACTTTATTTTTATTAAGTTTTAGTCCTACTATGGGACTTCACAATGACACCAACATTAATAAATTGATAGGCTAAGGTCAGTATGATCTATCCGTTTTTTGCTACATGTGCTATGTGCTATCCATTATTTTTGAGGATAGACCACAGACTCATTACTAAAAATGTCACATTTCACATGTGCTTTTTTGTGTTTGGACTGACTGTCAATCATGTATGGTCAAAATTACTACATGTTGTGGTTCAAACTCACCAGTGCAAGTGAAAAGCCTTGTAAAAATTATATATATATATATATATATATATATACATACAACACACAGATGTCATCCATTTGCTTTCCGTATTTTACTGTTTAGTGAGTAGGAGAATCTTGGACTTTTTTTTCTTCATAGCTGAAAAACGACCAGGACTGTAAAATCTGACTCAGACCAGAAGAAAACAGACCGGTACACTGAAGAAGAAAAGAGGATACATTTTTCACACCCAAGAAAACAAATTAAGAGTGAAACTGGCCCAATAGACAAATAGTAATGGCAGACCAAAGGTCTTTATATTGTTCCAAGCTTGTCCACTCAAGTCTGTAGATGCCTTGGTCAATAGTAAGTGCGAACCAGGTGTTTGAGATAAAGAACCTAGATCTGCCATTTTCCAGTCCCTATGGACCCGCTTAGGGTGTTTCAATTGATTATAACTTAAAATTTAAAATAAACACATACAGATACAACGATTGTATCGCTTGGGGACATGAACAACACCTGGGACAAATACTTCAGATGGATGTCAAATCCCCTATATTTGTCTGCCACCTATTTTCTTACTTTTTAAGGTTTTTAGGATACCATCATCCAAACACTAGGCTAGGGTTTCTTCACACCTCATAATTCAACGACCTATGAGCTACTACTGGGTGGTGGCTCAGTGTTGTTCCTTGTATTATCCACCTCTTACCTATTGAGTAGAAGAAAAAGAAAATGTGCAAAAAAGTGGGATCACCAAATATGTAAATATACAAAATATCTTTATTTTAATCAAGGACACCAAAACACATACATGTATAAAAACAATTAAAAAAGCATAAGCTTACACAAACACACATTAGATGTCAATGGTATATGACATAAGCCAGAACCCCATTAATGCAGAAAAACACAATAAGTTATATTATGAGACAAAGCTCAAAGGTGAATTTCCGCCAAAATATATGAAGTGTCCATGAACCGGACAACAGCATATCAAAAGGAGTCAAATGGATAAATACAGGATTTAGTGCAGCAGATGTAAAACCTGTATGCCACAGAGTCCAAAGGACAAATTGGAGACCTAAATAAGCATGGAAAATACCCAAATAATCGCCCAGCTTAGTGAAACACTAAGCCAAAATAGGGAAACCAATATTACATGTAGATGGACACACAAGAGGTTAGGGCAAAAAATAGAGGGGTGAGGTAGCGGCCCCATGCATATCCCTACAGACAAGGTGTAGCTTCCTCAGGGACAGTGTGTTATGTAGTGAGCAGTGTACCTTGTATATCAGAATATAATTACAAAATTGCCTACCAGCATGGAGATGTAAAGCAGGGAGAAAGCGCCATGGAGCCAGAGGATGCCCATGGCGGCCGCCATGTTGCCACGTGATCCGATCACATGATTTCGTGACGTAACACTCAGATAACAACGAATGCGCATGCGCAAAGACAGTGCTACGTTTAATATAGAGAATAGAGATGAGCGAGGTTCGAGGTTCGCCAATATCATATGCGAGTGATTTTGGGGGGTGTTCGAGTCGTTCGACGAACTTGAACGATTTGCTAAAAGTTCGGCAGTTCGAGTTACGTTCGAGAACGGTTCCAGCACCAAAAGCGTGGCTTTTCACAGTAAGTATGTGCGCACCTTTCGTATCTGCATGCGTCCTGCATCCCAGCACAATCCATCTCTCTTTCCTACTCACCGATTCCGGGGGCGTCTCGCTGCACGGCTGTCACAAATCTCCAGCGGCATTTCCTCTTTTGAAAATGGCTGCCGCTTCATTATTCAATTAGTTATTCCGTGCTTTCCCCGCCCACCAGCGCCCATGATTGGTTGCAGTCAGACACGCCCCCACGATGAGTGACAGCTGTCTCACTGCAAACAATTACAGCCGCCGGTGGGCGGCTTTATATCGTGCAGTAAAATAAATAAATTTAAAAAAAATGCGGTTCCCCCCATATTTGATACCAGCCAGGATAAAGCCACACGGCAGTCCCGG